>NC_060084.1:11696250-12045000 GCF_922984935.1 Meles meles
GGAGGGAATATATATACCTAGGAGTGAAATTGCTGGATCATATGGTAATTCAATGTTTAGCTCTTTGAGGAGCCATCGTACCGTTTTCCACAGAGACTACCCCATTTGTCCATCCCCTCCAGCAATGTGCAAGGATTCCAGTTTCTCCACATCCTTGCCAAAACCTCTTTTTTTCCCTTTTAAAAAATCATCGCCATCATGGTAGGTGTGAAGCAGCATCTCACTGTGTGTGTTTTTCTTAATTTTCAAATTGTGGTAAAATGCAAATAAAATTTGCTGTCTGAACCATGTTCGAGCAAAGAGCTCCGTCAGTGGTATTAAGTGCTTTCCCACTGGTGTACGCCCCCCACTTCGTCCAGAACTCTCTTCATCTTGCTACAATGAAACTCTGCATCTGTTACACTATAACCTTCTATTGTCTCCCCCGCCAGCCCCCGGCAGCCATCATTCTACTTGCTGTCCGATGACTTATAAATGGAATCATACCGAGTTTGCCTTTTCGTGACTAGCTTCTTTGAGTGAGCCTGACACCCTACAGGTTTGTCCATGCTGTAGCCTGTGTTGGGATTTCCTTCCTTTTTTTTTTTTTTTTAAGATTGTATTTATTTATTTGACACACAGAGAGAGATCACAAATAGGCAGAGAAGCAGGCAGAGTGAGAGGGGGAAGCAGTTTCCCCGCTGAGCAGAGAGCACGATGTGGGGCTTGATCCCAGGACCCTGAGACCATGACCTGAGCTGAAGGCAAAGGCTTAACCCACTGAGCCACCCAGGCGCCCTGGGATTTCCTTCCTTTTTAAGGCTGAATGATATTCCCTTCTCTACATAGAGCACCTTCTGTTTCTGTGTTCATCTGTGGTTAGACGTGTGTTACTCCCATGTCTTCGATACCACAGACAATGTTGATACAAACACGGGTGCACAAATATCTGCTTTGAATTCTTCTGGGTGTATACGCCAAGGTGGATTGTGAGATCATGGGGTAAATCTGTTTTTCTTTTTTTGAGGAATCGACAGTGTGTAGGGACCCCATTTCTCCACATCCTTTCTCATTCTTATTTCCTGGGTTTTTGTTTGCTTGTTTGCTTGCATGTTTTGTTCGCTTTGTTTTGTTGGTTTTGGCTTCTATTTGCCATCCTGTGTGGATATGAGCTGTGTGTATCTCACTGTGGTTTCGACGTACATGTCCCTGATGACTGGTGGTTTTCATCAGCTTCTTGTGTCCTCCTGCATCGCTGGTCCAACTCCCCGGGATCTATGATCACTGCTGACCCTGGAGGGACTTGGTGCCATAGCCACCTGCCTCCGAGGGCCTGTTTCCACCTGCCCTTCGGCCTCTGCCTCCGCCGATGCTAATTGGCGATGCCACCGCCTCACCCCGTGGGCCAGCGGGGTCTCCTCTTCTCTGACAAAGAGGTTGCCCATGGACTTCTCCAGTCTGTGAGCAATGCCTTCCCAGAACCCGGGGACACAAGCACTACCTCAGTCACGGTCTTGCCGGAGAACGGGTGGCACCCTCAAAATGGGTTATTTTTTAATTTGTTATTTTTTAGATTGTATTTATTTGACAGACAGAGATCACAGGTAGGCACAGAGGCAGGCAGAGAGAGAGGAGGGGAAGCAGGCTCCCTGCTGAGCAGAGAGCCCGATGCGGGGCTCGATCCCGGGACCCCGGGATCATGACCTGAGCTGAAGGCAGAGGCTTTAGCCCACTGAGCCATCCAGGTGCCCCTCAAAATTGGGTTATTGAGGTGAATTTAAATGAAGGGAACTTTATGAAGGTGTGGGCAGGGTTTAGGGAAAACGAGGCTGGTGAGGTGCCCAGGGCTCTAGTCACAGGAGCTTCTCACGGAGCTTGCGGCGGCAGGTTCCCCTGGGAGTTTGGGGTAGAGGGTGTCATGGTCCCGAGTCAGGGTCTCCAGATGGCGGCCCGCGGGCCAAGCGGCACATGCCCACGAGACCCCTGGGCGCAGCGGAGCGGGGCTGGCTTCGCCACAGCCCTCTGGGGAGACCCAGGGATACTAGTCAGAGCCTCCCCTCCCGGCTGAGAGCTGGGGCGAGCTGACCCTCTGCGGCAGCCCTCTGTGTGGAGAAGGGGGAAGGGCTCAGGCAGGCACCGCGGAGGCCTGGCTGCGGCCCGGGAGGGCTCAGCTCACGGCCTGGTTTACTGTCAAAGTAGGAGACGTGGCAGCAGATGGGAGCAGCCGTGACCTCGTGGCTCCGAGCCTCACCCACGCTCACCTCTGCAACTGGGGGAGCTCTCCCTGCCTTTCCAGAAGATTCCTCTTACACTCCAGTGGGCCAGGAGTTTACTTTTGCAACAGACCCAAAGAGCCGGAGACTTCCAGCTCCTTCTGCTTTCTGCTCTGGAGAAGTTCCCGAGGCAAGGAAAATACAAGTGGCTGGGCTACCTGCTTAGAATGAGCGAAGGAAAAAAAGAAAAAAAAACCCAGCAAATGTAAATGACCCTGACGTGGACCTTAACTTCGGACTCCTCACACTCGCAGCCAAGGTGGACACTCGGCTGGGACCCCCCAGGGTCGGGGGGGAGGGGACACACAGTGGGGGGTGTCAAAAAGCTTCGGGGGGCTCTCTACCTTCCTGGAAATGTGGCTCCCTCGGCTCTCCCCTAGAGACGGGGTCCCTCCGGAAGCCTGCCCCGGCCGTGGCCACTGTCCCCACAGGTCACAGCCCCTGCTTCCTGCTTACCCCCCGGGAAGCATTTTGAACAAACTCCATGCCGAGCGCACACAGACCAAGACAAAACCTGCTGCTGCTGGAGTTCCGATCGGGAGCAGTGACCCCGCGCCACTCGCTCTGGCGGGCCTCTCCCGGGGTGACGCAGGCCTGGGGAGCACAGCGCCCAGAGGCCTCAGGAGGAGACCCCTCTGGCCACCCTAGCTTCCCCGACAAACCGGCTCAGGGCTGAATTCCAAAACACCTTCCAAAACCATAGCGCTCCCCTTGCCCTGCCTGGACAATGGGACTCACCGCGTCATATTTCTGTCGCTTCGGTGTGTGACTCTGTCACTAGGCTCCAGGCCTCACGAGGACAGGGGCACCGTGTGCTGTGTGCTGCGGAGCACCCAGCCTGGCGTCTACACCAGGGTCTGCCAAGAGGTCACTGGGCCCCTATTTCTGGCAAATGCATCGCCATCCGATGACCTGCCCCTTCTTTTCTCAGTGTTCTGGGATCGCCGACATCGTGCTGTTGTTTCCCTGTGGCTCATTTAATGGTGTGGAACCAGTGCCCCATTTTACGGGACGTGGAGCTGTCTACACTGACGAGCTCCTTACGCTGTGAGTTACCACAGAAAGAGACCGAGTTGAGCCCAGGGCTAGGGGCACGATGGCCTGTCAACGTGTTTGCTCACCTAGAACCTGCTTGTGGCTTCCGTGAGGGCGATGCCCCCTCACCCCCACACCCCCCCTCAGCCACACTCAGGAGCTGCCTGGCTGGGCTGGTTTGAAGGGGACCCCCTCGATGACCTGGACCACCTGTAGAACACTTCTAGATGACATTGCGCTGAAAATACTCTTTTTTTAAAAGATTTTATTTTATTTATTTATTTGACAGACAGAGATCACAGGTAGGCAGAGGCAGGCAGAGAGAGAGAGGAGGAAGCAGGCCCCCTGCTGAGCAGAGAGCCCGGTGTGGGGCTCGATCCCAGGACCCTGAGATCATGACCTGAGCGAAAGGCAGAGGCTTAACCCACTGAGCCACCCAGGCTCCCCTCACTGAAAATACAGTTTGCTGAACACCTGCTGCCTATGTTCAGTGTACTGGAGGCCTCCTGGTGACCACAGCCGGGGTTCTTTGAACCCCGTGGTGGGATTGCCTATGGTTAGGACCTGGGATTGCTCCCCGTTGCCCTGGCAGTGGCTGGTCCCCGCGTCTGACACTGGCTAAAGGCTGCACAGAGCTGGGCTCTGCGGGACCCGAGCTCCTGGCTGGGGTCCTAGCACCGCACACTCAGCCTTTGGGATGCCAGGCATTGCCAAGTCTTAGGGGTGACAATGCATCAGACCAGCTGCCCTTTTCCCAGGGGCTGGGGCGTTCCGGGCTGAGAGCCCAGCCCGGCTGTGCCGGGGGCTTGACCCCCACTTATCGCTCAAGGTCCTTTGATAACAGGGAGGATGGATCTCGGGCTCCTCTGGCTGGGCAGGGCCAGAGTGTCCCGGCAGGGCTCGGGGTTGCCCAGGGGACTTAAAAGCAGGGCCCCCAGCACGGTTGTCCCATATCATTCTGACGGCAGCAACATGGCCTTTCTCTGGCTTCTCTCCTGCTTTGCCCTTGTGGGGGCTGCCTCTGGTTGTGAGTGTCGGGACCCCGGGGGTGGGCCTACCAGACCTGGAGCAGGCTGAGGAGGAGGCCCGAGCCCTCAGTCGCTCTGCCGCCAGCCCCACAGAAGGAGCTCGGGGGCTCTGTCCAGGGCGAGCCCTAGGACCTGGCCACAAGGGAGTTTGGAGCCCCTTTCCCTGCTCCCGGGGGCCTCTCCCCAGAGGCTTCTGGGAACACCGGGGTCCTTCTCGGGCTCTCTGAGCCAGGAGGGTGCCAGAGCCCAGTCCGGGCTCTGCTGAGTCCTACGGCCCCAGGCATGGCTCAGGCAGGGGTACTGTGAGCAGAGCGGGGTGCGGTCACAGGAGACTCTCAGTGCCTCTCTCGGATTTTCATCTGTTGTGCCAGGCACATGTGAAGTCCTTTATTTTCCACTAAAAAAGAAGAAGAAATGGTAAAAAGTACAGGAAATAATATGATAACCACGAATCTACCATCACGGTTTTGCAAGTATTACTTTCTTCTTAAAACATGAACTAGGGGCGACACAGAGAGAGAAGGAGCACAAGCAGGGAGTGTGGGAAAGGGAGAAGCAGGCTCCCCGCTGAGCAGGGAGCCCGATGTGGGGCTCGATCCCAGGACGCTGGGATCATGACTGAGCCACCCAGGCGCCCCACACTACGTCAATTTTAAAGCGTGCGCGGGGCACCTGGCTTGGAGCATGCCGCCCTAGATCTCAGGGTGGAGAGTTCAAGCCCCATGCTGCGTAGAGCGTACTTAAAAAACAAAAGACAAAGTGCTTTTCCCCGCCTGTGTTATGTTACAGATTTATCCCCACTGGTGCGGATACCCGTTCACTGTAAAGCAGTCAGCTGTGTAAATTCATCCTGGGTTAGTTCTAACATCTTTGCTGTTACAGAGAAAGCGATCCGTATGCTGACGTGTTTTGGCAAGAATCTGCTGTGTTGGGTAACCCAGGGGCAGCAGGGCGGGTGCTGGCCTGTGTTGCCCAGGGGAGGGCTGCGGGAGCCCAGCGTTGCTTGCACAGGTGCCGAGAATTCCCCCGGTCCTCACGGGCATAGTAAGGACAGACACCTGTCTTAGCGCCTGGGACAATTCAACCCCACGTTTTGTGTGTTCCCCGTGTGTCATTCGATGGGGCGGAACCGAAGTCCTGTTTTCTCTAATAATTAAGAAATGTAAACTTGATGCATGAATAGTTCCTGAAATCTCTGGAAAAGACAATTCAGCAGGGAGGAAGGCCCCATTTCCTACCCGCTTCGCCAAGGCAGGCATCCACGTTCCAGGGTCCCCTGTGCACTTGGGTTAGCCAGTTTTAATTTCACTCCCCGACTCAACAGGTGAGTTTTGACCCGAGCGGTGAGCCTCGTTTGCTCCCTGGCTTGCTGAGGAAGCGAGCAGTGGCGATTCGGGGACCCTCTGAGGGCTCACAGCAAGCAGGCTAGGCGTCCAGCCCCGCAGTCTGATTTTTCCGCCTGTTTTCTGCTCCTTCATCAGGAAGGCCCCGGGGCCGCCTGGGTGGCTCAGTGGGTTAAGCCTCTGCCTTCAGCTCACGTCATGATCCCAGGGTTCTGGGATCGAGCCCCCGCATGGGGCTCCCTGCTCAGCGGGGAACCTGCTTCTTCCTGTCTCTCTCTGCCGGCTTCTCTGCCTACTTGTGATCTGTCTGTCAAATAAATAAAAATCTTTAAAGGAAGTCCCCGGGCAGGGCAGTGTGAGTGGGGCGAGCAGGCTGCATGGGGGACCATCGTGCCTACAGGTTGAAGAGTGCGGCAGCAGTCGTGTGGGGCTGGGAGGAGTGTGGTACAGGGTCCGGCACCGGCCTGGAAGAAACCAGGAGTCCTGCAGATTGGCCCTGGGCCTCAACCTTCTTCTCCCTCCTCCTGCCCCACCCCAGACTGCGGGGTCCCCGCCATCAAGCCTGTGCTGAGTGGCCTGTCCAGGATCGTCAATGGGGAGGACGCTGTCCCGGGCTCCTGGCCCTGGCAGGTGTCCCTGCAGGTGAGTGGGAGACACACTGCGGTATTAGCCAGGCCGGGGGCTGCTGGCGTCCAGCCAACACAGACCCCTCCCCGTCTTCCTCCAGGACAGCACTGGCTTCCACTTCTGCGGGGGCTCCCTCATCAGCGAGGACTGGGTGGTCACTGCCGCCCACTGCGGGGTCAGGTGAGGCCTGGGCAGGCTCAGAGCTGTTTCTGCCCACATTTGGGAGTGAGGAGGGAGCAGGGCCACTCCCAGTCCTTAATGTCCATGTGATCACCCTAGTACGTCTCACCTCGTCGTGGCTGGGGAGTTTAACCAGCGCTCAAATGAGGAGAACATCCAGGTCCTGAAGATCGCCCAGGTACGCCCGAGCCTGGTGGGACTGGCCTGGGGGGCTCAGCCGAGGGGGCGGGGTGAGGAGCAGGAAGGACAGGACCCGAGGGCTGGTGGAGACACAGGAGCCCAGCGTGGATGGGGATGCCCTCTGAATTCTCATTACGGGCTCCTGTGGGTCTCTTTCCTGCACGGGGGCCGCCAGAGAAAGAGCTGATCTCCTTGCAACCTGCAGATTGCCAGTGAACCCGAGGGCCTAATTTTGTTGTTTTGACTCTGCCCTATAGGTTTTCAACAACCCCAAGTTCAACATGTTCACCGTCAGCCACGACATTGCCCTGCTGAAGCTGGCCACGCCTGCCCGCTTCTCCCAGACGGTGTCCCCCGTGTGCCTGCCTGAGGTGACAGACGAATTTCCCCCTGGTTTGCTGTGCGCCACCTCTGGCTGGGGAAGGACCAAGTACAATGGTGAGCACGACCCGTGTTTCCACCCAGGAGACGTGTGTGTGCTTGGGCGTCTCGGGGTGGGGAGGGCCACCCCTGTGGCTTTTCCTTTTTTTCTTGTCTAAATTGCATCACAGCTGTAAATCTTGCCATTTCTTTATTTAAAACCCTCTTAATGGGAAACCTACCAAACATGAATAGAGATGAGCTTAGGGACGCCTGGGTGGCTCAGTCGGTTGGGCCTTGGTCACTATCCCGGGGTCCTGAGATTGAGATCCACGTTAGGCTCCCTGCTGAGCAGCGGGTCTGCTTCTCCCTCTGCCTGCTGTTCCCCCTGCTTTGCTGTCTCTCTCTCTCTCTCAAATAAATGGATAAAATCTTTAAAAAAAGGAAAAAAAAAAAAGATGAGCTTAAGCACTCTATCCTTGAAGACCACCTTGTGGAGAAGCATGGAAGCGGAAGCACCGGCAAGCGTGGCCCCCCTCACTGCCATGCCCCACTTCCAGGCCCGACTTCTCTCCAGACTCGAGGCCGGTGGCTGTGTGTGGCGCTGCCCAGGGGGTCCAGGCCGGGAGTGTGACGTCCTGGTGTGCTTTGGGACCCTGGGAGTCCGGCGGGGTGGGCGGGGGAGGGGCCCTGACCCCTCCGGGCCTGCTGTGTCCCTCCAGCCTACCAGGGCCCCGACAAGCTGCAGCAGGCGGCCCTGCCCCTCCTGTCCAACGCCGAGTGCACGAAGTTCTGGGGCAGCAAGGTCACCGACGTGATGGTCTGCGCGGGCGCCAGCGGCGCGTCCTCCTGCTCGGTATGGCCCGGCTCTGCCACCCTGGTGCTCCCCCTCGGACCTCGCGCCGCCCCTGCTCAGCCCAGAGGGCAGGTCCTCTCTGCGCGTGCCTTGGCCCCCTCAGTCAGGCCAGCTGCCCGGGCCCCAGCCCGGACCCGGACCCGCAGGAGCAGGGGCCTCCGCCCGAGGGCGCTCTCTGGCCTGGGCGTGTTGCGGGGCCGCGGTGGCCACAGCCCTCTTATGCCAGCCCCCGGGAGCCGGGATTTTGTGGCCCGTTGCACAGGCACTGCCCAGGTCAGAGGGTGGCCACCTGCCCCGGGCCCTCTGGGAGTTGGTGACGGAGCCGGGGCTGCCGTGGGGCCCACATTGAAGGGTCTCCTGCTCGGTCACTGTGCCCAGGCGTGTCATTTCTCTGCATAGAACCTGGGCTGGGGCAGGTCAGGGCACCCTGGGGCCGTGGCACCCCGCTTCGGGCTTGGAAACAAGTCCTTTGTCCTCCTGCAGGGTGACTCTGGGGGCCCCTTGGTCTGCCAGAACGACGGAGTCTGGACCCTGGTGGGCGTCGTGTCCTGGGGCAGCAGCGTCTGTTCCACCTCTGTTCCTGCTGTGTACGCCCGCGTCACCGAGCTCATCCCTTGGGTTCGGGAAATACTTGCTGCCAACTGAGCCCGGGGTTCCTACTCTGCTGAGCCCGTGTGTTTCCAATAAAAGCATACGAAGGAAGCACCGAGCTCACGTGTGTCTCTGATGGTCTGGGAGGCGTGGGGCTGAGTCTCTGTCACCTGCCCAGGCGGCCGTATCACCTTCTCCGTTCGCATTCCCGCCTTCTTAGGGAAGCTCTGATTCTCCTCCTCCCTGCTCAGGACTCTACCATGGGCTCCAGCTGGGTGCTACTTACTGGACCCAGCTTTACCCAAGGAGCTTTCTGGAAGGTGGCAGTCCTTACCAAGATAGCCGGCCCACGAAGCCTTCTCCTGCGACCACGTGCTCCAGGCCCCTTCGCTTGCCTTTAGCTCCCGCCGTACCCAGCGCCCTTGGCCCTTCCCTGCCTGGGATCCTGCGCCCATGCAGGCTGGACACGCGTATGCCTCCATAGCTCGGGAGATCTCCAGTCCAGTACCAGAGCTTGGCACCGCTGTCCTTTCAGCTCCCTCCTTGTCCTCTATTTCTGGGATTCAGCAGTTAAATCTAGAGGCTGGGTCAGACTCAGGTTCAATGCCATTGGCCCTGCTGTAGGGGGGAGCTGGCTTCCTTCATCAAAGCAGTTAGGACTGGCTGCCTCTCTTATTAGGTGAGCTGATCCGATGCTCGCCTCCTGGATTCGCTGGTTCGTCTGGGACTTGTGCCATGGGGGCAGCTTAGTTTTAACATGGATTTCTCCTCTGTTGTCTGGAATAGTTCCAGAGGGACACCCCCATCTTTCAGTCAGTTGCCCAGCAGTGCTTTTCCTAGAGCACGTGGAAGGGAAATGATTACCAGCTTTTCCTTTGCAGGTTTTTTGGTAAGACATATATTTGAGAGAGAGAGCATGTGCTCACTGGGGAGGGGCAGGGGAGAGGAGGGAGAGACTCCAAGCAGACTCTGCACTGAGGGCAGAGCCCAATGTAGGGCTCTGTCTCATGACCTTGAGGTCATGAGCTCAGCTGGAATCGAGAGTCAGCTGCCCCACACACTGAGACACTCGGTGCCTCTTTACTCCTTTACAGAGTTTTTAACACTTTTTCTCTCACTGATTTTCAGGATGGTTGTTCTCAATCATCCTCCAAAAGTGACCCAGCCCTTTATGTTTTTGTGTTCTAGAATTACGACATTCCTGCAGATTTCAGTGTATACAATGGTGGGGGCCTCTCGGGGACTCAGGCGGTTAAGTGTCTGGCTCTTGATTTCAGCTCACATCATGGTCCCGGGGTCGTGAGATCAAGCCCTGCATCAGGCTCCATGCTGACCTGGAGCTGCTTAAGATTCTCTCCCTCCCTTGCCCTTGGCCCCTTCCCAGCCCCTCTAAAAATAAAAAGATAGGGGTGCCTGGGTGGCTCAGTGGGTTAAAGCCTCTGCCTTTGGCTCAGGTCACAATCCCAGGGTCCTGGGGTCGAGCCCCGCATCGGGCTCCCTGCTCCGTGGAGAGCCTGCTTCCTCCTCTCTCTCTGCCTGCCGCTCCGCCTACTTGTGATCTCGGTCTGTCAAAAACAAACAAACAGGGGCGCCTGGGTGGCTCAGTGGATTAAGCCGCTGCCTTAGGCTCAGGTCATGATCTCAGGGTCCTGGGATCGAGCCCCACATCGGGCTCTCTGCTCTGCGGGGAGCCTGCTTCCTCCTCTCTCTCTGCCTGCCTCTCTGCCTACTTGTGATCTCTCTCTCTGTCAAATAAATAAATAAAATCTTTAAAAAAAAACAAACAAAAAACAGGCAAACAAAAAAAAACTTTAAAAAATATTAAAAAGATAAACATTTAAATGTGTACGAGGGTTTTGCCCTGTTGTAATTATTGTCCTTATTGAAGCTCAGACCATGCTGCCTCGACCGGCGGATGCTTCTCCCCTTGGCTCAGAGGTGCGCTGACAACTGAAACAGGGTTTCAGGGTTTCCTCACGGTCTGGGGTGACGAGATGCCCCCAGCCTGAGTCAGGGGTGACGAGATGCCCCCAGCCTGAGTCAGCTCTTTGTCTAAAACCTCTCTGGTTTCTTTTAGTTGGAAAAGGAATTTCAAGACCACAGTCTGGGTGCAGGGGACACTCATGATTATTGTGTTGAATTCTAGGCCTTTCTAGTGGGCAGAGCAAAGAAATATTTAAAGGTAAATTCTTTTTTTTTTTTTTTAAGATTTTATTTATTTACTTGACAGAGAGAGATCACAAGTAGAGAGGCAGGCAGAGAGAGAGAGAGGGAAGCAGGCTCCCTGCTGAGCAGAGAGCCCGATGCGGGACTCAATCCCAGGACCCTGGGATCATGACCTGAGCCGAAGGCAGCGGCTTAACCCACTGAGCCACCCAGGCACTCTTAGACAATGCACTTCTATTTTATTCTCCCGGAGCTGAAACACGGCCTCCTGCCATTGGTCACAGTCATGGCCACACACAACCCGCAGTTCGGAGCGTCCTTTCCTCTCCCGGGTCTTTCTCCCACTTTTCTCCCTGTCTCCACCTTTTCCTCTAGATTTCCCTCGAGATTGATCTTGGCAGAAGCTGCCTCCTGGAATCTGAAAATCGCAGACCTGGGTTAAGGTTGCCACCTAGTGGCCAGTGCGAGAACCACATGGCAGTGCCTTGCGTCTTCACTTCCTTCTAACTGGGTGTGTGCAAAACCGAAGGTAAGCCAAATCCGTGATTTTTGCATTACCCGCTAGCCTTACCAAAAAAGTAAAAAGAAATAGGTGATTTAATTTTATTACTATATTTTATTTAACCCAGTATAAGTACCTATTATTTCAACATGTAATCAGTGTTTTAGAATTAACGGTTTATTTTCCATTCTTTTTCTCATACTTGGTCTTTGAACTCCAGTGTGTAACTTGCACTTTACAGCCCATCTCAAGCAAGACGCTCAGATCTCGAAAGGAATACTTGATCCACATTTCAGTTTCTTAAAAATTACAGTGGAAAAGGTTGGTTTACATGTCCATGTTCCAAATACACATTTTTGCTCTCAGTTAAGTACAGGTAATCGAACTGTCCACAATTGAACCAGGAGTCTGTCCCCATCTGCAAACAGAGCCTCTGGAAGACAGGATCTGCTGCCCCATATTCTTGTTCCGAGTCAGGCGCGTTTGACTCAGTGCGCGCTCCCCACCTTCTCTGTGTCCGGGCACAGAGGAACTTGCTTCTACCCACCTGAAACATCGGAAGTGATCAGACGAGAATGTTCATCATTCACCTCTGGACAATGTCTCACTAGTTCCTGGCCACCTATCAGCCCTATCCAGCCTGCTGGATCCTGGGACGGCTTACACAGGGGTGGTGGACACCCCAGGCAGCTCTCCGCTCTCCGTCCTTTCTGGGCATTTCCTCAGCTGCAGAGAATCATTGAGAGCCAGGCCCTGCCTCCTTGCCAGGCAGCCCGCAGCCCTGATTGGCCGCGGGTTTATAAAGGCCTCATCTCCTCTCACAACTTTTCCCTCTCCAGCAGCTGCCGCTCCTGAACCAGGTAGGGAGCGCCCTCTGATACGCTTTCTTTATGGGGAGCTTCATCTAGGAGTCGGCCCCAGAAGGCAGCTACAGTGTGGGGTTCTGAGCTGGACCAGGGGGCGCGGGCTGGCAGGGAGACTCCTGGCCTCTGTGCCCCTGCAACAAGGTAACCATGAAGTTGTTAAAATGTTTACCGCTGATGACCTGGGGTGCTCTTCTGGCCGGAGAGAACTCACCAGGGCTTTCCGGGCGTCAGGAGTTTGAAAAACCTCGAGGGAGGGAGAAACCATAAGGACCGTGAAATGGCGTGGCTGTTGCTAAGCCCAGTTAAGTTTTGGGGAAAGAAAAGGAAAAGCTGAGAGCGATTCTTGGGCAATTAAAAGCTCGCTGTGAAAGCCCGCGTGCCTTGTTGGGAGCTCGGGAGCAGGCGCCCCCCCTCCACAGTCCGCCTGGGGAGGAAAGCTGAGGCCTGGGTCCGGGACTGAGTCACAGCGCCGCCAGGTTCCAAGGCTGACCAAGGCCGGCACAGGCCTGCCGTTAGGTCAGGGCCCTGCAGGCCAGCAGACACCCCGGCACTGGCCCCCTCACCCCCAGCCCTGAGGCTGTGCCAGGCCTGGTAAGAGCTGAAGGAAGCTGTTCCCCAAGGGTCCGGTAGGACCCAGCCAGTAAGTACTCAGGGTCAAGGGGGGAAGGACCTCCCCCTGGAGGAGGGAGATTTTGTTGATTGGGGAGCACTCTTCCAGGGTACAGGTTGAGGCCCCTGGCCAGGCCCCCAGGGGATGGTGCCCCCCGGGCTGCCAAGATGGCTCCCAGGAGCACCGAAACCAGCCCTGGGCCACAGTCGATGAGGCAGAAATGCCGAGTGGGTCTGCGGGGTCGGGGTGGGGATAGAAGGTGCAGAAGAAGGTGCTGCAGAGGGAGGGCACCACTGTTAGGCAGAAGGCCCAGGGGCTGTTCCACGGGAAGGCTCGGGAGACGTGCCCACCCGGCAAAGCCGGGGAGAATGTGCCGGGGAGAGGGCCGAAAGCAGGGCTCCTGGGCCTGGCCACTGGCCAGGGCGGGTGGAGGGAGGTGCTGCTACGGACCAGAGCTGCTGGTGACCGAGTGCGGGGACCCCCAAGGTAGTGGGCCTCGGGGATGCACTCCCCCTGACGAGTGACCTCCAGGGCCCTGCCCTGCACGGATGTGGAGGCCCTGTCCTCCTGCCCCGCGGCCCGGAGCACGTTAGAGGGAGCGCTGCCAGGGGCCCTGCTCAGTCTGCGCAGGCAAAAGAAATCAAGGACGATGACCCGCAGGCCTGGCGTTGTGGGCCCGAGAGTAGCCGGCCTCCTAACGAGCGTCAGGTGTGCGCCCTGCTCCGCGCTCCCCCCGGGCACCTGGGCTGCCGTGCTGTTGGAAACTCTGTCCTGCGCGGGCCTCTCCTTCTGCCTCTGGATGGTGGGCTCTGTGGGGCAGGGGTCGTTCCTCCGTGAGCGGGGCTCTGCAGAGCGGGGAGCTCACCCCAGGTGCAGCCACATCCCCTGGGGACTCCGGGATGCCCGTGCCCGGCGTTTCCCGGACTCCCTCTTTATCGGTGAATTTCAACCAGACGCATGGGAATGAAAGCCTGGAAAGGGAAAAATGAGGTCAAAGGGTGAGATCTCCAAAACACAGGGAAGCGGGGCTGTGGCGGTGGAGAGGCAAGCTGGCGGAGGGTTTATTTGAGGCAGCGGTTCTGGAAGGGAGGCCCTGGGGATCACCAGCTCTAGTCAGATGCTTCCTTACAACCCGAGCCCTAGATCAGCCCCTGCTGTGATGCAGTGTGTGTGTGTGGGGGGGGGGGGGAGAGCCCCTGGGGACGGTTCTGTGTGTGTGTGTGGGGGGGGGAGAGCCCCTGGGGACGGTTCTGGAAGGGAGGCCCTGGGGATCACCAGCTCTAGTCAGATGCTTCCTTACAACCCGAGCCCTAGATCAGCCCCTGCTGTGATGCAGAGAGAGAGAGAGAGAGAGTGTGTGTGTGTGTGTGTGTGTGTGTGTGTGTGTGTGTGTGTGTGTGAGTGTGTGTGAGTGAGTGAGGGGGAGAGCCCCTGGGGACAGTCAGCCCCTGCTGTGATGCCGGGAACCCCCCGGGGGGGGGGGGGGGCGATGTTAGCAGGACCGGTAGAGGATGGCTTAGAAGTCAGGTAGAGCACGTTTAACCAACCATTGCCTGATCACCATGGAGTGAAGAGCACCGTGGCAAAGCCCGCACTGACTGCCCGGGCGCTCGTCTGAAATCCAGTGCGGAGCCCGGCCCCAGACTTCGAGGCCAGCCCTGAACGTGGCTTGGGGATCTCCGAGGCCCTGGCAATCCCTTCGGAGATTGAGGCACTGTCGTGGAATATCTTAACGTCTTGGGCCATCGACAAGACCTCTGACACACAGTCGTGTGGCCAGTCAGCTTGTAGCCACAGGTGGTGTGCAGAAATGGGGAGGGAGCGAGTGTCCTTTAGAATTGCTTGCAGGGGGACACCACCTAAAAAGAGATTCAGTCCCTTTGCCGCCCAGACGTGTGGCATGTGTGGTCTGAGCCCCGCCAACTGGGCTCTCCAACGTTCCCGGCGTTTCCATCCTGTGGTGCAGTCGCAGGCGGGAGCGGTTGTGTTCCAGCATTGTGTCTGTGCGATGGTGAAGCCCCGGGTCTACCAGTAACCCTGAACCCAGGCCGTGCGCAGCCCGAGGTCAGCCACTCCCGACCTGCCAAACCGTGTTTGTTGAGCCCGCTGGTGGGTCCCCAGAGAGGGTTTCTGTTGCCTGAAAACTAGCCGGGATTTTAGCTTCATGAGCCAGCCCTGGCGGCTGCCGTATCTGGGGAGAGCGACTGGTGGGTGTGTGGCTCCTTTTGGAGCGTCCCCACTGTTGTCAGGACTCCCCGGGAAGTCCTCTCCCACTAACCTGATGAGCTCCTGACCTGGGCGGGGGATTCAGGGGTGCGGGCCTCACGCTGGGCTGTGTGCCTGCTGAGCTCACCAGTGTGACTGGATGGTGAGCTGCTGGGAAAATCCTACAGAAGCGAGGCATGGGATCAGGACACAGTAATGAGGACACTGTCCTGGAGGGTGCAGGTGCGAGGACTGCC
Organism: Meles meles; assembly: GCF_922984935.1. Taxonomy (NCBI): domain Eukaryota; kingdom Metazoa; phylum Chordata; class Mammalia; order Carnivora; family Mustelidae; genus Meles; species Meles meles. Next base: position 11,711,309 of record NC_060084.1, read on the forward strand.
AGAAATGACCCGAAGTGGAACTGGGGGGGGGGTCTGTAACCCTTGGTGTGTGGGGTGCATGGGGTGTGAAGGCCCAGCGGGCAAGAAGCAAGCAGGAGAGTGTCTTGAAGGAGCTAGCCGCCGGGGGACGGTAGTGAGTTCCGGGGAGCACTGTGGTAGAGAGTCTATGGCTGAGTCTCCAGAGAGCTGGAGGGGGCACCCTGGTCAGAGTCCGTCCTGTCAGGTGGTCCCAGGGCACAGGGCTAACAAGGAAGGAGCTGGCCTGCTTTGAGGAGGAGCTGTGGGGGTGGGGGGCCCCCAAGGGGAGCCCTGGGGAAGCATCGGGGGCATTGCTGGCCCTTCTGGAAGGCCCAGCAGAGGGCGGCAGGGGCCAGGGAGGGCGGACTCTTGGCAGGCGGGTGGGGGCAGGGAGGTCTCCCCAGGACCGTGTCCCCAGCAGGATAGTGTCCATGACCTGATCGGGGAGCAGAGAACGCACTTGTCTGTCCCCAGCTTGGCTGCGGAGAAGGGGAGTCCCGAGCTCAGGGCTGTTCAGGCACGAATCCCCCTGCGACCTGAGCTCGTGTGGGCCCCTTCGCACCCGCTGGGAAGGGGGGTGCTGGCCGGAGGGAGGGGGTCCGAGGTATGGTTGCGAATGGCCTCAGTGGAGCGGTTAGTGTGTGGGACGAGTAGCGGTGGGAACTGGGGCTGCGGCTGACTGCTTCCCGGTGCGGGCGCCCAGCTGGGCGGGCCTCTGTGAGGACTCGTCCCTTGGCTGTTGGTCACACCGGACCACAAGGTTGGTCTGTGGAAGTGTGGACCGCAGAAGGCCCGAGTCGCCGTCTCCTCAAGGGCAAGGCCGGCCGCTACAGGTTCCGCCTGTTGGTTGGGCTGGAGTGCCACGGTCCCCAGCCAGCTGCTTGCAGTGTGACGGTGGTGTCACCATCAGTGAAGAAGACACCCGTCCACGGCAGACAGTTGGTCCCAAGGGGCCCCCCCAGGAAGCAGCAGGAGAAAGGAAGCAGGGTGTCACTCTCATTTCTCAGCTGTCAGGCAAGGGGAAGGCCTTTGACGCCAGGGTCAGCCCCCTCCTAAAGCCCCTCTTCCAGAGAGCCTGGGCGGAGCTTCTGCAGGCGTCTTTACCTCAGCCAGTGCGGGGACTTGTTCAGAGGGGGTGGGGCTGGGTAGGGGCTTGGACTCTCAAAGAGCCCAGTAGTAGGATTCTAGAAGCTCGGGCTCAAGGGCCATATATTGTGCTGGCGCTGGGGGAGGGCATTTAGGCATCAACCCCGTAGGAAGCCAGGTGGACGGGTGTTTGCTGCAGAGACTCCGAGGACTTGTGTGGGGCTAACGGTGAGGAGTGCTGGCCTGGCTGGGCCCGGCTCCAATGCGAGGGGCAGACGTGCGCGTGGCTGCGTCTGGAGGGTTGGAGAGCGTGTCCTCTGGAGCACGAGAAGGCTGAGCCGGTGTCCTGCCTGTTTGGGCGGTTTAAGGGCCAGTGAGGCCTGTGTGACGCTTGGGGGTTTCTCAGTCCTCAGAGAACCAGGCGATGCCCAGAGACGGGACGGATGGGCTGGGCCGTGGATCGCGTGTGGGGTAGGCGGCCTGCGCGGGGGTGTGAGTCTGCCAGGACCGCCTCCCCAGAGGGACCCCTCAGCATGACGTCCCCACTGGAGTGCCCCGAGCAATACTTTTTACTGTGAGGTGTCTGAATCCTGGTGGTGGAGGTTACGTGTCATTGTAGGGCTGTTGAATCTCCTGTCGTGGGGGCACCTGGGTGGCTCAGGGAGTCTGGTGTCGGACTCTTGATTTGGGCTCGGGGCAGGATCTCAGGGTCGTGAGATCGAGCCCCGTGTTGGGCTCCACACTGCGTGTGGAGCCTATTTAAGAGTCTCTCTCTTCCTCCTTCTCCCCACCCCCAACTTGCTCTCTAAAAAATGAAAAAATACATCCCCGCGGGAACTGCGTAAAAGTGGCCCCTTCCGGAGCGCCTGGGTGGCTCAGTGGGTTAAAGCCTCTGCCTTCGGCTCAGGTCATGATCCCAAGGTCCTGGGATCGAGCCCCACATCGGGCTCTCTGCTCAGCGGGAAGCCTGCTTCCCCTTCTCTGCCTGCCTCTCTGCCTACTTGTGATCTCTGTCAAATAAATCAATCTTTAAAAAAAAAAAACACAACAGTGGCCCCTTCCAAAGTGAAACCAGATCGGGCCTGGAGTTCCTCTGTGGGAGAACAGGTAGAACATTCTAGCCACGTCAGTGACTGCAAGGGACGCTCCTTGCGTCCGCCCTGTGTGCTCAGTCGGTTCCGTGAGAAGAGCCGTCAGAGCCTCGGGGGAACCAGTGCAGGGTGAGGCGCCGTCATTGGTGACCAGTTTGCCTGCCGGCCACGTGGGGCCGTTTCAGCGGGAGAGGGTGGGCTCTGTGACTCCTGTCATCGGATCGTCTTCTGGACTCCGGAGGGCCTTCTGTCCTCACCAGGCGAGGAAGAGTCGCCGGCCTCCCCGTGGTGAGTCCCGCCCCCAAGGTGGAGAGCTTGGGCTTGTTCCCTACGCGGGGGTGGTGTGGACGCGCCCAGGCCTGCGAAGACCCGGCCGGGCGCCACCCCCGAGAGAAGCTGAGGTCAGTGTCCGAGTGGTTACATCTCAGTGGGTCCGTGTACCTGTGAGGGTTTCACTGGCGATGCCTTGTGAGTACAAGGACTTCCCTTCAGAGAATTTAGGGGGATTTCCTAAAATGATATTGACTTGGACCCTGGGGCCTCACTGGGCCCAAACGGACTGCGTATTTTTATTGTCTCGGTGGACCACCAGGGGGAATAGGGACGATTCTCTCTGGGAAGTGGGATAGGCCCGGGGAGCTGCCAGTGTCTTAGGGTAGGTGCTTAGGTGACTGCCAGTCCTGGAGATCAGGGAAGGGGGCAGAGCCAGGACGGGCTCGGGGGCACGGGCGAGTGTGTGGCGGGACAGCGGGCAGCAGGGGGGCTGGAGCTGGGGGCACGCCGGTTTCCGGGCTGGCGTCTGGAGAGCGGCCGTCCAAAGTGGCCACCCTGAGTTTTCGTAACTCCCAAGAAAGGTTTACCGTTCGGTTTACCTTAGTGGGCGAAATTGGACCACAGGTTTTCTGGAAAGAAGTGGGCAGGCTTTTCTGTTGAAGGAAATTTTGTGGCGGGGGGACCCTTCTGGGGTGGGAAGAGTGGAGGGACGCGGGTTGGGAGGACCTGCGTGTCTGGGGTGGGTGTCACCTTCGTGTCTAGGAACCACGTCCGTGCCCTGCAGGGCCTTGGGGACGGTTTTGCGATCCCAGTCAACGTAGTAACCGTGCCCTGTGATTAGGGGGAAGACCTTGCCAGAAAAATTTCTCTCCACTCCGGGTGAGGTGAACCTCTTCAGGGTTGGAAATGAAGAAGGGGTCATTTGGGTCACTATGGTCCTGTGAAGGGTAAACCCAGTCGTGACACTGTGACGTATAATAATACATCCCTGGTCTTTGTCCCTGTCGCTGCGCAGACCTCCTACAACCGGGGCCATGTCCCAAGTGGTGAGAGCCCTAGAGGTGTCTTTTGTTAGGTTGATGGGGGCTCTTGGAAGCCATTTAAGGATGGGGCGGCAGGTTTCCAGTGGAGCCAATCATGGGATGAAAGGGTTGGCGCGTTGAGTCCCACACCCTGACCCCTGAGGACGGGAGGGGCTGGAGATGGGGTTCAGTCACCGGTGGGCGATGATTTAATGGGTCGTGCGCATGTAATGGAGTCTCCACAGAAGCCCGGAAGAACTAAGTTGGGGGGTTTCGGGGTTGGAGAACAGGCGAGGATTCAGAAGCGTGCGGCCCCCGGAGAGCGCGGACCCCCGGGCCCCTCTCCCACGGACCCTGCCCTCTGCCTTCCGTCTGGCTGTTCCCGAGTTACACCTTTTTACAAGAAGAAAGTAACCTAGTGAGGAAACGGGTTTCTTGAATTCTGAGCTGCTCCGGCGAATGAACTGGACACAAGGGAGGGCTCTGGCGTATGGCGAGTCCGTCGGAGGCCCGGGGGGGGGAGACCCGACCTGGTGACCGTGTCTGGAGTGGGGGAGGGATGCACGTGTCGTCTGTGGGGCTGAGCCCTGTCACTTCGGAACTGGTGGGTTAGACCCGGGCGCTCTCAGGGTGAGATTTGAAACCAGCTTCCTTGGGGGGGGGAGAAGAGGCGGACCCCCAAGGCCTGGTTGACGGCAGGTTTCGTGAGGAGGGGACTTCCACGAAGGCTCTCGTGGGCCGCTGCCCCAGGAGCAGATCTCCACACCCGCCGTCCACAGTCTCGTGTTCACAGAGAGGCGTCAGTGGGGCTCAGTCACGTGTACTGTCCAGGTGGCCTCAAACACGTTAATCTCTCAAGGCTTCATCCTGGCAGGGACAGTGGGGAACACGCATTCCAAGGTCGGGGGAGGGGCGGGAGCCTCTGGCGGACTGGGTCTAGCTGGTGGCTCAGTGCGGGCTGTCTTCCCCACGATCTCCTCCAACAGGGGTCGGTGCCCTCTCTCCGGAGGTGGTGTCCCACGTGGGCTGCAAGGACACGGCTGTCCCTGATCCCGACACACAAGGTTATTGCCGAGGGAACAGCCGGCCGGGCGGCCTGGATGAAAGGCCCTGTGAGGCGTGTCTGTCCTGAGAAGGGGGACTGCTCACTCCCCTTACAAATACCAGGTGGGACACCCCAGATGGAGTAGGCGAGCCCCGTGGGATTAGCTCTGGGGTAAGCGGGATCTTCAGGCACTGAATGGGCCCATTACCCAGATTCTAGCTGGGAGGACTGGGCGCCTTTAGCCCGTGTAACTTTGCTGTTAGAACACTGAACAGCAGTTCTCGAGGCTTCTCAGATGTGTCGGGGGCGGGGTGGGGAGGGAGAAGAGCCTTTTTGGGGACTCCTTGACGCAGGAGCCCATGCGCTGTGCTGGCTAAACCTGTGGGCGAAGTCTCACCGGGGGCCGAGCTCAGATCGGGCTGTGGGGACGCGGCCGTAGTGGGATGACAGCAAAAGTCTGGTCAGCACAGGGCTCCTGTTTGAGCAGACTCTGAGTAGGGAGGCGGCGGCGCCCGAGTGGGTGGGGTGGCTCTTCCGTCGGGGGGGGGGGGGGGGCATGGCTTCTCTTGGCGGGTCCTGTAAGACAGAAGGCCCCTGAGTCGGCCCTCGGGCCTGCGTTCACTGGCGGTGCCTGGTAGAAGCATTAGACCAGCCCGAGCCCACATCAGTGGTTGATTGACACTCGGGGAACCGGAGGAGGTGACTCTGGGTAATGGTGTGCCGGAAACCGGAGTCCTGGGGCCACACGCTCTCGGCACCGTAGCCCTGTGTGCCCCGTGGGAGCAGCGAGGGCTCGTGGCCACCAACAGTAAGACTCGGAGGACGGAACCCACAGGCCCACAGCCTCAGCGGCTCCGGCCATGCAGAGAACACAACAGGCTCGGGGCGCCTGGCTGGCTCAGTCCACGGAGCGGAGCACGTGACTCTTGATCTCAGGGTTGGGAGTTCAAGCCCCACATTGGCTGTAGAGAGGACTTAAAAATAAAACCTTAAAACAAAACAACAAAAAAAGAAAGGTCAAAAGAAAACACAACAGGCTAAAGGAGGCTGGTCCTCGGTGAATGATCTTGCAAAAGCTTTCCTCTCTTCCTCTTGGAAAGGGGCCCACCGCCGTCTGCCTGCGTGCGGGAAGGATCTCGATTTATGTTCACTGAGCTGCCTCTGGTTATGTGACATCGCCGGTGCTGTCAGTGATGTGGTCACGAGGGATTCGAACTGCTGCCGGTGTCCAGTGTACGAACACGCTGCATCGATGACATGAAAGATTGGGAAAACGAAGGTCGGGCTGGGACCCATTTGAATGTGACAATGATGCCCGTGACGCACTCATCGTGGGTCATAAATCCAGGAGAGGGCCAAGGTCTCCTCAAGCCGTGAAATTCTCAGGGAAAACGTGGGCAGGAGCCACTCGGGATATCCCGCAAGCAACTAACAGTAAGTGTCCCTGCCTGTGCCTAGGACCAACAAGAAGCTGGTGTTGAGTTAGTTGATTGGGATTTTGGAGAATGCATCCTCCCTGAGGATTTGCTCACTCCCGTCTCTAAACCCACAAGAAGGTTGTGTTTGAGGGCGGACCTGAACGAAGGCAGGCCGTGTCTGCACTACAGAAGGCAGAGCCCTCCCAGTGCCTTTGGACCATGTCATCCCCACTCACAGGGGATGTGGACGTGTCTGCCACCTGTCCTCCAGGTGGGGGTTTGGGGCAGAAGCCCATGAGCGCCTCTGTAGAGAGCAAGATGGAGTCACTCGTGTCAAGCAGGAATGCAAGTGGGCAAAGGGCGTTGGAGCCATGGCCAGGTTGCCCCGAAGCCATCACAGACCGGCAGGACTAAGGACTGATAGTCCGTGAGGCCGTGTGAACCTGGGAGAACTGAGGGGACGATCACTAGCCCCAGGAGACCTGCAGGGGCCCGAGGCTGATCACACCCTGCTAGAACAGGAGGACCTCGGCAACGAGCTGTCAGACTGTCCACACGGTGACCGTTTTGCATCTGGCCACGTTAGAAAGGCAAGCTGCCACCAGATGTCTGCCCGATTGATCCCTGTACACAGCCTAGCTGCTTGGCCGCTGAACAGAGTAAGCAGTAAGTCTGGACCCCGCGGAGGCCTCCTCTCAACCGGTCACAGACGGACCTCACGTTCGTTTCCTGAGCTTCTCACCCCTGGTTGTATCTTTGTGTTGTGAGTTTGTGTTTCTGGACTTTGCCTTGTGGGGCGCAAAGGAAGCCAACGTAAATGCGTGTGAAATGTCATTGAGTTGGGAATCCTGAAACAGCTGGACAGTTGCGTTCATCTTGCTTTAGTATTGAATAAAGTCGTGTCTTTGTGGAAAGACGCTGCTCGCATAGGTGCTTTTCTGGGACGGCCTCCTCGTGGTGATGGGGATTTTGGACCAGACTAGTGGGCGTGGATGTTGCTGAAGGGGTATACCAGAGAACGACAGTTATTAGCCTGCTGTTGGGGACTGATTGGGAGGGTTTCCAGGACGTAAAATAACCATGAAAGCTGAGATTCTCCTAATGTCTTGGGTGATGGCAGAAAACCACACTCTGCCCAGAAGATTCCTTAAGAATGTGAATATCAGGGGCACCTGGTTGGCTCAGTGGGTTAAGCCTCTGCTTTCGGCTCAGGTCATGATCCCAGGGTCCTGGGATTGAGCCCTACATCGGGCTCTCTGCTCCACGGGGAGCCTGCTTCCTCCTCTCTCTCTGCCTGCCTCTCTGCCTAGTTGTGATCTCTCTCTGTCAAATAAATAAAATATTAAAAAAAAAAAAAAAGAATGTGAATATCAGGGGCGCCTGGGTGGCTCAGTGGGTTAAGCCTCTGCCTTCGGCTCAGGTCATGATCCCAGGGTCCTGGGATCGAGCCCCGCATCGGGCTCTCTGCTCCGCGGGGAGCCTGCTTCCTCCTCTCTCTCTGCCTGCCTCTCTACCTAGTTGTGATTTCTCTCTGTCAAATAAATAAAATATTAAAAAAAAAAAAAGAATGTGAATATCATTCATACGGGATCCACAAGCAGGAGCCTCCTCTTCTCTCCGACAGCCTTTGGGGCCTCGCGAGGGGCCACCAGAACCAAGTGTCCTATGCGCCGGGCTCTAGGAACAGCTCTCCTCTCACCAACAAAGAGCTGCTTGGTTTATGATGGGCGGCGCCCAGATGAATGGACAGCACCGTGTCAGGAAGCTGCTTGCAGTCAAGGCCAGCACAGTGGCCGTACGGAACGTCCCTTCCAAAGGGGGAAAAATGGGAGATAAATGGAGAGAAGGAAAAAATAGTAGCTGTGGGTCAAGGATTGAATAAGTAGGTTATGGGATGAGGGAAATCAAATATTACATTCACATCTTGAAAGAGGCTCCCAGGGGTGCCTGGGTGGCTCAGTGGGTTAAGCCTCTGCCTTCGGCTCAGGTCATGATTCCAGGGTCCTGGGATCAAGCCCCACATCGGGCTCTCTGCTCAGCAGGGAGCCTGCTTCCCCTCTCTCTCTGCCTGCTGCTCTGCCTGCTTGTGATCTCTATCAAATAAATAAAATAAAATCTTAAAAAAAAAAAGAAAGAAAGAGACTCCCAGCAAGAGGCTCTAGGTCTCTTACTGGACCACCCCAGAGGCATGAAAGGGTGGTGAAGCCTTGCGACCGCTCCTGCTTTGGGAAGCCGAGGGCTCTGAACGGTAACCTGCGGGTCTGCGTGACCTTGCCAGCGGAGGTGCTGTCACAGGATGGCGTGGACCGGGTGCTTACCAGGACCGGATGGGATGCTAGTAAGATGCCAGTAACTTCTGACTTCTAAGACTGTTTTGCTCTAAGGGATCCGCCTCTGAGAAGAGGGGATGGGCTGAGATGTGATTGATAATAAATGTGTATTTGGCCCTTGTCCCCATTTCTGGCATAGAGCTGCTGAAATCCTTGGAACTTCCTAAGTGATAAGAGGGGTAAAGATGTCTTTTGTTATGTTAATGAGCCGACTTTTGGAATTCTTCTAAGGGGGGGTGGGAGCTGGTTGCCGGTGGAGCCAAGGTGGGGGGGGGGACTAGAGGGTTGGGACTTTGAGTCCCACCCCTTGTCCTTTAGGGAGAGGAGAGAACCTGGACACTGAGTTCAGTCACTGACCGTCAGTGATTTGATCACTCCTGCTGTGTAAACACACACTGTAAGGGCCTATTTAGCCAGAGCGATTCCATCTTGGTTAAACAGTGATTCTCTTGGTTATGCAGTAAAACTTAAACTGACCCTGCCGCTCCCAGGGGAACTTACTTAAAAGCAAGTCCAGGAAACAGAGCCCAGAATACAAGGACAAGTCAGGCCAGGTGGAGACATCCAATCAGTGGGGCGCGCATACTGTCTCCCTAGCTACCAAGGAGTGTGGGCCCCGCCTTTTGGGTGCCAATTCTGACCAAGGTGACAGGCTGGTTCAACTAGCTACAATGGAGTGAATTATAATTCAATTGGCCACCCGTGTGTGACTTAGCAGGACTGTGCAACTTTCTCTGTGTGTTACAATCTCATTGGCCACCTGTGTGTGCCCAGGCTCAACCACACGGCCTTTGCTCTATAAAAGTTAGTCTGTGAGGCTGGGGGGGAGGGGGGGTCATTCTCTCCATAAGGGGTGGCCCCACCAGTTGGTTTGATTCTCGATGCTTGGCGTGAAATAAAGCTTTGCTTGACCTTCGCTCTGTATCAGTCTCGCCCCTTTGATCACGGACCCCAACAGCAGAAAGGGTTTAGGACTGACCCTTTAACCTGTGGAATCTGATGTGATCTCTAAGTGGGCAGCGTCAGAATTGAGCTGAGTCTTAGGGCACCCCGCGGGTGTCGGAGAATCGCTTGTGGGGGTGGGCGAACCGCTCTCCCACACACGCAGTGGCATCAGGCGTGGGAGCCTGCTACCTTTGCACAGTTCGTCCATGTTTTCCATCTGCTGTGAGCCTTAGCGGTCATCGCGGGGACCGAAGGGCGGGCACAGCACGCGGCAGTAAGCATCCGAGCGAGGAGAGGCAGGGCCCTGGCACGCGTGGGTGGCTCTGGGGCCTTTGCCTTCCCTTCCCCGCCTTCCCCATCCCTGCAGGTCTCTAACTCTGCTAGCTTTCCCTTTGGCAGCAGGGGCGCCTTGTGAGAAGGCAGGGCCCTGGCACGCGTGGGTGGCTCTGGGGCCTTTGCCTTCCCTTCCCCGCCTTCCCCATCCCTGCAGGTCTCTAACTCTGCTAGCTTTCCCTTTGGCAGCAGGGGCGCCTTGTGAGATACGTTGGTTGGTTCTGCCCCAGTCAGGAGAGAGCCGAGGGGCGCCGGGTCTGTGGCGTGTCAGGGGAAGCAAGCCTATGGCCTGGACGGATCGCCGAGCGGGTTACGGATATCAGCATTGTGGGGTCTCCGGAGACACTGGCCGGTAAAAGCGTTAGAGCGGCCGTGAGTCATAATGCAGAACTCAGCCCCCAAACCTGGGACAGCCCGTCGATTCCCTTCTCTCTGTCCTGCTGCATAAAATCTTAAAGGTTTGAGCTTCAGTTAAGATAGTTTCTGATCCCAGTTTCTACTTGGTGATTTTCTCCTGTTACCCTCATCTTGTGTTGCTGGAAAAATTTGTGGGTGATATTCCTGTGTATCCTCTTCCAACGTAGCCCCTTCCCTTTCCAGGAACCCCCTGGGATTGGGGTCTGCCTCTGGTTCCAGCCCCTGGACTTCTGGCGCATTCATGCTGGACATGGGGCAGCGGGTTCGCCGAGGCACTGGGCAACACCCAGGAACCTTCCAAAGAGGATTTCCCTTTGCCAGGGGACTGATGCAGCCCTCAGGGTGTTTAGGAAATGCTAGTTGCACACGTTTGGGATGATGGGGTTTTGGAATGTAGGTGAGGTCTGGAGCCGAAGGCGGAGAAGGAATTCGGAAACCTCTCTGTGAGCAGCTGGTTTGGGAGGGCGGCTGATGATGTACTTGGGAGTCAGGGAAGGTAAGGGAAAGGGAGGGTTTCTAAAGGACTTTTGTATGTTAAAGAAGACTCTTGGGATACCCTAGGCCTTGCCATTGTCAGGGTAAGGTGGTTTTTCTTCCCGTAAGGCATTAACAGTGAGACAGTCGGGAGCTTCCTGGAGGAACACGACACTCCGCCCGTTTCGAGTGGCTGTCAATGGGCTGCAGGTTCTGAGAACATTTAACTGTGTTTGCATTTCCTTCTGGAAGCTCAGTTATTGGTAGAAATGCTTTGTTCTTGTAAATTGCTAAGGCTTTTGTTAAACCGAGGGAGACTTCTGTCTTGGGGGATTGCAGTCTCCATAGATTAACTGTCCGTTTTCCTTTAGGGCATCCAGGAGTGCCTGAGGAATGTCACAGATGTCCCCTGGAGGTGGGGGTTGTGGGGCGTCCGCTTCGGCCTGTCCTCAGCCTTCTACTCCCTCATCGGGGACATTTATATTTGTCCCTTTTTTACGTGACATCCTGCCAGGGACTAAACGAACCCACGATATCCTGTGGGGCCCGGGGACTCAGAATGGCCCGGGAGCAGGTGACTCTTCAGCGAGCTAGCGCGCAGAGAGCGAACCGCAGCCTGCGGCCCAGAGCGCGGCCGGCGAGCAGCACCGAGCAGCACCAATTCACCGGCTGGGCTACTGCTGTCCGCGGGCGGCCGCTGTCGCTAATATTTGTTTTTGGCGTCTGACGCGTCTGACCTCCTCAGGTCACAGGCAGCCATTAAGCATCCTCGGCAGCTTGACCCATCTGGTCATGTTTTTCCACCTGCCGTCAGGCACCCATCCCTCTAGGTGGCCCGTTCCATCAACGACCATTCGTCCCAGCAGGGACCCCTCAGCTGCCCTCCTCGCCCAGGCCGGGCCCTCCTGCGCCCGCCCTTCAGCCTGTTCCCCTGCTCGGGCAGCCACACCGTCGGGCCGCAGCCCTCCCTGCTGCACCCCTAGCCCGACGCTTGCCGCTAATGGAGTCTGGGGCTGGTTTTCAACATTACGGTGTCTGTTGTCCCGAGCAAAGTGATGAGACCACAGTCCCACAGGCCTCCTGCTACCCTGAAACACATACTGCCCGGCACGAGCGTTCTTCCCACGAATTGGTCTCTGCCACGCCACTTTGAAAGGGGGCAGCCCCGGCTCCGTCCTGGCCTCTCCTCACTCTGCTGAGAGGCATCCCGTTGCATGCACTACCCTTCTCGCACTTTCAGTAACGGCTCCGGCACCTGCACGGACACCAGCCTCAGAGAACTCCCCTTCCCACATTCAGCATCGACCTGGTGGAGGAAGCGCTCAGGTCTGGCCTGTCCCCGACCACCTGGACGGTTACTCTGAGTGGTCTCTGCGGTGTGGAATTCCGGGGTTTTGAGGTAAGAACGGGTTAATTCTCATGAGTCTAGGTGGGCTGGAGGAAGAGGAAGGGTTCGAAAACCAGGAGACGTTAGGAGGAGATCTGGGCAGGGGCGGGTGCCCGGGTGGCTCAGTCCTTGAGCATCTGCCTTCAGCTGGGGTCATGACGCGAGTCCTGGGATACCGGAATCGCCCGCCTCGGGCTCTCTGCTTGGCAGGAAGCCTGCCTCTCCCTCTCCCACTCCCCCTGCTTGTGTTGCCTTTCTTGCTGTGTCTCTGCCAAATAAATGAGTAAAATCTCAAAAAAAAAAAAACAAACAAAAAACAAAAAAACTAGGAAAGCAGGAATTTAAGTGAACTTGAGTTAGCAAGAGGACTTCTCACTGATTATTACCGACTGGTGGCAGAGAAAGCATTTGGTTGCTATTTGAAATTTTGTTGAAAGCCCTTGAAGGGGGGCCACGAACCGGCAGAACTTGGGCTCCTAGGGTTCTCCCGTTAAGTGGCGGGTTTCTGTTTCTGGGAACCTACCGCAGTGCCCCGCCCAGTTAGCATCGAGCTCACTCTTTAAAAAGCAGATGATGCTCTTCCTTACTTGAGGTTTCCTGTGGCTTCGGGGTTTTCTCACCGCGGCAGGCCCAGCCCATACCTGTGTCTCCCATAGCCCGGCCCCTGGGGCCAGGTTTCCCTTCCGCTCCGGGGAAGCACAGCGAATACGAGCACCTCCCAGACAGGAGCCCTCCGTCCCAGCAGGCTCTCGTTCCCACAGTGTCCCTGGCGGGCCACAGATGCCTGCTGCCTTGTTGGTGCTCAAAATGTCTTTTGGAGTGAGTGCCTGTCCCCACGTCCACCGTCCGTGTCCCCAGCTGTGGTCTGGGCTTCTCACGGAGGTGTATGCTCCCTTTACTTTCCGGTAACTGAAGTCCTCGGTCCCCATGTCCGGATTCTTTCATGAGTCTCACTAGCCTCGAGGGTGTGTTTTGGTTGGTTGGTTGTAATTTGGTTAACATTCTGACAGTCCTTATAAAACCGAGAAAGGTAGATTGTCTGTAATTCAAGCCTGTCACATACAATCCAGCGTGTACGTCTGAGCTGGAAGAGCAGCCTCTTGGGACAGAAGAGTCAGACCGAGGATGAAGGTCACCAACGCTGCGCTGAGGTCTGGAGCACCGGAGCAGGGTCCCAGACCCGTTCTCCCGACTCGGGCTCGGCAGGATGAGCTGCGCGAGTTTTCACCTTCAGAATCCCCGGGGTACAGACCTAGCCAAGGCAGAAGATGGAAGTGGAGAGCAGGTCCCGAGAGTCCACTCTGTCAGGCCGGCTGGGTTTGATGGACAATCCAGGTAAGGACCCGAGTTGAGAAACATTCCAGCCAAACGAGGTCCAGGTTCCTGATGTCCCAGACCAGCTGTCTGGTTGGGAGAGGGGCTCTGTGTCATCGTGCAGCCACAGAGAACGAAGACAGAGCAGGGGACGGGGGGCCTGGAATGAAACCTCTAGCTGTGTTCCACGAAGTCACCTCCCCAACCCTGAGGACCCACGGTGTCTCACATTGCCATGTTTTTGCAAGCTGTGCCTCCGCCTCTCACCCCGCAGTTTCCTCCGACCTACAAACCCCCACCATCCTTCAGAGAAGAGAGATGCCAGTCAGATTTATCCGTGCCAGCTTTATGCAACATGATCCCCGACTTTACATTTATAAAGCATTAAACAATGGGGAGAAGTGTAAGTGTCTAAGCATTTTAGTTATGAAAAGGTTATTTGTGGAAATAGAAACTCCAAAATTAAAATATCAAACGGAGGGATGCCTGGGTGGCCCCGTCGTTAAGTGTCTTCCTTTGGCTCAGGTCATGATTCCAGGGCCCTGGGATCAAGTCCCACATTGGGTTCCCTGCTTGGTGATCTGCTTCTCCCTTTCCCTCTGCTTGCTGCTCCCCCTGCTGTGCTCTGTCAAATAAATAAAAATAAATCTTAAAAAAAAAATGGAATAAAGACCAGTAATGGGGTCAAGTGCAGTGGGCATGGGTGTCGGGAGTCAGACAGGCAGAGGTCAGGATCTGGAGACCCCTACGGGCTGGGTTTTGCTGTGCAAAGTGCATTGCCTCTTGGCCTACTGTCCCCAGCATCCTGCAAGACTGAAATGCGGCTCTATGCCCAGGCTGTAAAAACCTGTTTCAGGGGAAGTTTCATCTAAAACCACTTTGATTTATGAGGATTACAAGGGATTTTTTTCCCCTGATCTGGAATCCTAGGACCTTGGGAGCAAACAGCCCATGAAAGGACAGTCACCCCAATGGTTACTTTTGCATATGTAAAGGTAGGTATGTTTTCTCAAAGCATTTGCAACTTGCTGATTTGTGATAATGACCTTGGCTTCCCTGAAATTTTTTCATGGGTTTTTCCTTTTCCTTTTTTTTTTTTTTTGTATTAAAGGTTTCCTGTGTGAACAATGAATGTCAAGTATGTGTTATCATGGTGAACACAGGCTCAAGCATACCCTACAGCTATGAAAGCTAGAGCCTGAGAACAGCAGACAGTTGTTTATAAAGTATGAGAACCTACCTCATGTTGTTTTAACTACTATTAATTACTTCACTAATTATGAATAATGATTTAATTGTGTTACAAGTGAGTTATGGTGTTTTAGTATAAATGAGTTAATTCAGGGACCAAGGAATGCATGAAACATTTTCCACTAAATGATATTTAGAATGTATTATCTAGGACCATAAAATCATACAAATACAAACACACATATACTTAGATCTTTATTTTAAAAATGTGTACACACACAAACGCTCTCTCCCCTTTTCCTCTCCCCGCTCCCTCTCTTTTCATCTGACCTGGAGGCATTTGCTCTTACACATTGTTTTCCATGGAATATATCCAGCCATGGTCCATTTCTACTGCAGTTTATTCAATCATTCTCTTTCTGATGGTCATTCACATTGTTTCCTTTTTTTGTCCTTATCAAAAAATACAATATACGTTGATAAACATATAATCTTAAGTACTGGCACTTTGTTGTCTTAGGGATAGAGTCCCAGGAGTGAGACTCCTGGACTGAAGGGTAGGTGTATTCTTAATGTTAGGAGTCACACTTGACACATTTCTAACAGTGGTGTATGCAATGAATCTTTCCCCCTGCTTCCTTGTTGGTAGTAGACAAGATGACAATTTAGAAAGCCAGAGACTTCCTGGACTATAGCTGTTCTGGTAAATCTGTTCCGAAAGTCTCTCACACTCATACAGATTCACGCACATCAGTGACATTCAGAAACAAGGAAAACACAAGGCCAGTTGTAGTGCCAGTGACAAATCCGGTGTGCGATTTATGACAGATCAGGAGAGAAACTTGGGAATTTGAAATCAATACTAAGATGGTTTGCCTCTGAGTTATGCGAAAAGCTTTTCAGGTTAATCGTTAAACATATGGAGAGATCACCGAAAAGTCTAACTTCAAAGGCAAGGCTTAACTTCTACTCGAGTTCCGAAGGGAGATGCTTTCGGTAGGTGACCATGAAACTCAGGGAGCGGAAATGCCTCCTTTAAACAGAATGTGGCAAGAATGCATTTCTAAAGTGTGCTGTGCACATGGACATCTTAAAAAGCAGTAAGACATTGACAGTTTAAATTTTTTCTCTAAAGTCTCTAAATTGTAACATCTGCGAACCACATACACATCCTATTTTTTGTGAGACAATTTGTAAAATATTAGGAGAAACAGGGAAACGCACAAAGGAAAGTACACGTAGTTTCCGGGTTATACACTATTGAACGACATGCATCCCGAGTAAACACCTGCACGGCAGCTGCACGCCAGCGACGGCGCCTCGCGGGCTGGGGCACGGGGTGCCGGCCCACCGAGCTCCTGTACTCTCCCAATCCCCTCTTGATGATCGCTCACTTACACACTGATGAGAAGAAAGCTGTCCAGCAACCCCAGAAGCAAGTTAAAACTTCAACACTGTCTTCTGTTTATTGAAGAGGCAGCGGAACAATGCTGGCAGACCGACGCTCTAGGGCCGCAAGGGGGCGAGGACAGCGGCCACACGCCACAGCGACAGTCACCTGTTTCATGCGGAATGCATACAGGCTTGGAAAGGTACTGAAAAACACGCGATGTTTAGCATGGAAAATCTTATTTGTGCCCCTCCTGTCAGAGGACAAGAATCTCAAACTCCCAGTGACTTGTTAAATTTACATGTGTAGACCCAAGATAGGATCACACATAACCACTAAATTCCTAAGGTACTGATCCTTTATGCTGTTGCCCAGAATATTTCATTCTTGAGTAATTCAAGATTTTAAAAAACTCACTGTAATACAACTGAGCATGTCTGTTTACACTTGGCTATGAGCTGCTAGATATTCTTTAGCTGGGCGTCACCACTACCTTTCGGTCTAACACTGTACTGAGGGGACCCTGTTTTTACCCATTTTTCGATGTGATGGGTTGTAGCTCCCTGTGAATTTCCACATTCCTTCAGTACCTTCGTGCGGTTTCTCCCCCGCGGGAAGGGCTGGGGTGGGAGGGGTTGCCACAGGCCCGGCTGGCAGCAGTCTCAGGCCTTTTCCCCCAGGTGAACTCTCTGATGGACACTGAGGCGGGATTTCCTGCTGAAGGCCTTCCCACATTCGGAACACTCGTATGGTTTCTCTCCTGTATGGATTCGCAAATGTAATCTAAGGGTTGACCTCTGGCTGAAGGTTTTGCCACATTCAGTACATTCATAGGGCTTCTCTCCCGTGTGAGTCCTCATGTGTATAATGAGTTGAGAGTTCTGGATAAAGGACTTCCCACATTCACTGCACTCATAGCGCTTCTCCCCGGTGTGAATTTTCTGATGTATAATGAGGTTGGATTTCTTGAAGAAGGTTTTTGCACATTCATTACACTCATAGGGTCGTTCTCCCGTATGAATTCTCTGGTGTGTGGTAAGTTCAAATTTCTGGGCAAATGTCTTGCCACAATCACTGCATTCGTAGGGCTTCTTCTCCATATGTGCTCTCTGGTGGACGATGAGGTTTGACTGGTGAGTAAAGGCTTTTCCACATTCAATACATTCAAAGGGTTTCTCCCCGGTGTGAATTCTTTGATGTTTAATGAGGTTTGCCTTATGGGAGAAGGTTTTTTTACATACATTACATTCATAAGGTTTTTCTCCAGTGTGTATTCTCTTGTGACTAATGAGGAGTGACTTAAAGGAGAAAGCCTTGTCACAGTAATTACAAATAAAAGGTTGTACCAAATTTCTTATTTTCTGATGTTTAAAAATGCCTTCTTCAAAGACTTTTCCATTTTTGTTATATTCGGAGTACTCTAATCCATTATGGGCTTTCTCCTGCTTCAGATAGAGGAGTGCCTTCCCAAATCCGTTACACTCAGCAGGTCTCTTTCTTATGTAGCTTCGATTACTATTAAGTAAGTCTGAATTTGATTTCAAAGTTTTTTCATATAAGTCGTATTTATAGGGTACTTGCCTTAAAGAAACGAAATCTGTGCTCAGATTAAATGTTTTTCCGAAGAGATTACCACTTTCCTCCATTGGGGTTTGGTTCTTAAAAATGATAAATGGCCTCGCCTGCTCATCCGGGTTGCTGCGGTCCCGCTCCATCTGGTCGTCGGCCTTCCACACCTCTAGGAAAGAGCACATGAAGTACAACGTTAGAGGATGGAAGTGTGAGGCTGCCTCTTGAGTGTGGGATCCAGTCTTCCAGTATTAGAATCTCCAATGCAAATTTTACCTAGTTCTTAAGCTTTGAAAGACAAAAGCCCTTGGCAAAAAAAAAAAAGTAGAAATTGGCAATGGACATAAGCAGCCTTGACAGATTACAAGTGGCCCTAAAAGGTGAAATAAAAAACAAAGAGCACCGAACAGGGCACAAATGATGTGGGAAGGCTGGCAAGTCTGGGGACAAAGGAGACTAAGAACTGTCCTCAAGGACACCAAACAGTTAGCACAGATGAAGATGTTAAGGGAAAAAAGGCCAAACTGATCTGAGTTTAGCTCCCCTTAGGCTCCGAATGACTGTGGGCTGCTCATCTCTGCCACATAACTTCCTAGAGCCAACACTCTGCACAGGTCTGCAGAGCTGTTAGTGCGGCCAAGATCCACATCTCTTTCCTTTTGCAAGTGGATGACAAGATCCAGAACTCCTATTTTGTAGGAAATAAAATTAATCCAAGAGTCCCATATCCTTGAGACAATCATTTTTATCCCACTATGTTTAATTTCTTCTCTAAACCCATCTTGTCTCTGCTTTAATTTGAAAGAAATCTTAAGGATCAGATTTATTCCCTTGACCTAGACCTGTAATAACCTTTATTTTCATCTGTGTGTTCCTGATTACTCCTGACTCTTGTGATCCTGCTGCCGTTTGTGTCTAGGACAAAGATAGCACCCTTATGCTAAAAAAATGAAAAAAAAAAAAAAAAAAAAAATTTCCTTACGGCTATTACACCAATTCCAAGACTTAAATATCAAAGTCACCATTCTGGCAAACTGAGAATACTAATCACAAAGGTTTAGGGCAGGTTAGGCAAATGCAAAAGTTCTGCAGGGACAGACTGGCAGTTGGAGGTATGATTCTGAGATCTGGGCAATGTGGGTCATCTGGTCTTGGCCATCTTTAAAGGTTTGGGAACCTGAAAAACTGATTCTTAAAAAATGTTTTAAAGTATCTCAAACCATTCATAATTCCTAGGATATTACTTCCACTGGCTTCTGATTCTCCTTCCCTCTTTTGTGAACTGGCAATTGTTAATATGCTATTATTCTCTTCCTGTAGCCTGAAAATCACATCTGATTTGATACCGGATAACTGCTAATGGAACATAGCCTGGACTTCAGAAATCTCCAAAATGAAGAAGGCACAGCTTAAGAGTCTGCACTCTCTCACGGCTAAACAACTGGAGGCCAAGGCCAAAACCACTCAGAAATTCAGAAACTCCAGAGTTTTTGGTAACGGACACTGAGCTGCCTGGAAAGAGGCCCTTACCCACTGACAGTAAGTTGCTGTAATTCTCCAGCATCACATCCATGTACAGGATCCTCTGGGAGGGGTCCAGCTGCTCCCATTCCTCCTGAGTGAAGTCCACAGTCACATCCGTGAATGAAACAGATCCCTGAAATGGCATATTGCTATTCATTCTGAAATGATCAACATTTGGTAATGTAGAAAGGATATGTGAAAACTAATTCTCACCTTGTTATAAAACAGTCATTCACCATAAAAATTTATATAGAACACCAACTATGTACACAGTTTTGTCATATTTCCAAAAAATATTTTTATAATATAGCATTTATTTAGATTCCCTTATACCTCCGGCACTATCATATTTGACAGGCATCTAAGATTAATAAAACACTGTTCTCTGAAAATGTGTACAGGGAGATAAATGCACAAACATGAAATATTTAGTGTTACCAGTGCGGAGATGATGCTCACATAGCTACTTCTGTGGTATCACACCAGACAGTATTAAAGAATTAAAGCAAAATGTCAGGCATAACCTACAACTGGGATAAAATACTTGCAAATCATCTGATAAGGGGTTAATATTCAAATATACAAAGAACTCCCTGAGGATGTGGAGAAAAGGGAACCCCAGTGCACTGTTCGTGGTAACGCAAACTGGTACAGCCACTAAGAAACACAGGGAGAAGCTGCCTCCAGAAGCAGAACCGCCTCCTGATCCAGCACTTCCACCTGTGGGTATTTATCCAGAGAAAACAAAAACACTAACTTGAAAAGCTACATGCAGGGCGCCTGGGTGTCTGCCTCTGGCTCATGCCATGATCTCCATGATCTCAGGACACTAGGACAGAGTCCAGCATTGGGCCCCCTGCTCAGCAGGAAGTCTGCTTCTCCCTCTGCCCAACCCCCCGCCACTCGTGCATGTACTCTCTCTCCCAAAAATAAATCTTAAGGAAAAAGAAGATACATGCACTCCCACGTTCACTGCCACCTTGTCTACAACAGCCAAGACATAAAAACAACCTCCATGTCCAAGGCTTGACGAATGGAAAAGGAAATGTGGCACATACATCCAATGGATTATTAATTACTCAGACATGAGAGAAAATCTGGTCACTTGTGACAACATGGATGGATTCTGAGTATCGTGCTCAGCAAAGTAAGTCACAAAAAGACAAATACTCTATCATCTCACCTGTATGTAGAATCTAAAACATCCCAAAACAACCAAGCTCACTGATACAGAGAACAGACTGGTTGCCAGAGTGGAGGGTAAGAACTGGGCAAAATGGGGGAAGGGAGGTCAAAAGGTACAAACTTCCAATTATTAGACAAGACGTGCAGATGTAATGTGCAGCACGGTGACTAGTTAGCAGTACTGTACTGCATATTTCAAAACTGTTGAGTTGTCCTCACAAGAAAAAAATTGCAACATGAATTGATGGATGTTTACCAGACTCATGGAGGTGATCATTTAGCAATATATACCAATATCAAATCATTACACTGTACCCATGAAACAGTCCCATGTCATTATACCTCAATAAAAAATTTTTAAAAATGTTCACAGTCCCATTTTACATTAAGAGCCCAAAGACAAACGTTCATCAACAGTAGACTGATTTTCTGTGTCTGTTAGAACCGAGTCCTATAAAGCAATGAAAATGAACTAATTCCAGCTACACAGGGAAGATTTCTTAAGAGCTTCAAGAATCCTGGGTAATTTCTATTTCTTGGCCCGAATGGTGGCTATATGGATTTTATTAACCTATATCCACTTGGCCAAGTGACAGGTACAATAAGAACTTTTGCATGGCTGCCAGACCAACAAAGGGGATCAGCCTCTGGCACATTACATTCACTCAAGTTACAGTAATTTACTTTGTAAACAAGGTTTTGTTTTTCTTTTCAAGATTTTATTTAAGAGACAGAGTGCATGCATGCATGAGATGAAAAGAGCACAAGCGGGCAGAGAGCCAGAGGCAGAGGAAGCAGCAGACCCCCGCGGAGCAAGGAGCCCAGTGCAGAACTCAATCCCAGGACCCGGGCATCATGACCCAAAGGCAGATGCCTAACCATTCGAGCCACTCAGGTGCCCCAAAGTAACTATAATTTAGAAATGACTCCAACATCAAATGTGAAAACACTTTTTTCTTCTCACAGTGCCATTTTCCATACTTACACAAACAACTCAAAAAACTGTTGATAAAACACAATTCTGATACCACAGCATTAAAAGGGACATCAAGCATGACTGACTTCAAAGACTTGCCAAGACAGTATAGTTTCCATCTGGAATGAATTTGGTGTTCTGGGGAGAAAGCCGATGGCCATGAGTAGAGGTGTGCCTAGCATACCTGACATCCAGAGCCGACCATTTTTTAATACCCCTTCTTCAGCTCTTCAAACTGTTACATCTTCCTTGACTTATGATGTGGGATTACATCCTGATAAACCCACCATAATGTGAAAACACCGTAGGCTGAAAATGCATTTAGTACACCTAACCCACTGAACACTGGAGCTTAGCCTACTGTAAACATGCTCAGAACACTGATGTTAGCGGACATGCATGCAAAATCATCTAATTCAAAGCCGATTTTATAATAAAGCATTGAATATTTCATGTAATTTATTGAATTCTGTACTGAAAATGATCAACAGAATGATTGTTTGGGGTGCAGAATGGTTTTAAGTATACTGGTTGTTTACCTTCTTGATTGTGTGGCTGACAGGGAGCTGTGGTTTGGGGCCACTGCCCAGCATCACAAGCATATGCTACCACGTACCCTCAAGCCAAGAAAAGTTCAAAATTCCAAGTATAGTTTCTACTGAATGTGTGTTGCGTTCACAACATCGTAAGGTAAAAAAATTGGGAACGATCTTATGCTGGGGACTGTCTGTACATCTAAACTGTCACCTCCCAATTCACTTTTGAGTACAAGAATCTTCTTTAACCAATGCACATTCTATTCTGAATCTATCTTTCATCTTCAGTTATGACCTTCGATTCCTTCGGCCTCTGATTCTTCCTGTCAGTGCCCCTCTTAGATTCCACACCTCCAAAATCTAGATTACACTTGTCCCCATCTTTATTTTTAAAAGCCTTGCCCTCCTGACTTCTCACCATCTCTCACTGATAACTCCTAGCCTTGGGAAAAGTTGTAAGAAAAAAATGACATGAGGGGTTGAGTACTACGAATGACTTAGTTATACTGCACAAATTTGCAGGTAGCCTAATGAGCATTATTTCATGACACCTTCTAGGATTCTTTAGCCACTTGGCATGGGAGCAGAGAATGCAGGCGGTGGGTCAATACCTGAGATCAAGGCCACAGAGGGTCAACAATCATAGTGCCAACATTTTCTCAGTAGTAAAAATTTATTCCTTTATCATATCACTTCTGAAATTACAGCTCAAATAAGAGAATCACTAGGAAATTTCCAAGGGACTAAATTAAGAACTAGGGACAGAAAACGCACGATCAGTCTTCATCCGGGTCGGCAAGCTAGAGAAGCCCTCAAGTTGTTCCTCTGCCTACTGTTTACACTGCCACCCCAATTATTACAAAAGCCTTTTCTTATTTTCTGTCTGCCCTTATTCTCATTGACCCCACATTCTAAAGCTAACATCATTTTTCTACAGAATAGTTCTAGTACACAATTACCTTGGGTAGACACAATCTTTCCTTACCCACTGAAAACTAATAAACAATGACTAGCTCAGTATTCAACATCCTTCAGATTTCTTTTCCATCCCTCTTTCCCATGGCTCTCCTCTCTATGCAACGATCCTTCCGGTAAGATCACATCCTAGATCACTTAGATGTGATCCTTCCATATTGTGAGTCCAATCAGGGTTTTAAATCCTGGGTATTTTGTTTCTATCTCTGTGGCAGTTTTGCCTTGCTTTCTTTTGTTAAGTGTGTTTTATGCCTTCCATTATCCCCACTAGATGCTAAAATTTTTTAGACCAGAAATTGTACCTTGCTCATCTTTATATTCCTGTTAGCACAAAGTACATAAGTATATGTCAGGCACAAACAAACACAATAATGCTGAATTGAATGGAGTATTCAACTTTGGTTTTCATTATCCTCTTCTTCCTGAAGAGACATGCCACATAATTCCTACAGCAACATCCTAAGTAGCAAGCCAAAATAACAGAGCATCTCAGTTGTTTGTATTCAGATTATGTAAAGATTTTGGTAATACATGGGGAACCCTAATATCTGGCTCATTTTCCTGAGATGTCATGCTCCAGTATGCTTGGCTCTTCATTAAAAGTGCTTTTTTATTCAGTTTGTAATCTACACGATTCCTGGATCAATTCTGGCTGCATTTGTACTTGGCGATATATTTGATCTAGGTATCAATTTTACCAGTGGTTAGTCAGCTTTTCGGCCTCCAGGATATGCTCACTACATTCATGGTGTAAGTGTAAGTGAAATCATCACATTTTCAGCATAATGTAAGTAGAGACACACACTATGACTCATCATCACCCAGGCCTAAGTCATGGGCCACATAACCTCTCACAAAAGAAAGGAACAGCACAGAGTAAAATTGAACAGGAAAAAAAGAATGTTAGAAAAGATGCTTTAAAAGTATGTAACTGGATTTAACAGCAGGTTAGACACTTCTAAAAAATGATGAGAAAACTGGATAGGTCAGTAAGGAGTCTAGACCGAAATGGAGGAAGAATAAAGGATGGGCAACACATCGAAAAGACTAAAAGATCCATGGGACAAACTAAAAAGGCCTAATATACTTGCAGTTGGGAGTCCCAGTACAAGAGGCAAAACTCAACAGAAACAATATTGAAGACACAGTGGCTTACTTAGATTTTTCCAAAACAGCTCACACATCAGACCACTGAACGCCATTAACCCCAAGAAGAACAAATAAAAAGAAAATCACATTTATTCACATCATAAAACTGCTAACAATCCCAGAGAAAAAAGATGCACCGTCTATAAAGGCACAATAAAACCAACAGCTGACTTTCAACAGAAACAATGTAAGCCAGAAAACAATAGAATATCATCAAAGTACTGAAGATACTAGAAACTGAGTTGGCAAATTTTCTATAAGGAAAATTATAGATGTTTTCAATTCTGCAGGCCACATGTAGTTTCAACTACAACCAAACAAGTCTGCCACTGTACCACGACAACAGGCACTGAAGTATGTAAACAAACGGGCATGGCTGTGTTCCAATAAAACTTGATTTATGGACACGGAAATGGGAATTTCATATAATTTTCATACCATTGATCTTTTTCCCTAGCCATTAAAGAAATGTAAAAACCACTTTTAGTTGTGGGTCATACAAAAAGAAGGCTGAAGGGCATTTGGCTCACAGACATTAGTTCAACAACCTGATCTAAAATGATGGTTACTGGGCGCCTAGGTGGCTTAGTCATTAAGCCTCTGCCTTCAACTCGGGTCACGATTCCAGGGTCCTGGGATGGAGCCCCGCGTTGGGCTCCCTGCTTGGTGGGAGGCCTGCTTCTCCCTCTCCCACTCCCTCTGCTTGTGTTCTCTCTCTCTCTCACTATGTCTCTGTCAAATAAATAAAAGTAAAAAAAAAAAAAAAAAAGATGGTTACTGGGGTGCCTCGGTGGCTCAGCCATTAAGCGTCTGCCTTCAGCTCAGGTCATGATCCCAGGGTCCTGGGATCGAGCCCCACGTCAGGCTCCCTGCTCAGTGGGGAGACCTCTCCAACTCCCCCTGCTTGTGTTCCCTCTCTCTGTCAAATATATAAATTTTTAAAAAATCTTAAAAAAAAATGATGGCTCCTAAATAATAAATGTCAGGTAAATATGTTAGGTATATTTACTACTATAAAATGATACGAACCATAAAGAGGACAATTAAATCTAGTAAGAGTCAGTTGAATGCAAAAAGCATCAAGGAGCAAATAAGAGAGCAAAATATGTTGTTAAAATAAGTACATAAAGGATGTGGGAAGAAGGTTTTAAATAATTAGCTGAAACTAATTTTTGGATTCCAGCAATCTGGGAGTTGTAGCAGAAAGTATTGTGTGTGGGGAGAAAATATAAATTGTAATTAACTTCTTAAACTTTGTTAAATATAAGCACCAAGGGGCACCTGAGTGGCTCAGTGGGTTAAAGCTTTTGCCTTTGGCTCACATCATGATCCCAGGGTCCTGGGACTGAGCCCCACATAGGGCTCTCTGCTCAGTGGGGAGCCTGCTTCCTCCCTCTCTCTCTGCCTGCTTCTCTGCCTACTTATGATTTCTGTCAAATAAATAAATTTAAAAATATATATATAAGCACCAAAAGAGTAAGCTAACCCTTTTTAATTTTTTAAAAGATTTTATTTGATAGAGTGATCACAAGTAAGCAGAGAGGCAGGCAGAGAGGGGGAAGCAGGCTCCTCACTGAGCAGAAAGCCTGATGTGGGGCTAGATCCCAGAACCCTGAGATCATGACCTGAGCCACCCAGATGCCCCAAGCTACATCTTTTTTAAAAGAATGGAAATAGCGGTGCCTAGGGGGCTCAGTAGGTTAAGCATCTGACTCTTGGTTTTGGCTCAGGTCATGATTTCAGGGGACTGAGATCGAGTCCTGTACTGGGCTTTGCACAGAGTCGGCTTGAGATTCTCTCCTTCTCCCTTTCCTTCTGTCTTGCCCTCATTCTCTCTCTAAAATAAATAAATAAATACAGAAAATCCAAAAAAAAAAAAAGAGAAAAGAATGGAAATATATTTTGACAGACCAGTAGAGGAAGAAAAGTGCTACAAGTGCCAAAAGGAAGAAAATCAGTAATCAAAATAAAAATAGAATAAACATTTAATAAAAAGTAATCTGCCTTCAGCTCAGGGTCTTGGGATCGAGCCCCGCATCCGGCTCCCTGCTCAGCAGGGAGCCTGATTCTCCCTCTCCCACTCCCCTGCTTGTGCTCCTTCTCTCACTGTCTCTCTCTGTGTCAAATAAAGGAATAAAATCTTAAAAAAAAAAAAAGGCTTATTTATTTTAGAGGTGGGGGAGGGGAAGGGGGAGGGAGAAAGAAACTTACACATACTTCACAGAGCGCAGAGCCTTTCATGGGGCTCGATATCACGATTCTGAGATCATGACTGGAGCTGAAACCAAGAGTCATGCTTGACACTTAGCCAACTGTACTACCCAGATGCCCCCAGATAATTAAAAAAACAAAAAACCACATACTTTTTACAAGAGGCAAAGTTGAATAGTAAAGCTTCAAAATAAAAGGTACAGAAAAACTGGCACAGGAACATTAATAATTAAACAAAAAAATCAACAGAATCCCCAAAAAAAGCATATGCCACAACCTGTACATTCCAGTTAATGCATACAAAAGAATGCAAAAAAAGAGAGAAGTGGCTACACTTGCACGTAACTTGTAATAGCAGCTACCTCTGAAGTGAGGAGCCAAGCTTTTATGGTCAAGAAGACTTTAACATTGAATAAGGTGACTTAATACCAGGAGTGAGAGCCTGCTAGGGAGATCAGAACCATGACAGTGAGAAAGACTGAGACAGAATTCACACATCAACTAGGTAATGTAAAGACAAAACTTACATATATATACATGGTATATACATTATAAACATATAGTATCTCTCTCTAGCGTATGTACATATTATATACACACACAGAATGGGAGCAAACAAGCCAAGATGTTAAGTCTTGACTCTTGGATACTGTAATAGGTCGATAGTTATTAGGCTGAACCGCACTGAAATCGATGCCCTTCAACTATTCTGACATACAAATACTGCAATTTCATACAGCTCAAACCTAGTACAATTTTATTTGTACTTCTCTGCACTTTCACACCTCACAAAATCTAACACAAAAAGGTGACAAAAAATATCTTAGAAACTACCACGCAAACAGGAATTAAAGACAAATCAGAAAATTTAAAAATACTGAGTACAAAGAGAAAAGGATACAAGTTTCTGGAGAGAACTCAAAGGTCACATTCTGTTAAGCAGAAAGGCATTTGGACTTCATGCCTACAACACTGAAAAGCAATCACTTTAAAATTTTGAGAGAGAAAAGCAGTAATAAAAGCTGGGCAAATATATAAAGTAATTTGCAGGCACTGGAGAGCAACCACTGCAGGGCTGCAATTACAGAAAGAACAGTGAACATGAGGGGAGCCCCACATTCAAATTATGATAAAAACCCTTAAAAAAATCAATATTGAATTCTACATACAGCAAAAATGTCCCTAAATGTATCTTCTCTAAACAGTAGCACAGAGAAATAGAACCCAAGCAGCAAGTGGCACTGTTGCTACATTGAAAAAAAAATAAAAATTAGCATGTGGGTCTGCAAAGCAACTGAGATTTGGGGGCCAGGTAATGAAGATAAAGAAGACATAGAGAAGGGGCTCTAAAATTTCGCAGAGGGGCGCCTGGGTGGCTCAGTGGGTTAATAAGCATCTGCCTTCGGCTCAGGTCATGATTCCAGGGTCCTGGGATCAAGCCCCGCATCGGGCTCTCTGCTCAGCAGGGAGCCTGCCTCGCCCACCTCTTTCTGCTTGCCTCTCTGCCTATTTATCTCCCTCTGTCAAATACATAAATAAAATCTTTAAAAAAAATAAAATAAGGGGCACCTGGGTGGCTCAGTGGGTTGAGCCTCCGCCTTCGACTCAGGTTGTGATCCCAGGGTCCTGGGATCGAGCCCCTGCTTCCCCCTCTTCCTCTGCCTGGCTCTCTGCCTGCTTGTGATTTCTGTCTGTCAAATAAAGAAATATTAAAAAAAATAATAATAAATAAATAAAATAAAATTCTGCATAAAAATTCACCTCAGATCTCTGGGTGGTTCCTAGTATGTGCAGGCAGGGCAAGCCTCTAGGAGAACTAGAACTATAAATGGCAACGGTTTTGTTCTCCAGGTAGTTAAGTTATTGGCAAAACAAAATGTAACACTCTTCAGAGGGAGTTATATATTATGCATGTGTCAGCAAATAAACAAAAATTACTAGAAAATATGTGAAAAACCCAAAAAAGCAGTGATAAGACAAGAAATAAGAGATGAACAGTCAACAGTATATATGTAGAGATAATCCATGGATTAGAGTTACTACATAAGACTGAAGATTAACTGTGAAGTAATATGTAAAAGAATACAGAGAGGGGCTCCTGGCTGGCTCAGTCTTTAGAGCGTATGACTCTTGATCTTAGGGTCATGAGTTCAAGCCCTATGTTGGGGGTGGAGTTTACTTAATAGAAAAAAAAATAGAGAAAAATATGGATAATGTAGATAAAAATACGGGAATATTTCAACAAAGAACTGAATCTACAAAAAAGAGGCAAATGGACATCACAGAACTGCAAAATGTAGTTTTTAACTGAAATTAAAAACTCATTGTATAGACTTAACAGCAGACATGACACAGAGGACAAGAACTGTGCACTTGAAGGTAGGCCAAAAAGCTGACATCCAGGCTAACACAGAGAGGAAAAAAATGGAGGAAAACTCAAAACATAAGAAATGTGAAGTATGGCCAAAAAAACGCACTATTGCTTAAAATGCTGAAAGCAAAACCAAACAAAGAGTAATGTGTAGTCTCACAAGAAGGGGGGGGGGGGAAGGGACAGAAACAATATTCGAAGAATAACAGCTGAGAATTTTACAAATGTGGTAAACGGCATCAACCACAAATCTAAAATACTCAATAAAGCCCAGGCAGAATAAACGTAAAGACAATCATACCTAGACACAGGCAGAATAAACGTAAAGACTATCATACCTAGACACATCATACTCAAACTGGTGAGGGCCAGAGAAAAAAAGAATATCTTAAAAGTATCTTAAAAGTACCCTAAAGAAAAAGATCCCTTTCCTTCAGGAAACAACAAAAGTGAAGACTTATTTCTTAATAGAAATCACAGAAGTGAGACAAAAACAGAATGTCATCTTTAAAGTACTGAAGGAGGGGCGCCTGGGTTGGTTCAGTGGATTAAAGCCTCTGCCTTTGGATCAGGTCATGATCCCAGGGTCCTGGGATGGAGCCCCGCATCGCATCGGGCTCTCTGCTCAGCAGGGAGCCTTCTTCCCTTCCTCTCTTTCTGCCTGCCTCTCTGCCTACTTGTGATCTCTGTCTGTCAAAAAATAAAAAAATTTAAAAAAAAAAGTACTCAAAGAATTCTCCAAGGAATCCATCACGTCCTGGGCTCTTGTTTTTTGGGAGGCTTTTGATCACTGCTTCAATCTTGTTACTAGATATGGTTCTATTCAAGTTGTCAATTTCCTCCTGATTCAGTTTTGGAAGTTTATAGGTTTCCAGGAATGCATCCATTTCATCTAGGTTGTTTAACTTATTGGCATATAATTGTTGATAATAATTTCTAATGATTGTTTCTATGTCCTTGGTGTTAGTCATGATCTCTCCCTAAACATTCAAAGAAGAAATAATACCTATTCTCCTGAAGCTGTTTCAAAAAATAGAAACAGAAGGGAAACTTCCAGACTTTTTTTATGAAGCCAGCATTACCCTGATCCCCAAACCAGGCAAAGACCCCACCAAAAAGGAGAATTTCAGACCAATATCCCTGATGAATATGGATGCCAAGACTCTCAACAAGATTCTAGCTATAATAGGATCCAACAGTGCATTAAAAAGATTATCCACCATGACTAGGTGGGATTTATCCCTGGGATGCAGGGGTGGTTCAACATTCACAAATCAATGTGATGGAACAAATCAGTAAGAGAGAAGAACCACATGGTCCTCTCCGTTGATACAGAAAAAGCATTTGACAAGATACAGTATCCGTTCCTGGTTAAAATGATGCAAAGTATAGGGATAGAGGGAACATTCCTCAACTTCATAAAATCTATCTATGAAAAACCCACAGCGAATATCATCCTCAATGGGGAAAAGCTGACAGCCTTCCCTTTGAGATCAGGAACACGACAAGGATGGCCACTCTCGCCACTCTTGTTCAACATAGTACTGGAAGTCCCAGCAACAGCAATCAGACAACAAAGAGAAATAAAAGGTATTCAAATTGGCAATGAAGAAGTCAGACTCTCTCTCTTCACAGATGACATGATACTTTATATGGAAAACCCAAAAGACTCTACCCCCAAACTACTAGAACTCATACAGCAATTCAGTAATGTGGCAGGATACAAAATCAGTGTACAGAAATCAGTTGCTTTCTTATACACTAACAATGAAAATATAGAAAGGGAAATTAGAGAATCGATTCCATTTACTACAGCACTGAGAACCATAAGATACCTGGGAATAACCCAACCAAAGAGGTAAAGGATCCGTACGCAAGGAACTACAGAACACTCATGAAAGAAACTGAAGAAGAGGGGCGCCTGGGTGGCTCAGCGGGTTAAAGCTTCTGCCTTCAGCTCAGGTCATGATCCCGGGGTGCTGGGATCGAGCCCCGCATCGGGCTCTTTGCTTAGCTGGGAGCCTGCTTCCTCCTCTCTCTCTGCCTGCCTCTCTGCCTACTTGTAATCTCTATCTGTCAAATAAATAAATCTTTAAAAAAAAAAAAAAAAAGAAAGAAACTGAAGAAGACGGGGTGCCCCTGGGTGGCTTAGTGGGTTGAGCCTCTGCCTTCAGGTCAGGTCATGATCTCAGGGTCCTGGGATCGAGCCCTGTGTCAGGCTCTCTGCTCAGCGGGAAGCCTGTTTCCCAATCTCTCTCTGCCTGCCTCTCTGCCTACTTGCGATCTTTCTCCGTCAAATAAATAAAATCTTTAAAACAAAAACAAAAACAATAGTAGTACTGATAAGTATATTGTGTTTATTAAAAAAGAAAGAAATTGAAGAAGACACAAAAAGATGGAAGACCCTTCCACGTGCATGGATCGGAAGAATAAACATTGTTAAAATGTCTGTACTGCCAAGAGCAATCTATACTTTCAATGCCATCCTGATCATCCAGCTGTTCCAAAGAGCTGGAACAAACAATCCTAAATTTGCATGGAACCA
This sequence comes from Meles meles, assembly GCF_922984935.1. Classification (NCBI taxonomy): domain Eukaryota; kingdom Metazoa; phylum Chordata; class Mammalia; order Carnivora; family Mustelidae; genus Meles; species Meles meles. Next base: position 11,742,084 of record NC_060084.1, read on the forward strand.
GAAGAGACTCCGAATTGCTAAGGAAATATTGAAAAAGAAAAACAAAACTGGGGCATCAGGTTGCCTGATTTCAAGCTTTACTACAAAGCTGTGATCACTAAGACAGCATGGTACTGGCACAAAAACAGACACATAGACCAGGGGAACAGAGTAGAGCCCAGATATGGACCTGCAACTCTATGATCAAATAATCTTCGACAAAGCAGGAAAAAATATACAGTGGAAAAAAGACAGTCTCTTCAATAAATGGTATTGGGAAAATTGGACAGCTATGTGTAGAAGGATGAAACTCGACCATTCTCTTACACCGTACACAAAGATAAACTCGAAATGGATAAAAGACCTAAATGTGAGGCAGGAATCTATCAAAGTCCTAGAGAAGAACATAGGCAGTAACCTCTTCAACATTGGCCACAGCAATTTCTTTCAAGATAGGTCTCCAAAGGCAAAGGAAACAAAGGCGAAAATGGAACTTTTGGGACCTCATCAAGATCGAAAGCTTCTGCACACCAAAGGAAGGTCAACAAAACAAAGAGGCAACCCATGGAATGGGAGAAGATATTCGTAAATGACACTACAAAGAGCTGATATCCAGGATCTATGAAGAACTCCTCAAACTCAACACACAAAAACAGATAATCACGTCAAAAAATGGGCAGGGGGCGCCTGGGTGGCTCAGTGGGTTAAAGCCTCTGCCTTCGGCTCAGGTCATGATCTCAGGGTCTTGGGATCAAGTCCCGTATCGGGCTCTCTGCTCAGCGGGGAGCCTGATTCCCTTCCTCTCTCTCTGGCTGCCTCTCCTCCTACCTGTGATCTGTCTGTCAAATAAATAAATAAAATAAAATAAAATTAAATTAAATAAAAATGGGCAGAAGAGGTGCGCCTGGGTGGCTCAGTGGGTTAAAGCCTCTGCCTTTGGCTCAGGTCATGATCCCAAGGTCCTGGGATCCAGCCCCACATCGGGCTCTCTGCTTAGAAGGGAGCCTGCTTCCTCCTCTCTCTCTCTGCCTGCCTCTTTATCTACTTGTGATCTCTGTCAAATAAATAAATAAATAAAATCTTTAAAAAAAAAATGGGTAGAAGACATGAACAGACACTTCTCCAAAGAAGACATACAAATGGCTAACAGACACATGAAAAAATGTTCATCGTCATTAGCCATCAGGGAGATTCAAATCAAAACCCATTGAGATACCATCTTATACCAGTTAGAATGGCCAAAATTAACAAGACAGTAAACAACAAGTGTTGGAGAGGATGTGGAGAAAAGGGAACCCTCTTATCCTGTTCATGGGAATGCAAGCTGGTGCAGCCACTTTGGAAAACAGTGTAGAAATTCCTTAAGAAATTAAAAATAGAGGGGTGTGGGGGGGAAAAAAAGAATTTAAAAATAGAGCTTGCCTATGACCCTGCAATTGCACTACTGGGTATCTACCCCAAAGATACTGATTTAGTGAAAGGAAGGGCCATTTGTACCCCATTGTTCATAGCAGCAATGGCCACAGTCGCCAAACTGTGGAAAGAAACAAGATGCCCTTCAACAGACAAATGGAAAAGGAGATATGGTGTATTATGCCTCCATCAGAAAGGATGAATACCCAACTTTTGTATCAACATGAATGGGAGTGGAGGAGATTATGCTGAGTGAAATAAGTCAAGCAGAGAGTCAATTATATGGTTTCACTTACTTGTGGAGCATAAGGAATAACACGAAGGGCATTGGGAGATGGAAAGAAGTGAGTTGGGGGAAACGGGAGGGGGAGACAAACTATGAGAGACTGTGGACTCTGAGAAACAAACTGCGGGTTTTGGAGGGAAGAGCGTGGGGGGTTAGGTGAACCTGTTGGTGGGTATTATGAAGGCATGTATTGCATGGAGCACTGGGTGTGGTGCATAAAGAATGAATTCTAGAACACTGAAAAAAAATTTTTTAAAATGAAAAAAAAAATTAAGTACTGAAAGAGGGGCTTGGGTGGCTCAGCGGGTGAAGCCTCTGCCTTAGGCTCAGGTCATGATCTCAGGGTCCTGGGATGGAGCCCCACATCAGGCTCTCTGCTCAGCAGGGAGCCTGCTTCCCTTCCTCTCTCTCTGCCTGCCTCTCTGCCTACTTGTGATCTTTGTCTATCAAATAAATAAATAAATAATCTTAAAAAAAAAAAAAAAAAAAAAAAAGCACTGAGAGAAAAAAATAAACCCTAGAATTCTATCCCCAGGGAAAATATTTTTCAAAATAAAGGTAAAATAGCAGCAATGCCTGGGTGGCTCAGATGGTTGGATGTCTGCCTTCAGCTCAGGTCATGATCTCCAGGTCCTGGGATCAAATCCCATGTCAGGCTCCCTGCTCAGTGGGGAGTCTACTTCTCCCTCTGCCTCTGAACCATATTGAACCTCCTCTCTGCTTGTGTGGCATGCACTCTCTCTCTCAAATGAATAAATAAAATCTTAAAAAAAAACAAAAAAAAAGAGGGGCACCTGGGTGGCTCAGTGGGTTAAGCCTCTGCCTTTGGCTCAGGTCATGATCTCAGGGTCCTGAGATCAAGTCCCGCATTGTGCTCTCTGCTCAGCAGGGAGACTGCTTCCTCCTCTCTCTCTGCCTGCCTCTCTGCCTACTTGTGATCTCTGTCTGTCAAATGAATAAATAAAATCTTAAAAAAAAAAAAAGGTAAAATAAAGGCATACATAGAGGCAAACAAAAGCTGCAATTCACTGCAATATAATATATACTGTGTTTGGATCATATTGAGGTGGAATAATTTTTTTTTTTTTAAAGATTTAATTTATTTGTCAGAGAGAGAGAGAAAGAAAGCACAAGTAGGGGAGCAACAGAGACAGAGGGAGAAGCAATGTGGAACTCGATCCCAGGACCCCGGGATCCCAATGTGGAACTCGATCCCAGGACCCCGGGAGCCCAATGTGGGACTCAATCCCAGGAGCCCAATGTGGTACTCGATCCCAGGAGCCCAATGTGGAACTCGATCCAGGACCCCGGGATCCCAATGTGGGACTCAATCTCAGGAGCCCAATGTGGTACTCGATCCCAGGATTCCGGGATCATGACCTGAGCCGAAGGCAGATGCTCAACCGACGGAGCCACCCAGGCGTCCCCAGGTTGTAAAATATTAATTCAAGATGATTAGTAAAGTATATAAGCCGTAATCCCTACAGAAACCACTTAAAAAATACAACACAAAAGCACTAATCATAAAAAGGCAGGCATGGCTGTATTTCTATAACCACAGAGGGTAAAACCATCAGGAAGACAGAGCAATCATAAATGCGCACACACTCAATAACACAGCTTCAAATTACGTGAAGCAACACCAGAGAGAACTAAAGCAACAAATGGACAAATACACATTCATACTATCTTATCAAGCAAGTATCACAGCAGAAGGAAGACATTTTCAGAAATGCAAAGTCTACAAAACGTATCTCTCACATACCCTTTCTTAAGAAGATACTGGAGAATGAATGTATTCCAGTAAAACAACAGTAACCCAAAAAAGAAAAAGACATGGGAAGGAGCAAAGAAACGATCAATATCAGAGCCGAAGGAAATCCCTAGGCAAAGTTTCAAGGAGACTGCAGGATGGCACTGATGTCTACTGATACCAAACTGCTTGTCATAGAGATTGTAATAGTTTGATTCAAAAGCAAGCATTTTGAGGGTTGTCATAAACAAGATGCCTACCGCACTGTACCACCTTTTCAACCTGAAGGCAGAATGCCTGGGTGAGCCTGGCCCAGATTCTTAGCCATATGTGGTTTGACTTGGTTTGAACATGTAGTGATGGCATCTATTTCTCCCCTCCACACCAGGCTGCCCTGGATCAGATGAAGACACTCACTTCTTGTGTTCTGCTGCAATCTACTCCTGAGAGGTGGCTGTTGCCCAGTGAGCTAAGAAATAAAGAATATGGAGCAACCCACTTGCTCTAAATATTTCTACCAGACATTCTATACCTAATCCACACTTCGACCCTGCCAGATGGCCCAGCTATGTGAGCCCTATGTTTTCCTGTTTCTCATGACCTTGCCAATGACATCTCCAAATGGGATTTTTGGAAACTCTCAGAAAAGCTGAAGCCAGACTATGACCCAGAGACTCTATTCAGCTCATTTTCTCCTAGAAACCTTTACGCAATACAGCAAAATTTCTAGATACAATTAGATTTATGCTTACTTGATCATTTTTGCCATACTGCTCCCCAGTAAGGTTGTATCATTTTAGACTATCACCAATAACACATGAGTGGTTACATCTCTTTAGTGAACACTGGCTAATGTAACTTGAAAGAACAATGATTACCAAAAAACATATTTACCCGGAAGATACAAAGGTAGTGATCTGAAGGGGCACCTGCACTCCAATATTTACAGCAACAAAGTCCACAATAGCCAAACTATGGAAAGAGCCTAGATGTCCATCAACAGACGGATAAAGATGTGGTATATGTATACAATGGAATATTACTCACCCATCAAAAAAACCCCATGAAATCTTAACATTTGTATGTGGATGGAACTAGAGAATATTATGCTAAGCAAAATAAGTCAATCAGAGAAAGACAGGTATCATATGATTTCACTCATATGTGGAATTTAAGAAACAAAGCAGAATCATAGGAGAAGGGGAAGAGAGGGGAAAATTATATAAGATGAAACCAGAGAGAGAGAGAGACAACCATAAGAGACTCTTAACTATGGGAAGCAACCTGAGGGTTGCTAGAGGGGAGATGGGTGGCGGGATGGGGTAACTGCGTGATGGGCATTAAGGAGGGCACATGATATCATGAGAACTGGGTGTTATTCACAACTCATGAATTATTGAACTCTACCTCTGAAACTAATAATATACTATATAGTAATTAATTGAATTTAAATAAATTTTTCTTAAACTGCCCCCCAAAAAACAAAAAACACCCAAGTCTTGACAAAGGGAACATGGGTACATTAAAGGACATCTTTCAATCTTATTGTCTGGAAGAAAAAGAAAAAACCCCACCAACCAGAAAGAAAATTATGTAAAACAAAGTAATATAAATTCCAGTTATAGTTTCTCAAAACGGAATTTTATATTGATTAGGAATATATATAAATAAGCTACAAAAATCTTTAAAGAAAGGAGGGGAATAATTCACAGAAATATCAAGATAGTGGCTACCTGCTAGGACTGAATCAGAAAATGTATCATAAGGAACACAGAATGTTCTGCTTTTTTTAAAATTTTATTTGAGAGAGCACCTGTGTGTGCACCAGGGTGGAGGGGCAGAAAGAGAGAAAAAAGCAGGCTCCCTGCTGAAGAGGGAGCCCGATGTGGAGCTCAATTCCAGGACCTGGGATCAAGACCTGCGCAGAAGGCAGACGCTAAAATGAATAAGTCAGTTAGGCACCCCAGAGAATGTTCTGTTTCTTAACTTGGGTATGGTACATGGACGCCCATTTTATTATTCTTTAAGGCATGCATATTTATTTATTTTTTTTTTCTTAAAGTCATTTATTTGACAGAGAGAGTGAGAGAGCACAAGCAGGGAGAGCAGCAGGAGAGGGAGAAGCAGGCTCCTCACTGGGCAAGGAGCCAGATAAGGGACACGATCCCAGGACCCTGATACCATGACCTGAGCCGAAGGCAGACGCTTAGCCAACTAAGCCACCCAGGCACCCAAGGCATACATATTTATTATACACATTGTTGTAATGTGTATGAAGAGTATCACAAAGTTTTAAACACTCATCTGTATATATGTTACATTATACAATTTAAAAAATGAGGAAACTGTTCTGATATGGAGACTTCAGACACGTTATTGAGTGATAAAAATACACAAAATTGAGAGAACGAAAAGACAAGCCACAGATAGGGAGAAAATCTTTGCAAAACACATACCTGAAAAAGGACTGGTATCCGAATTCTATAGAAGAACTCTTTTTTTTTTTTTTTAAAGATTATTTATTTATTTATTTATTTGACAGACAGAGATCACAAGTAGGCAGAGAGGCAAGCAGAGAGAGAGAGAGAGAGGAATGGAAGCAGGCTCCTTGCTGGGCAGAGAGCCTGATATGGGGCTCGATCCCAGGACCCTGGGATCATGACCTGAGTCGAAGGCAGAGGCTTAACCCACTGAGCCACCTAGGTGCCCCTCTATAGAAGAACTCTTAAAAATCAACAATATGAAAGCAAACAGCCTGATTTAAAAATGGGCCAAAGACCTTCACAGAAAATTCATCAAAGAAAATATAGAGATGGCAAATAAACATAGGAAAACATGCTCGACATCACGTCATAAAGGAATTTCAAATTACAATGAAATATTGCTACATACCTATCAGAATGGCCAAAATCCACAACACTGACAGCAACAAATGCTGGCAAGGATATGGAGCAACAAGAATTCTCATTCACCGCTCACAGGAATGCTAAATGGCACAGACACTTTGAAAGACACTCTGGCAGTTTATTACAACACTAAACACACCCTTACCATATGATCTAGCAATTACACTCCTCTGTAGTTACTCAAGTTATTTTATCTCCCGCAAATGAATGTTTGTAGCACCTGTCATAACTGCCAAAACTTGGAAGCAACTACTCAATAGGTGAATGGATAAATACATGTTGGTACAACCATATAACAGAATATTTTTCAGTGGTAAAATGAAATGATCTATCAAGCCATGAAAAGATATACAGAAAACTCAAATGCATATTTCTAAGTGAAAGAAACTAATGGTTACACACTGTATGATTCCGACTCTATGACATTCTGGGAAAGGCAAAACTATGCACACAGTAAAAAGATCAGTGGTTTCCAGGGGCTCAGGGAGAGGGAGAGAAGGATGAATAGATAGGCCAGGAAACTATTCTAGGCAACTATAGTGGGGAATACTTGTCATATATTTGTCAAAATCCGTAGACTGTACAACACCAAGAATGAACCCTAATGTAAACTACAGATTTTTAAGTGTCCATATTGACTCATGAATTATAATAAGTATACCACATTAATGCAAGATGTTAAGAAGGGTAAACTGTGGGGAAGGAGTGAAGGAGTATATGGGAACTCTGTACTTTTTGCTCACATCTTCTGTAAATTCAAACTGCTCTAAAAAAATGAAGTCTAGGAGTGCCTGGGTGGCTCAGTCATTAAGCATTTGCCTTTGGCTCAGGTCATGATCCCAGGATTCTGGGATCAAGCCCTGCACTGAGCTCCCTGCTCAGTGGGAAGCCTGCTTCTTCCTCCCCACTCCCCCTACTTGTGTTGCCCCCCTCTCTGTCAAATGAATAAATAAAATCTTAAAAAAAAAGGAAAAAACCCTGAAGTGTATTAATTAAAAACAAAATAAAACTCATATAGGGCGCCTGGGTGGCTCAGATAGTTAAGCATCTGCCTTCAGCTTGGATCATGATCCTGGGGTCCTGGGATCGAGACCCATATTGGGCTCCCTGTGCAGTGTGGACGCTGCTTCTCCCTCTGCCGCTCCCTCTCATTGTGTTCCCTCTCTCACTCACACTCTCAAATAAAAAGAAAAATCTTAAAAAAAAACACACATATAAACAAACCAGCATGATTAATATGCTATGTTAAAATAACCTATACTTGTACTTGTATGAATATGTACATATAAACTCTGGAAAGCTAGTCAAGAAAGTAATGACAGTGGCACTCGGGGAGGCTGGTGGAGAATTTAAATACACACCCAGAGATTTACTGAATTCTTTGGCATCATGCTAATTTGATTGAAAGAATAAAATACACACAAAACCCCGCATTTGCAGTGAAGAATGCGATATAAAAGAACCAGAGACAAACTGATAAACCTACTGTGTCTGGGGATGTTGTCCAAAACACCATTTATGTGAAGGTCCATAAAATCTGTTCAGAACTAATACCAGAAAACCAAGAACATGACACTCACATAATCGATTCAAGACAACTTGTTTGCTTTTTGGCTGCCAGTATTAATCAACCATTCTTACTATGTTTTCCTTTCTATTTCATTCTCTGGGTCCTTGTATACTTCCTCAGATGCACTGAAAAATAAAGTTGGGAAAAACAATCAACTCACCTGGGATTTGTTCATTTTTTGCAGTATTTGGGCAAAGCCCAGGAACTATGAAGGCAGAACTGGAAGACAGAAAAAGGAAGATATTGTTATTAATGATCTGACCTGCCTTGGAACCCTACAAACCCCTACAATCCCTACAAACAATGACTTGTTTATAGAGCTTTACACATCACTGGGGGAAACACCACCTACTGGGATAGTCCCTTGCCTCTTCAGAATGGACAGAAAGGGGGTGCTTGGGTGGCTTGATCAGTTGAGCAGCTGACTCCTGACTCTTGATAAAGCAGGGAGTCTGCTTTAGGATTCTCTTTCTCCCCCTCTGCTCTCCCCTTATTCACAGTCTCTCAAATAAATAAATCCTTTTAAAAAATAAATTACCCAAATGAAACACAAAGACAAAGCAGAATGAAAAATTAGAGAATCCAAAGGCTGTAGTACAGTATCAAACAGCCTAACAAACATGTCACTGGAATCCCAAGAGGAGAAGAGAGAATGGGACAGAAGAAGTTTTAAAGACATAATGACTGAGAATTCTCCAAAAAAAGGAATGATACCAACAAGATCCAAGAAGCTCAAATAATTTATCCAAATAGGATAAATAGCAAGCCAAACCATATGCAACACAACATACTCAAACCACTGACAACTGAGGTTAAAGAGAAAGTCTTGAAAGTAGCCAGAGGGAAAACCAACACATTATATAGAGGACCAAGACAAAGAGGCACAGTCAATTTTTCATTAGAAACTATACAAGCCAGAAGATAATGCAGTGACATCTGTAAAGTACTTTAAAGGGGGGGGGGGGGGGGCAACTATCAACCCAGTATTCTATACCCAGCAAATATATTCTTCAAAAAATGAAACTGAAATCAAAACCTTTTTGAACAAACAAAAACATCGAGAATTCATTACCAGTAGACTTGTACTACACAAAATATTTAAAGCAGTTCTTCAGGTAGAAGCAATATGACAAAACCAGACAAAAACCTGGATCTACACAAAGAAATAAAGATCTCTGAGAGTAGTTAAAAGAAAGATGACTCTAAAGGAAAATTTTCTTACTTTTAATCACTCTAAAAGATAACTGATTTGTCAAAAAATAGTTTCAAGGGCTTATGGCATATGCAAAATACATGACAATGCACGAAAAATGGGATGATGAATTGGGAGTATATATATACATACATATATGTATGTATGTGTGTGTGTGTATATATAGTCTAATACATAATGTAGTACAATATTACTTAAAGGTCCACTGTGAATTAACTCCAGATTTACATTATTAACTCTAGAGCAACCACAAAAAGAAAATTTTTAAGACATATAAATGATAAGCCAGTAGTGGAGGAGAAAAATGAAATCATAAAAGTACCCATTAATCCAAAAGTAGAAAAGGAAGAAAATAGGAACAAAGACCAAATAAGACAAGTAGAAAAAACTAGCAAGACAGTAGGTTTTAATCAAACCACACTGATAATTGGTATAAATACACCAATGAAATGACAGAGGCTGTTCAACTGGAAAAAAAAATCAAGGCCAAATTATGTGCTGTTGATACACAGTTTGAAACATAAAAACATAGCTAGATCAAAAGTAAAAGGATGGGGGCGCTTGACTGACACAGTGTCTTTGTCTGACCCTGAGTTTAGGCTCAGGTCACGATCTCGGGGACCTGAGATGAAGCCCCACATGGGGCTCCATGCTGAGCAGAGTCTGCTTGTCCTTCTCCCTATGCTTCCCCTCCCCCCCCCACGATCCTTCTCTCTCCCTCTCTAGAATGAATAAAAATCTTTTTAAAAAAGTAAAAGTATGAAAAAGATGTGCTTTGTAAACACTAATCAAAAGAAAGCTAGAGTGATTATATTAATATCAAACAGAGTAGGCTTCAAAATAATATTACCAGAGAGTGATATTATAGATATCACCTGATCAATAGATAGATGTGATAGATAACACCTGATCAATGTGTCAAATGACCAGAAGACCTAACAATCCTAAATGTATTGTACCTACCAACTTCAAAATACATGAAGCAAAAACTGACAGAACTGAAAGAAAAAAATAGATGAATCCATAATTATAGTTGGAGACATCAATACTCTTTTCTCAGTGACTGAATTGGTTGACAAAACCAGTAGGGTACAGAAGAACTGAACCATACTATAAATCACCCTGACCCATTATATATTTATAATATATATACCACCAACAGCACAACCGTCATTAAAATACATACTAAAAATTCCCAAGATAGGTCATATACTTGGTCAGAAAACAAACCTCAAGTTTTTTTGTTTTTTTTTAAAGATTTTATTTATTTATTTCGGAGAGAGACAGTGAGAGAGTGCACAAGGCGGGAGAAGGTCAGAGGGAGAAGCAGACTCCCCGTGGAGCCAGGAGCCCTATGTGGGACTCAATCCCAGGACTCTGGGATCATGACCCCAGCTGAAGGCAGTTACCCAACCAACTGAGCCACCCAGGCACCCAACAAACCTCAAGTTTTAAAGAACTGAAATTTGTAACAAAGTATATTCCTTGACAGAATTAAACTAAAAATCAATTAATGGAAAGAGATCTGGAAATTCCTTCCTTCCAAATATTTGGAAATTAAACAGACTTCTAAATAGCTAAGGGGTGAAAAGTCACAAGGAAAAGCTAAAAAAAACCAAAGAACTGAATGGAAATGAAAGCACAACATAACAAAATTTGAGGGATATAGTTGAAGTAGTAATACAGCATTAAACTAATTAACTATATTAACTGCAACTATAAACATTGCATTAGGGACACCTATGTGGCTCAGTCAATTAAGCCTCTGCCCTCACCTCCAGTCATAATCCTGGGGTCCTAGAATAGAGTCCTGCATTGGGCTCCTTGCTCAGCAAAGAGACTGCTTCTCCCTCTGCCTGCCGCTCTCCCTACTTATGCTCTCTCTCTCTGACAAATAAAATCCTAAAAAATTTAAAAAATTAAAAAACCACTGCATTACACTATTTATATCAGAAGAGATTTTCATCAATGATCTCAGCTTCCACCTTAAGAAATCAGAAAAAAAAGGAAATTAAACCCAAAGCAAACATAAGAAAGGAAATAATAAAGGTAAGCATAGAAATTAAAAAAAAAAACCCTCAAAACAGAAAAACAGAGAAATTCAGTAAAACAAAAAAGCTGGTTATTTGAAAAGATCAATAATATTGAAAAACCTCTAGACAAACTGGCCAAAAGTGGGGGAAAAAAAAAAAAGGACACCAATTACCAAGATAAAAAGTGACGGAGTAGACACTACTACAGATGCTACAAATATTAACGTTATTAATAATAAAGATAACCGTTAGCTACCATAATAAAGGAGGCAAAAACAAAAAGGGGAGAAGTCCCAAGATACAAAATAAGAACAGTGGAAAATATGAACAAAAGCAAGAGAAAACATATGAAATAATGGAAAAATGATTACATCTTCAATAAAATACTACATAAGGGTAAAGCTGAGAAAACGACAAACTAATTATCAAGTGCCCTGAAGGGGACAAAACAGGACTTGAACACTGGGAAGGCCTACAGTAAGACCCAGTACCATAAAGGAGTCCAGTCCTCCTCATTAAATGCAGCCATTAATTGGATAATAATAAAAGTACGGATAGATTTTTTTAAATACAACTGATTCTAAAGTACAGTGGGAATCATAAGTCAACCTGCATAATCTCAAAGTGGTGAAGGTTTCCGGACGTCATACAAGGGAACAGCAGTAAATTCAACAACAGAGAAATTCAAAACGCCTGCATGGCAAAACTATCAGTGAGCGAAATCGAAAGGCAAATGAAAAAAACACGTGCCATTTACACAAAGTACTGGCTGTCTGTATGATCTCAGGTCTTCCACCCATCTGAGCCTCCCTTTTTCCTCCGGTTGCAAGTGAGATACTAGCGGCATCGCAGGCCAGGTGTAAGGATCAGAGGAAGATTTGGCTGAAAAGGTTTTTCCTAAGAGGTCAGAGCTCTCATTAAGAATGCCGTGTGCCTCAGGTAACTTGCCGGGGCTTTCATTCCTCCCTGCACCTGGCGAGGCTCCCGCACGCCTCACGCGCCTTCCCGGCGCCGCCAAGTGTGTCCGACCCCGCCCCCAGTCTCTCCCCGCGCCCCCGGGGCCTGGTCACGCGCGCACCCGCGCGAGCTTCCGGACTCGCTCCCGCGCGGCAGGAGACACTTGCGGCCGGTCGGCGGCGCTTCTTTTGACAAAGGGAGGAAAGTGAGCCCTCGCCGCCGCCCCCCTAGCCGCCGTCTCCGCCCCCGCACGTCCGGCCAGGCGGGTCCCGCCAGCCCCGCGCGGAGAACAACGCCAGGCGGCCGCCGACGCCGCCCCGAGGGTCGTCGCAGCCTTTGAGTCGCGGAACTTTGGGCTCCCACCCCGCGCGGACAGGAGCCCACCCCTCAACTCCTTCCCCTCAGCTCCCAGGCGCCGCAGAGCTGCGTGGGAGCCCCCCTCATACCTGGGGGGGTAGAGCCTCCACTTGTGGCTCAGTGCCTAGCCGGGTCAGGGAGCGAGTCGGCGAAGAGGCGCGGAGACCGGGGCCCTGTCACCCACTCGCGGCAGGAGGTGGGGGAAGGGCAGCCACCGGCGCGCTCGCAGCATTGCACATGCGCAGATGCAAGGGCTGCTCGCAGTCCCAGGGTCCTCTGAGGGGTGGTTTATCAAATTCCGGGACTACATTTCCCGTAAGTCTTTGGGCCTCCCGCTGTAGGGACTCCTAAGGAAGGTTTCGAGTTTGGCGGGTGCCTTGAGCCTGACGGAGATAATCCCCAGCGGAGGCGATAATCCCCCGCCTGAACTGTTTGTTTCCCGCAGAAAGGGTTATGAATTACAATCACCACCTCCCCCAAAATATAAAAACCTGTCTTTTAAAGATTACATAGGTAATCTATGGTAACTAATTAGAAAATATGTATAAAATAAGTATCATCTATAATTTTTCAAAGATAGCCGTGTGTAACATTAAATTCATACCTTCGTGATTTTTAAAAAATAAAATTGGCCGGGGGTGCCTAGCTGGCTCAGTCCGTGGAGCATGCAACGCTTGATCTCAGGGTATGGGTTCGAGCCCCACGTTGGGTGCAGAGATTACTTAAAAATAAAATCTTTTTTTTAAAGCAAAAAAAAAAAAAAAAAAAGGCCATAAAGATATCACAGGCTGCAACTAGCTTCTTCTGTCTTTATTTTTTAGGGCAGATTTATGTTCACAGCAAAATTTGAGGAGAAAGTACAGAGAATTTCTGTACACCACTTGCCCCTGAACCTGCATAGTCTCATCCACTATCAACATCCCCTAACCGCAGTGGTAAATTTGTTATAATGAAATGTCCATTGACACAGTTTCACTCTTCACGTTGTTTACTTTAGGATTCACTCTTCATGTTGTACATTCTCAAGATTTTGATATGTATGTATAAAGTATTATACATAATGACATCTCTCCACCACTGTGATATCATACAGAATAGTTTCCCCTGTGTTCCTTCTAGTCATCCCTTCCTCCTTCTCCCTGAACCCCTGGAAAACACTGATATTTACATGTGCATAGTTTAGTATAGTTGGAATCATATGGAATGTAGCCTTTTCAGATTAGCTTCTTGCACTTAGAAATATGCATTAGAAGTTCCTGTATATCTTTTCATAGCTTGGTAGTTCATTTTTTTAAAGTTTTGTCTTGTTTTGTTTTAAGCCACCCAGGTGTCCCAAGTTGCTTCCAAGTTTTGAAAATTAAGAATAAAGCTGCTATAAACATTCATGTGCAGGGGGTTGTGTGGAAATAAAAGAACTTATTTGGGTAAGCACTAAGGAGTATAATTGCTAGCTCATATGGGAGGAGTTTCTTTCATTTTGTAAGAAACTGTCAAAGTGTCTTTCAAAGTGGCTGTGCCATTTTGCATTCCCACCAGCAGTGAATGAGAATTCACTTTGCTCCACATCCTTGCTAGCATTTGGTATTGTCACTGTTGTGGATTTTGGCCACTCTAATAGGTGTGTAGTGGTAGCAACTAGCTTTTAATTAAAATACATGATTTCAAAAAGGTACTTGTACATCAATATTCATAGTGGCAGTATTCACAATAGGCAAAGAGTAGGAAGAACCCAAGTGCCCACCAACAAGAGAATGGATAAATCAATGTGGTATATATGTATGATGCAACATCATTCAGCCAAAAAAAGAATGAAGTTCTGACCCATGGTGCAACATGGCTGAACACTGAAGATATGCTAAGTGACTTAAGCCAATATTGTGTAATTCCACTTACAGGAAGTCTCTAGACTAAGTAAATTCATAGAGAAAGTAGAATAGAGACTACCAAGGCCTAGAGGAAGGGAGGCATGGGGACAATGTGTGGGATGATGAAAAAGTTTTGAAAAGAGATAGTGATGGGGTGCTTGGGTGGCTGCCGGTTGAGCACCTGACTCAGGATTTCCACTCAGGTTATGATCTCCAGGTCGTGCTTGGTGGCACAGAGCCTGCTTGAACTTCTCTCTCTCTCCCTCTGCCCTTCCAGCCCTGCTCACTCTCTCTCAATAAATAATCTTAAAAAGAGATGGTGCTGGTGGCTATACAACATTGTGAATATGTTTAATGCCACTGAATTGTATGCTTGAAATGATTAAAATGGTAAATTTCAAGTTATGTATATTTTATTTTTTAAAGATTTTATTTATTTATTTGACAGAGATCACAAGTAGGCAGAGAGTCAGCCAGAGAGAGGGAGAGAGGGAGGAGGAATCAGGCTCCTGATGCAGGGCTTGATCCCAGGACCCCGGAATCATGACCTGAGCCAAAGACAGTGGTTTTAACCCACTGAGCCACCCAGGCACCCCATGTTATGTATATTTTATCAGAATTAAAAAAAATAAACTGGGTGGGGTGCCTGGGTGTCTCAGTGGGTTAAAGCCTCTGCCTTCGGCTCAGGTCATAGTTTCAGGGTCCTGGGATAGAGCCCCACATTGGGCTCTCTGCTCAGCGGGGAACCTGCTTTCTCCTCTCTCTCTCTGCCTGCCTCTCTGACTACTTGTAATCTCTGTCTATCAAATAAATAAATAAAATCTTAAAGAAAAAAAAAAAAACAGGGGTGCCTGGGTGGCTCAGTGGGTTAAGCCTCTGCCTTCGGCTCAGGTCATGATTCCAGGGTCCTGGGATGGAGCCCCTCTTCGGGCTCTCTGCTCGGCGGGGAGCTTGCTTCCTCCTCCCTCTCTGCCTGCTTCTCTGCCTACTTGTGATCTCTGTCTATCAAATAAATAAATAAAATCTTTAAAATAAAATAAAAGACAGACTAATAGCTAGTAATATAAACATGTATTACACAAAATAACGAAAAACTTTTGGGTGTATTTTGAAAAGACTACTGGAATATACAAAAAGGAAGAACCTATCCCCCATATGCACACACAAAATAATTTCTCCTATGCCTTATGCTTAACAACACAGAATACTGTGTAGTGTGGACTGTTTCTGAAGAGCTTGAAAAATTCAAAACCACATTATTTTCTATTAATTTCCTCTTAGGAATAAAGGACAAGTGTAGAGAATGCTTTTTGGAAAACACATTGCATTTTTATTTGTGCTTTTTTTTTAAGATTTTATTTATTTGTCAGAGGGGCGCCTGGGTGGCTCAGTGGATTAAGCCGCTGCCTTCGGCTCAGGTCATGATCTCGGGGTCCTGGGATCGAGCCCCGCATAGGGCTCTCTGCTCCACGGGGAGCCTGCTTCCTCCTCTCTCTCTGCCTGCCTCTCTGCCTACTTGTGATCT
Source organism: Meles meles (assembly GCF_922984935.1). Taxonomy (NCBI): domain Eukaryota; kingdom Metazoa; phylum Chordata; class Mammalia; order Carnivora; family Mustelidae; genus Meles; species Meles meles. The sequence continues at coordinate 11,757,941 of NC_060084.1, forward strand.
CTCTCTCTCTGTCAAATAAATAAAATCTTAAAAAAAAAAGATTTTATTTATTTGTCAGAGAGAGAGAGAGAGCACGCACAAGCAGGCTCCCTGCTGAGCAAGGAGCCGGATGCGGGACTTGATCCTAGGACCCTGGAGTTAGGACCTCAGCTAGAAGCAACTATTCAACCAACTGCTCAGCTGAGGAAGGCATCCAGGTGTTGCCACATTGCATATCAATGAACTTTTGTACTCTGTTATATTAAAATCCATTGAGGGCCCCTGGGAGGCTCGGTTGGTTAAGCATCTGCCTTCAGCTCAGGTCGTGATCCTGGGGTCCTGGGACTAAGCCCTGCATTGGGCTTCCTGCTCAGCGGGGAGTCTGATCCTCCCCTTCTCTCTGATCCTCCCCCCCCACCGCGTGTGCTTTCTCTCTCTCTCAAATAAATAAATAAATAAATTATTTATTTATTTATTTTTGAAAGATTTTATTGTTTTATTTGAGAGAGAGAGAAAACGAGCATTTGAAAAATAACTGGCTCACTGAGTCATGAAGATCTTTCGAGTGTTCATAGATTCATTACAGTGTCAAAGGACAGCAATAATATCACCACTGGTCTCATCAGAAAAGCTTTAAGTATTCGGAAGCAGATACAAGTCTGCCAAAACTCTGTTCTTCACTTGAAAGCTCATTTTATCATTGGGCAAAAAATATAATCAGTTGTTTTCCTTGAAGTGACAGCTCACTTCATTCATTTCTGAGAAAATGTCTGCCAAACACTCAGGCTTCATTTGACTGTCAGCCAATCCAGTAAAAATGGTATTCCATGAGAAAAGCAGCCTGTTCAGCTCACCACTCAAAGGACTGTAGGAGTGATTTTCCTGGAGACAATTATCCGGCCCCTGCCTGGGACAGAATACTTGTGCGTTCTTCTTGTTTCATCAGAGTATTAAAAACACACATTCGGGGCACCTGGGTGGCTCAGTTGTTAAGTGCCTGCCTTTGGCTCAGGTCGTGGTTCCCAGGGTCCTGGGACTAAGTCTCATGTGGGGCTCCTTGCTCAGTGGGGAGTCTGCTTCTCCCTCTCCCTCTGCCTGCCACTCCCCCTGCTTGTGCTCTCTCAAATAAATGAATAAAATCTTAAAAACAAATACAAAAACAAGACATGCTCGGAAGGTTGAGACTTAATACAATTAATAATGTTTACTGCTCCATTAAGGTCATTCTTAAGCAAACCAAGCATTCCTTCTCTAGAATTGCGGAGAGCACAGAATGCAATGAGGGCTAGTTCAATGGGGTACCACTCTCTGGAATCCTGCTGTGGCCCTGGGAAAGCCCCCCTCCCCTCCAACTGCTTTTGCAAGAAAGTAATGTCTAAGTATTATTATCAAAATAATCTTGACCTCCTGGATTTCTGGCGAGTATCCTGGGAACCCCAGGAGTCTATAGACTACATTAACAGCACAATCTTCATGCGCCATTATCACACCTAAAACAATTAACATCATTTCCTTAGTGGTATTCAAATATCCAGTTGCTGTTCATTATTTCTAAATTTTTTTTTTTTTAAGATTTTATGTATTTATTTGAGAGAGAGCCCACAAGCAGCGGGGAGGGGCAGAGGGAGAGAGAGGCAGACTCCCGCTGATCAGGGAACCTGCTGCAGGACTCCATCCCAGGGCCCTGGGATCATGATCTGAGCCGAAGGCTGATGTTTAACCAACTGAGCCATCCAGGTGCTCTCATATTTCCCAATTCTTTTCAAAAACATCATATATTTCTTTAAGTTTTTATAACTCAAGATTCAAATGACTCCATATTGTAGGTTCTCCATCCATATCTTTTCTTTCTTTGCCGTTTATATGTTGAAAACACAGGGTTATTTCTCCTGAAGAATTTCCACATTTGGATTTCCTGATCATGTTAAATTTTAATTAACTTTAATTAACAACTTTCTGTTCCTTCATCTGGACTCTGAACCTGAGGTCAAAGTTTAGGAAGAATTTTTGGCCACATATTAATAGCGATTCCCTACTCCTTGCCAGGTCTAAAAATGATTCTTTTTCTAAGATATTTAGTGACGGGGCACCTGGGTGGCATCTGTCGATGCCTGGGTGGCATCTGCCTTCAGCTCAGGTCATGATCTTAGGGTCCTGGCATGGAATCCCATGTGGGCTCTCTGCTCAGCCAAAAGCCTGCTTCTTCCTCTGCCTCTGCTGCTGCTTGTGCTCTCTCTGTCTCACTCTCTCAAATAAAAAAATAAAATCTTTTAAAAATAAAAAAAAAGATAGTGACAGGGTCGGGTTTTTCCACCAGGTGTCTTTATTTTCTACCCCTCGATTCAGCATTCCTGCAATCAAGGTTTATCAGGCACCCATGAAGACACAGCTGTGAGCCACACGCAAAGCTCCCTCCCCTTGTGAGCTTACATTCCTGTTGGAGGACAGGCAATAAACAAAAAGCAAAATACATAGCGAGTCAGGTGGCATTCGCCACTAAGGAGGACCTATCAGGAGTGCTGTGGTGGGGTGCATTTTGGAACAGAGTGGTTAGGGAAGGCTTTACTGAGCAGGTGAGGTTTGAGCCAAGACTCTGCAATCAGGTATGAGACTCCTTAATCATAATTCCAAGACTATCAGCAGACCCCTAGTGGGAGATGCCCTTGGTTATTCCCAGTGTCTGACAACACCACTCCATCTGGTTTCCATTCCTCCCAGCAACCGACCTGCTTCCCTCTTTCATACCTGAGATGATGGAAGGGAATGATACCCGATCACAGCTTCTCCTTCCTCGTCTGGGGGCTCTGAGAAATGGCCTTCAATCTCTTTTTCTCTCCCTGCAAAACTACAAAGAAGGAAGCTCACAAAAAATTCTCCCAAATCCGAGCAAAGTAAACAGCTCATGCTTTTGTTCCTTCATTTTTAAACGTAAATTAAACATAAATGGAACAGCTTGAACCTTGCAAAATCCAGTTATCTTACTGAGCATCTGACAAGTCTATCTTTCTCCCTGGTAAGTAAAGGATTCTCACATGGCCAATGGCTTAGAAATGTTTTATCCAAGGATTCCCAGGGGATACAGGGACTGTTTCATTTCTCTCTGCCTTTCCAGTACTATGATTGGGATAGATGAGGAATGAAAAAGATGGGGCGCCTGGGTGTCTCAGTGGGTTAAGCCTCTGCCTTCGGCTCAGGTCATGATTCCATGATTCCAGGATCCTGGGATGGAGCCCGGCATCAGGCTCTCTGCTCAATGGGGAACCTGGTTCCCCCTCTCTTTCTGCCTGCCTCTCTGCCTACTTGTGATCTCTTTCTCTCTGTCAAATAAATAAATAAAATCTTAAAAAAAAAAAAAAAGAATGACAGGAGCAGGAACTTATGATGCTTGAAATGCAGCCATGACCAAGATCATCCAATTTTGTAGTCCTGTCCACTTGAGGGTACCAGGTGCTGCCTGCGCAGGCTGCCTCTTGCCTGAGGGGCGGCTACCAGCACCACCCAACATTTCATTGTCACCAGAGGGGAACAAGCGGTACCGGTGCCAGAGGAGGGAGCTACCCCCTTAGCTTGTTTCTCCTGCTGGCCAGATCTTGGCTCTGCAAAAAAGTCATCCTCAGGGATGCCTGGGGGGCTCAGTCGTTAAGCATCTGCCTTTGGCTCAGATCATGGTCCCAGGGTCCTGGGATTGAGCCCCCCTGCTCAGCAGGAAACCTGCTTCTCCCACTCCTTTTGCTTGTGTTCCCACTCTCACTGTGTCTCTCTCTGTCAAATAGATAAAGAAAATCTTTAAAAAAAAGTAATCATCATTCTGTGTTATACGCAACTGATGAATTTTTGAACTCTACATGGGAAACTAATGATGTACCAGATGTTGGCTGATCGAATTTAAATTAAAAAAACAAAAACTAAAAAAAAAAGAATGAAGAATAGTTTGTAAAGTGAAAAAAACAAAATCATAGTCATTTTGAATACGTTTTAGTACTGGATGCATTATTTTTGTAGAGGATTTAGAGATAATTTCATATTGGATCAGAAAGACATAGGTAGGGTTGCCTGGGTGGTTCAGTTGGTTTAAGTTTGTGCCTTTGGCTCTGGTCATGATCTCAGGGTCCTGGGATGGGGCTCCACAATGGGGTCCCTGCTCAGCGGGAGCCTGCTTCTTCCTCTCCCTCCGCCATTCATGCTCCTGTTCTCTCACTACTCCCTCTCTCAAATAAATAAATCTTAAAAAAAAAAAAAAAAGACATGGGTATGAGTACCATTGGGCCAAGTATTATTACAAAATTAAGCAGTTGAATCAAAGAGTCCCATTTTTCATGAGTGGATCCAGAAACAGAATGGATCAAGGGGTCTCTTTAGTCCAAATACTTCTTTACAAATGGAAAAACTAAAGCTCAGGGGGCGCCTGGGTGGCTCCGTGGGTTAAAGCCTCTGCCTTTGGCTCAGGTCATGATCCCGGAGTCCTGGGATCGAGCCCCACATAGGGCTCTCTGCTCTGCAAGGAGACTGCTTCCCCCTCTCTCTCTCTGCCTGCCTCTCCGCCTACTTGTGATCTCTGTGTGTCAAATAAATAAATAAAATCTTTAAAAAAAAAATTCTTAAAAAACAAAAACAAAAACAAAAAAACCCGGAAGCTTGGACTTCCTGGCCTCCAGAACTATTAGAAACACATGTTGTTAATGGTTTCAGCAGCTCTAGTGGCTTAAGGGATAGGCCCTTCTTGGCTGTGACTGTTTCTCTGACTTTCCTTGTTTTTGATGATGTTGACAGTTTTGAGTTCTAGTCAGTTTTGAGTTCTAGTCAGGACTTTTGTAGGATGTTTGGCATTTGTTTGGTGTTTTTCTCCTGATGAGACAGGAGTTATGGGTTCTGGGGAGGAAAGATAAAGGACCATTTTCATCATATCATGTCAAGGGCACTGTATCAGTTTCTTAGGGCTGTCATAACCAAGTACCACAAATTGGCTTAAAGCAACATAAATTTGTTCTTTCCTGGTTCTGGAGCCTGGAGGTCTGAAATCAAGTTGGCAAGGCCATCCCACATCTGAAAACCACAGAAAAATCCTTCCTTGCTTCTCTGTATCTTCCAGTGGTTTCCCTAGCTTCCTTGGCTCCTGCTGTAGCATGTCGGTCCCTGCCTCCTTTGTCACACGATATTCTCAGCTCTTGTCCCTATGTCTCTTCTCCTCTTCTTACAAAGGGACAAGTCATATTGAAGTAAGGGCCAACCCTACTCCAGAATCACCCCCATCTTTTTTTTTTTTTAATTTTATTTATTTATTTAACAGATCACAAGTACGCAGAGAGGCAAGCAGAGAGACAGGAAAGCGAGTTCTCTACTGAGCAGAGAGCCTGATGCGGGGCTCAATCCCAGGACCCTGAGATCATGACCTGAGCTGAAGGCAGAGGCTTAACTCACTGAGCCACCTAGGGATCCCAGAATCACCCCATCTTAACTAATTACATCTGCAATGACCCAATTTCCAAATAGAGTCAAATTCTGAGGTCCTGGGAAGGACATGAATTTGGGGAGGATCCTCTTGAACCCATGCTATCAACATGATTTATGACTGTTGGTGTTGACCTTGGCCACGTAGTGTTTGTTAGAGCTCCCCACTGCAAAGTGACTCTTTTCCTTTCCCCTCTCCATACTTTACTCTTGGCAAGAAAGTCACTATGAACCGTCCACATTTTTTGGAGTGGGAAGTTATGCTCCCTATCTTTAGGGTTGAGTACCTACATAACTTATTTGGGATTCTTCTGCATGGGGAGCTTGTCTCTTCTCCCCATTTATTAATTTATTCAATCAATCCACCATATATGTATGGTTGTATCAGAACTGTTAATTCGTACCCCTGTGATACTGACTAGGTACATGGGCAGTTCCTTTTGCCTTTAGTCTTATATACTCCATTCCCAAGTTCCTTGGGTCAGCACTACTTTACCCCATCTCCTTCAGTGAGTTTGCTTCATACATTTAGAAAGCTATAGTTAGATCCTCTTGTCACAGCCTGCATTCTTTGCTGGGATCTTCCAACCCCCTAAATGATTTTTTTTTAATTTGTTTGCGGTAAGGTTCACTCTTGGTGTTGTAAAATTCTGTAGGTTTTGAACATTGCATAAGGTCATGTACCCACCATGACCAAGTCATATGGAATAGTTCTACCACCCTAAAAATCCCCTGTAGTTCATGTATTCCTCCCTTGCAACTCTAGTCCCCAGAAACCACTGGTCTTTTTACTGCCTCCCTAGTTTTATCTTTTCCAGAATGTCACATGGTGGGAATTATATAGCATGTGGCTTTTTTCAGACTGATTTCTTTCACTTGGCACTACGCATTTAAGATTCCTCCATGTCTTTTTGTGACTTTTTGGAGCTAAGTATTCTCTTGTTTTAATGCATTATGGTCGGCTTACCCATTCACCTTCGGATGGACATCTTGGAAATTTGGAGTTTATGGAGATTTTGAATAAAGCTGCTGTAAACATTCACGTGCAGACTTCTGTAGAGACATACATTTTCAACTCAATTGGATAAGTACTTAGGAACATGACTGCTAGATCATATGGTAAGACTATGGCATTTGTTTGTAAGAAGCTGTCAAACTATCTTCCAAAGTGACTGTACCGTTTTGCATTCCCACCAACAGTAAATGAGAATTCCTGTTGCTCTGTGTCCTTGTCAGTGTTTGATGTCAGTTTTCTTTTTTAATTTTCATCATTCTAATGGGTGCATAGTGATGTCTTGTTTTAACTTGTAATTCTGTGATGACAGGTGATGTTGAGCATCTTTTCATATGCTTGTTTTCCACCTGTATGTTTTCTTTGATGAAGTGTTCAGATCTTTGCACATTTTTCAAACACGTTTTTTGTTTTCTTATTGTTCAGTTTAGGAGCACATCTAAAAGCAAATCTCAAGTTCTAGATACTATTCTCCATTAAAAGGAGCCAGAAGTCTTTGGAAAAGTGGTTGGTTACTGGTGTGAGAAGGGGGAAGACAAGATGAGCCTGGAGCATCTTATAGTACTAGAAAGTAAGGGCTCAAAAAAAGCTGTGGGTGTCTAAAGGTCAGAGAAATCCATATGACAGAGGTCTCCAGTGGCCAAAGCCAGAACTGACTGAGCAACAAAATAATAACAGTATTAGATTATAACCTGTGGAATAAAATAAGTATTCACCAGTCCATATTGGTAATATATAAATAATTGAGTAGGTAAATAAATAAACGAGGCAGAAGGATGGCTCTTCCTTAGAGAATAATTCTAATCAACTAATACAGAGGGAATACAAGAAGTAGAAAATCACCATCAGAACACACAATACCACAATAACAATGATTGCAGGCAAGATCCACCAGTAGAAGCTAAGAATGGTGGATGAAAGTGAGATGAAACAGGATATTGGCACAGTCTTCAAGTATCTACCCCAATATATTTGCTAATTAAAAAGAGAAAAATGTTATTTCACAGTGCAGAAACCAGACATGACCTAAACCAAGTGTTCAAAGTAAATGTCACTGCTAATAAGACATACTGACATCTGAAACCGCTGATATGATGTATTGAGAAGGGCATTGCCCTTCTGTGACATCTTTGCCAGAAACACATGACCTCAATAGACTCATGAGAAAACAACAGACAATCCAAACTGAAGAACATTCAATAAAGTAACTGACAAGTACTCCTCAAGATGTCAAGGTCAGAAAGACAAGAAAAGACTAAGGAATTGCAACAGATTGTAGGAGACAAGAAAACTAAAGGCAGAATGAGATGATGGATTAGATCCTGGACCAAACTACTCCACCCCCCACCCCCAAAAAAGAGGAAGGGCTGGTGAAATCAAATTTGCACCAATTCTCTAACTATATTGATGAATAGTTTACTTGTTCTTAGTTTTGACAGCTGTCCTATGGTTATATATAATGTAAACACTAGTGAAAACCAAGTTAAGGGTATACAGGAACTCCCTGTACTAATTTTGCAATTTTTCTCAAAGTCTAAAATTATTTCAAAATAAAAAGTTAAAAGTCATTTTGACACTCACCTTTTATCTGTTAGTTATACGAAAATCTCTTCCTCTTCTAGCACTACAGTGAAGCTGTCTTAGTTGTACCTCCCAAAGGCCATTCCACCACTGTTCTGTAAGGTCAATGGCCTCTGAACTGAACAACCAAAAAAAGTGGGTTTTTCGGCTTTAGGCGATGTTATGTGGCATACTGTGTTGGTGGATCAAATACTCTATGCACCTCCAGACAGTAGGGTTGGCTGAGGCCATGGAGGCAGGAGAGGCAAGCCACAAGCGTAACATGTGTTGTGTTGATCTCAGCCCACATAAATTGCTCCCCTTTCAGAGTGGAAGCAGTCCATTGTAACTGACTTGTGACCAAATGGCTGGTTGGTCTCCTTGAGGAATGGTATTATGCGAGGGACTCAGTGTGGCAATAGGGTGAATGCCCAGCAGTGGCAGTAGCCAGATCAGCTTTAGTGAGTGGGTTCCACACTGGTGGATCCATTATTAGCCTCTATCCCTGCTACCATTGGGCCAGCACTGGAGTGGTCATGGACCACGGATGTCATTGGCCAATGATAACTGGCAGAATCATGTTATCTGCTTTGTTTGGTCTCTTCCGTGGCAGATACTGGCTGGTGGGCGTTAACGTGTGACACCTGTGCTACAGAGATCCCACTCTGCACTTACTCCTAGAGAGCCATCTACATGCCTCTTCTCCAAACCTCTTGGACCCTGATTTTCCAATCTTTCTCCTTCATAGGACCTTGACCACACAGTCAAGCCATTCGCCATTGCCCAGGAGCCTATACTCATTCTTCTATGGGGCCATTTTTCTTTTTACAAAAGGGGATGATTAGGTGCGTGACCTGGAGCTCTGCCAACTGGAGGGACTTCCATTATCCCTAAGTGGAGCCCTAGTGTAGCAACAGTCTGTTGGCTCACACCCTCATCCTGAGCCAACCCATTCATGAACCAAGCTTCTTCTCCCAGCTGGTCATAAACGATCCCCTTATGGCCATAAAGGTGTGAGCTGAAGGAAAGGTGCTGGCCAGGTGATGGTGGGTGACCTGGGGATATGAGCCACCTACCTGTGCAGTTTAGTTTGCCCTCGGACCCTGGTTGTGCCCAATTTTGTCTATTACTATTTTGTCTAATGATGGGTTATTTTGGACCCATCTTTATGATGGTCCTTTATGAATTGGTGAGTCTGACAGAATACAGCCCATGGGGATGCCTGGGTGGTTCAGTCAGTTAAGCTTCTGCCTTCAGCTCAGGTCATGATCCCAGGGTCCTGGGACTGAGTCCCGCATTGGGCTCCCTCCCTTGTCTGCTGCTCTCTTTCTCTCTCTCTCTGTCTCTGACAAATGAATGGATGGAATCTTTTTTTTTTTTTTTTAAAGATTTTATTTATTTATTTGCCAGAGAGATCACAAGTAGGCAGAGAGGCAGGCAGAGAGAGAGGAGGAAGCAGGCTCCCCGCGGAGCAGAGAGCCCGATGCGGGGCTCGATCCCAGGACCCTGAGATCATGACCTGAGCCGAAGGCAGCGGCTTAATCCGCTGAGCCACCCAGGCGCCCCGAATGGATGGAATCTTAAAAAAAAAAAAAAAAAAAAAGAACACAGCCCATGATGCCCAGCTCCGGCCATGTGGCCACTTGATGTGGTCACACTCACCATCATAACCAGGACCTGGTAACGGGCCAGGGGCACTTTTTTGAATGGTGTATATAGTCTCTGCTGCAAATGTCATGACCCTGCTTCCAAACCTTAGGGATCTGCATTGCAGTTCTTTTCTTTCTTTTTTTTTTTTAAAGATTTTATTTATTTATTTGACAGACAGAGATCACAAGCAGGCAGAGAGAGAGGAGAAAGCAGGCTCCCCGCGGAGCAGAGAGCCAGATGTGGGGCTCGATCCCAGGACCCTGGGACCATGACCTGAGCTGAAGGCAGAGGCCTTAACCCACTGAGCCACCCAGGCGCCCCTGCATTGCAGTTCTTCTTTTAGGGTACGCCACAATCTCTCCCTGGCGTCTCTCCTCCAACCACAGATACCTCCAGCACCATTAGCTACCTGTGGCTAATGGAAGCACAGACACTGAATATTTCCAAAAGTTAACAGGAAGTTGTACTGGACAGCGCCACACCTTGATCTAACAATTTACAAGAAATACACGGACCAGAGGAAGATATCAAACAATACCACATGGATGCAGTCATCCACAAACAGAAGGTAGAAAATTCTGCACAACAAGAGACCCAGTTTCTTTAACAAATAAATGGCACGGAAAAAAGGTATGGGGGGAGGGAAACTGCTAGAGAAGAAAACAGATTTATGAGACATGTTAACCAAATGCGTTGTTGGACTTTCACAGGATCTTGATTTGAACTAGCCAACCATAAAAGAGACATTTTTTGAGACAAGCCAGTTAAGCAACACACTGGGAGTGGAAACGTGAATTCATTCAAACGTGGCTGGGGAGAAGGACCCAAGTAGGAGTTTGTATTCGTGATTCAATTGAGAAGAAAAACAAAGCTGGGAATAGCTTTATCTTAGTAATGTTAGCAACATGCGTCTCCAAATTTGCTGTGGAAGGAAAACGGAGCTTGGAAGAGCTTCAGGAGCGGCAGCCACATCACTGCAGGATGGTTCTGAAATCCACCCAGCAAAACAATGGAGATGAAAGGACACGCTCCCTTTCCGCTCCCTTTCCTTCACTTAGCCCGGTGAACTACAGCAGTGCCCACTTAGATCTCCCCTCTTCTGGGGAGACTTCCGGGCTTGCCTCACTGCCCTACTCCCTCCCCACCTCCGCCCTCCTGGTCCTGAGACTTGCAGGGTAAGAGAGACAAAGGGTGTGTGCCAAGGCCCTGAGTCGGGCTGGAGCTCAGGGGATACAGGAACCCAAAGGGAAACTGGAACTCAGACGCCAAAGAGGAGACTGGAAAAAAGTGGGCAGAGGAGAGCAGGGACCATAGGGACCTTTAAGTCCATGGCTAGGAGGCTGCCTTTATTTTAAAGACCAAGGGAAGCCACCACAGAGCCTTAAGCCAGAAAGAGGCCGCTAGACTGTATCCCTTTGTGTTAGGTAACCCTCACCTTTCCTTTGGGAGTACTGACACGCGCCTACAGGGCACACCTGACTCACCAAGGGCTGGCAGGGCCACCTTAAGGCCGTGCCACCTTAAGCAACCCCCGCCCCCCCCAGCACAGCGATTGGGCTGGGGCGGCTGCCTGGCCACCATGCACACGCCCCTCAGGCTGCTGCCCCACAATGGCCAGTCTGCTCCGAGCTGCTGCGACCTGGGGGCTGTTCCCCTGGAGGGGCTACTGCTCCAGGGGGACGCAGGTAGGTGGGGGAGGGGGAAGCTCTCTGGAGGGTGGGGGGCCAGATGCCAAGCTTCCACCAGGCTCTGTGTGCTGCACCAGCACCCTATGACCTTGAGCGGAGGATCACTGGGTTCACTCTGTGCCAAGCGTGGGTGTTGAGTGAGATGGGCCGAGGCCCCCACAGCTGCCACAAATGAGGCTGGGGGGTGTAAAATCGAAAGTGTGTGGGCTCCAGAACGCTCTCTTTGGGGCTCCCAAATGTGTACACATTTTGAAACAATGCCTAGGGGGTAAGGATGGTGGGGGGAGGCACCTCAGTGGCTTGGGGATGGGGCTTTCCCTTCCCGTTCTTCTTTTATCCCTCTCAGTTTCCTAGCGTGCCTGGGGCAGTGTTGGAGGAAGGGCAGAGATAAGTAACTCTTCCAAGCCACTAGAGCAGGACTGGCTACATTATGGAACCCTGTAGTGTTCCTTTCCATAGAGTGAATCTGGTTCCTATTTTGACCCAGGTGCTGTTTTTACCCTGAAACCTGGAACCAGACCTGATGGTTCCGTTTGGAAAGGGGCCTTCTTGTAGAGTGGGTTTACTTCCTGTGGGTCCTCTGGCCAGGCCTAGCTGCGCTGGCCCTCCCATTGGTGTCAGTGGGGGTGCTGGCAGCCTCTCCCCCACTCCTGGACCTGCCCCAGGGGGACTGCGGGTAGGGGGCTCTGAGCGACTCTGGCAGTGTGTTTCTTCTTTGCAGGGCGAGCTCAGCAAAGGCTTTGTGGAGGCTCTGAAGGCAGTTGTGGGGAGCCCTCACGTGTCCACTACTGCTGCTGACCGCGAGCAGCACGGGCACGATGAGTCCATGCACAGGTGTGGGGGCCCCTCCCCCATCAGAGTCCTGGACTCTCTTCTCCCCCGCTCTTTCGTTTTTTGGGGGGAGGACTCTGCATTCTCTGCCCTTCCTCCCCACCCGTCCCTCTCCCACGTGTAGCCTCAGGCCCCGTGATACTTTGGGGCTCCTCCAACATGAGCAGGGCCCGAGGGTACACCGTGCTGGCAGAAACTGCTGACGGTCTGGTTCCAGGTCCCGACCTCCAGGCGCCGTGGTGTGGCCCCAGAATGTGGAACAGGTCAGCCGGCTGGCCGCCCTGTGCTACAGCCAAGGAGTGCCCGTCATCCCATTTGGCACGGGCACGGGGCTTGAGGGTGGAGTCTGTGCCATGCAGGTAGGCGCCCCCCCACCCCCAGGGCCCCCTGGGCCAGAGCCCAGGCCCTCCTCCTGCCTGTCACACCTGGGCTGCCTCCTCCCCGCCTTACCTGCCCTCCGGGGGCTGCGGACCAGCCGAAGCTCAGCCTGGAGAGGAGGTCCTATGCGAGGTGGCCTGGCCCCGGGAGGACGGGGGTCCATCAGCCCCTTGGCGTCCCTTCCCACCAGGGCGGCGTCTGCATCAACCTGACACGCATGGACCGAATCCTGAAGGTGAACTCACAGGACTTCTCCGTGGTGGTGGAGCCCGGCGTCACCCGCAAAACTCTCAACACCTACCTGCGGGACAGTGGCCTCTGGTTTCCCGTGGGTAGGCTGGAGCTCGAGGCCCTTCCCCGGGGCCCTGAGGGCTCCCAGGGGGGCAGGGCCGTTTCCGGGCGCGAGGGGAGCCCTCCGTCCCCGGGTATGTGCCCCAGGCCGCCTTCTGCCTGTACTCTGCCCCGCAGACCCGGGCGCGGACGCCTCCCTCGGGGGCATGGTGGCCACCGCAGCCTCCGGCACCAACGCTGTGCGCTACGGCACGATGCGGGACAACGTGCTGAACCTGGAGGTGGTGCTGCCCGGCGGCCGGCTGCTTCACACCGCGGGCCTCGGGCGGCACTTCCGGTGAGCACCGCCCCTCCCGGAAATGGGATTGGGGCCAGGCCCCTGAGGGCTCTGAGGCTCCGGTCACACGGGCCAACGTTCTTCACCTGTCTGGATGGCAGGCTGGGCCGACTCCCCACCTGGCAGGGGCCTAGGGGACCGGGTTGGGCCTCCAGCTCAGGCTTGTGGCCAGAAAGCCACCACCTCGTGGCCGGGCACTCACCGGCCTTCGATGTCCCCGGGGTCCAGGAAGAGCGCGGCTGGCTACAACCTCACAGGGCTCTTCGTGGGCTCTGAGGGGACACTGGGACTCATCACGGCTGCCACCCTGCGCCTGCACCCCGCCCCTGAGGCCACGGTGGCCGCCACCTGCGCATTTCCCAGTGTCCAGGCGGCTGTGGATGCCACTGTTCACATCCTCCAGGCTGCAGTGCCCGTGGCCCGCATTGGTGAGCTGCGGGCTGGGCCGTCTAGGTGGGCTCCCTGGAAGAAGCCCCCTTTGAAGCCTGGGCCTCACCTCACCTGCCCTCTCCTTGGCCCCAGAGTTTCTGGATGAAGTCATGATGGACGCCTGCAACAGGCACAGCCAGCTGAACAACTCCGTGGCACCCACACTCTTCCTCGAGTTCCATGGGTCTGAGCAGGCACTGGCCGAGCAGATAGAGCGGGCAGGTGTGCGGGGCTCCTGTGGGGTGGGGGGCTCAGGCTGGCCCCGAGTGAGGCCCCGTGTGAACCTCCCCCCAACCCGCCCTTGCAGAGGAGATCACCCAGCACAACGGAGCCTCCCACTTCTCCTGGGCCAAGGGGGCCCAGGAGCGCAGCCGGCTCTGGGCGGCGCGGCACAACGCCTGGTACGCCGCTCTGGCCCTGCGGCCGGGCTGCAAGGTGAGTTGGGCTGGGGTGCAGGTAGCAGCCACTGCCCACCGTCCTGATGTCCCAAGCAGGAGGCTGAGACCCACTGTGGGCAGCCTGGCCCCTACCCAGCTGTTTCTCAGACACTGTCCGGCGGGGAAGTAGTTGTCTGCCAAACCCTCAGGAGGGAGCCCCGGCCTGGGCACAGGGACAGCGCAGGTGCTCTTAGGGTCCGTGCACGCGGAGGGCAGGCTGGCTGGAGAGAGGATGAAGCAGAAGGGGTCAGCCAAATGGAAGGGGAGACTGGGCTCCAGGCAGCATGGGCGAAGGCGTGACTGCCTGGGCCCCTCCATGTGTGCCCTGCATGTGGCCGGGCAGGGAGCAAGGTGAGAGCTGGCGAAGCCTCTGTGGGCAGGGCAGGGCACTCACTCTGGCCATGTGTCCGGTTGTCTGGGGCAAACAGGCCTAGAGAAAAGCAGCTAGTTTTGGGGGGGGTGAGGCCAAGCCTCCTTTGACCTGTTCTTAACCTTGGCCACAAGGACCTCTTACCTCTGGGCAGGCAGGGGCTGGGGGGGGGGGGGACAACCTCACAAACCTGCCCTCACCCAGGGCTATTCCACCGACGTGTGTGTGCCCATCTCCCGGCTGCCGGAGATCCTGGTGCAGACCAAGGAGGACCTGAAGGCGTCAGGGCTCACAGGTCTGCATGCCCACTGCCGGAGCACCATGAGGGAGGGAAGGGGGAGGCCTGGACTGGGGCAGCAGCTCTATCCTCTGGGCCCCCAGGATGTATTGTTGGACATGTGGGCGATGGCAATTTCCATTGCATCCTGCTGGTGGATCCAGAGGATGCTGAGGAGCTCCGCAGGGTCAAAGACTTTGGAGAACAGCTGGGCAGGTAAGAGTAAACCCCTTGGCTGGCGGGGAGGGGGGAGGAGCACCCTGCCGAGGATCTCTTCACTGCCTCCCAGGCGGGCACTGGCACTCCACGGGACGTGTACTGGGGAACATGGCATTGGGCTGGGCAAGCGGCAGCTGCTACAGGAGGAGGTGGGCGTCGTGGGCATGGAGATCATGCGGCAGCTGAAGACCATGCTGGATCCCCGAGGCCTCATGAACCCAGGCAAGGTGCTGTGAGGGGCTCCAAGTGCTTGGCCCACAAGTCCCGAGACAGTGGAACCTCCTTTTCTAGAACCTTCCTTCTTGTCACAGAACAGTTCTGTCTTGGCCCAGATCTGCAGGTGTCCTTGCTTGCCTTCCCCTTGGTCCAGCCCTCCCTGCTGCTGAGGGCTGGGGGCAAGGCCTCAGGGACTCAGCTCTCTCGGCCCTACTCTGTCTGGTGTGGTGACAGGAACATGCCTTTCCTGGTGTAGGTGTCCTTGGGCCCCTGAAATAAACCAGAACCCCATTTGCAGCAGTTTGGAGATGAGCAGACAGTACCTGTGAATGGCATCCTGTGCTTGCCCTCACCACCTCCTTCAGGTTCTCTAACCTTTGTCCTTGTCCCTCCTCCCTCCTCCCCTGTCTGTCCTCTGACTTACCGCAGCCTGGGAGGGAGGGAATGGTGCTTAGGCTACAGAAAGTCGCTTTCAGGGACAAAAGTCCCTGTCGCAACTGCTGCTGATGAGAACAGAGAGCCTGAGGATTTGCCCATGGCTGACACCCCTCACAACTGGCCTGGACTGGGCCCAAGAACATTCTGAACATGTTCTTCAAATGGCTGCTGCCAATCAATGGAAAAGGAAGTGAAATTTTTGTCCTTGTATTATACTTCTCCATGGTGTGATGTATTTTACTACTAGTTTTTCCCTCTTGAAGTCAGGATCTGCCCTCCCCTGGGCCTGCCCACGCCTTAGGATCCCTGGCCAGACCACATGGCCCTCGAACTTATCAGTTATTCCCAAGCCCACGAGAGGGCGCCCAACACCATAGCATGTGCGCAGGGCAGCGGCACCCAGGACTTCCCTCCGTCCAGGGCCTGTAACTGCCTTGGGTCCCCTCCCTACTTCCCCAGGGTTGAGATGGGGTTGGCTTGGTGTCTTGCAAGTCGGTCTCTAAACTCCGTCCCAGGAGCCTATCCTGCGGGCCCATTTCCCTTGGCCCCTAAGCAAAGGTGCTAGCTCAGCAAAGCAGGAAGGCCAGCGGGACCCTCCCATCTCACCTCACTCCCATAAGCCACCTGTTGAGCTCCTTCCCTGCCTCCATCTCTTGGGCCCCTCCCCCCCATCTCCCCATCAGCTGTCCAGGCCCTGGACAGAGGCCACCCTTCTGGGACTTCTCAGCCCAACTTGGTCCTTGGAAGCCACTCGAACACTGGACTGAGCCCAGTTTGCTCCTCCATGAAGTTTCCACCCCCAGGCTGCAAGCAGTCGCTGGGCCGAGAGGTGGTGTGGGGGCAAGCCTCAAGGGCTCTCCCCAAGCGACCAGCTCCAGGCACCATCTAAGCGTCAGCAGCCTACAGCTCACTGGCCCCACCCCACCTCCACTTGGCTGCCTCGCTCCCAGCTCAGGGGGACAGTCTGCAGTGGAGGTGTCTCCCCTTACTGGGCACGGCTCTTCTTAGATGAGCTGGAAGAACAAGCACACTGTTCACTGAAATACCAGCCCCTGAAGATTCAAGTGACTATTTCTGCCTAATTGGCTTTGTGTGTGTACTTTCTGGGGAACCATCTGGAATTGAGTTACACATTCCCTGACACCATTTACCTATAGAATTTAACATCTACCGCCTAAGCATAAGGACCTTCTCCTAGGAAACTCAACACTGTTAAATGGCTGCTAGCTGAACGGTCTTAGTGAGCTGCTTCTGCCCAGGAAGCTCCCCAAAGTGTGCAAGACCCTTAGCCACCTTCCAGCTCCTGCTGGTTCCCTCCCTTCCTGGAAGGACAGAGCTTGGGAGAGCTGCCTGGATGGAGCATGAATGACAGCCCAGCTCTACCTGGGAAGCCTAGACCAGCCCGGTCCACCCTGCCCTCGGAGCCAGCAATCTGGGTAGATTCTGAGAACACTGCAGCCAGCAGAGGGCTGCCGTGCACTGGGTGGGAGTGCAAGGCGCTGGGGGTGGGGACAGGGACTGGCCCCAGGAGCGTGGAATAGCGCCCAGAGTGGGCTGCAGCCTGCCCTACCGGGTCACGACCACTTGGCTCACCCAGGGAGCTGCCAAGGCCCCGGGGCCAAAGCCGCCAAGGTGGTCACAGAGGCCTCTGCCTGCAGGCCCAGGGGTCAGGCAAGGAGATCTCCAGGGCCAGCTTTGCTAGAGGAATTAAATTTAGAACAGGGAGACACAGTTGCCAGGCAGAAGCAGGAGGTGCTGTGAATAGAACAGTGCTCTTTGCGGGGACGGATCTACGAGGAAACCTGCTCTGCATGTGCCAGAGGCTTCCGGGCGGATTGTCTGCCCCTCACGGTGACCTGAGTTGTGGGGCTCTGTCCCCACTCAAATGCGATCCAACCTGGGGTTCAGGTTCAGAAGGGCCAAGTTGTCCCCCCAAGATCATTCTGCCCAACAGAGGAGCCTACCTACAGTTAACAGCTCATGCTCTTGCTACCCTGGGAAGGGTTGGTCTCCGGGGAGGGAGGGGGGGATTGGGGGTTCCCCACCCCAGGTGGGTCTGACACTAAGGCCCAGACTCAGACCCGCAAATTCTTTAGCATTTCTCTGAACACTCTGAGCGTGCCTGTGCCTCGGTTCACATCTGCCCCCTGGCCTGCGGTGCCCTTGCACAGAGTAGGTGCTTCGGGAAGCACGTGACCTTACAGGACTGCAGAGCCAGGACCTGGGGGAGCCAGAGCACTCTCCAGGCAACAGCACTGGAGAGGCCCCAGGAGGGGTGTGAGCACAGAAGCTTGGAGGCATCTCCCTCCAGAGCCTTCCTTCACAGGCTCTGCAGGAGACTCTGGAATGCCGCTCCAGGAGCCTGTCTGGCACAGGGACAGAGACCAGGCATGCGCCGCTACCCCCTGCTCCGAGCTTCCCGCCCAGCTCGAGGTGTGCCAACTCCTGTGAGCCCGGAGTGGCTGGTTCCAGTTCAAGGGCTCTGAGCTGGCTCAGCCCCAAAGCAGGGCCTCCTTCTCGGCCTCAATGAAGCATGCCCATGAGTCAGCACCGAGATGCAGACTGAGCAATAGGTGAGGCAGGACTGGACGTGGGATGGGGAGCTGAGGATGAAGGCGGGGACTGGGCCGATACCTGAGTCTGCATTCTTGCAGCCTCCACTGGCTGCAGGATCGTTTGCCCCCGCAGATCTTTCCTGAAGAGTTCTGTCACAACCACTCCGCTGGTGATGGCAGACGGACTCCATGATGCTTGGGAGGGTCAGTAACCCTGAAGGACTCAGGTCTGACCTGCCAGGTTCCCTCTGCCCAGGCATGACTGCTCTGAGGACCACTCCACACTCCTGTAGTGCCAAGTAGCAGCCTGGAGGAAGGCTAAGGAGGTAGGTGAGGGAGTGGGGGACAGGCCTTCGACCCCCAATTCTTGAATGTGTAACAATACCTCATTAAAATAAAGTCACACAGTGCACCTTTTATCAGACATTTTAATACCATATCAAAACACCTTGACTAATGAAGAAAGCTTTTCCCCCAAGCTTTGAACATTTTTTTAAACATTTTTGTAAGGTTTTTTTTTTTTTATTTTAATATATAAATACAGAAACCTATCTTGCATGGGCTGATGCCACGTGTGAACATCAATGGCTAAAATGTTCTCAAACAGAGTGCCTGAAAACAGGGATAACTGTACATATTCCTTTAATAAGTCTTTTGTGTGTTTAAGTTTTCTGGAAACAAAAAATCCACAAGGGTCTAAGAAGAATGTTCTGGCATTTTTGCAGGACACTTGTGATTATTAAATCCTCTGAACTGACCAGAACCAGGAGGGATGGAGGGAGAGATAAAGGGTAGGGAGAGGAAAAGGTCCTTGATAGGTTGTTTTTTTGGCAATGAAGTTACGTATCAGGGTCCCAAGGTGAGATATGTGCAAAACCAAGCCAGAAAAATGGAGGGGGAAAAAACAAAAAACCCCCCGACAAAACAAAACAAAACAAAAAAAAAAAGAAAGAAAGAAAAAACACCCAAGGCAGAGTGGTTGGTGATAGACAGGGCCAGGGTGGGGTGGGATGGCGCTGGGCACAGGAGACCGTGTGCGCGGCCCCGTTCGTCTCTGTCACTGAGTGGGCTCTAGCTGGGCAGCAGACAGCAATCTGTAAACATCACGAGGGAAAACACCAGTCGACACTAGACTTTTTTTTTTTATAATTTTTTTTTTGTAAACACTTTAGACAGACCCACAATGCCTTTCAAAGGTGTAAAAGAAAATGCCCTTTCCCTCCTGGGAGGAGGGCTGAGGGGAAAGATAGCAGTTGATTCTTCTCTCAAACTCGCTCTCATCCAATTTGGTGTCCTCAGGGAGAAAGGGAGAACCATTCTCTGGAAGTCAGTGCAGAAGGGGTGCCCTGTTCCCACTGGTGTCCCCAGCTCAGCTCTGCCCGTGTCCGATGCCTCCTCTCAGGAACGGGGGCTGGCTGTCCCTGTGTGGACCGGAACACGTAAGTCGCGCTCTGGCAGCCGAGGCCGGCCGCGTGCATCCCGCTGAGGCTGGCCGGGCGTCTGTGGTTCCACTCCGGGGCCCGAAGCCAAACGTCCCGCCGGGGTTTGGACTCCTGCTCCGGCGCCGGCCCAGTCCCTCTGCCTCACTCTCACCCTTGCTTTTTCTTCTCCCCGTGTCCTCAGTTTTTGAGGGGAAGGTAAAAAGAGCAAATGTCCCTGATTTGTCTGACATCATCAGCTGTTCTGGGAGCTTACTTGGAATAAATAAAATAAACCTAATGAAAGAACAAAGGAAAACAAAACAAACAAACAAAAACAAGAGAGACAGACAGCGAGAGAGAGAAAAGAAAGGAGGCCCCAAAACCTTTCGATGTGAGATGAGGTGGAGTCAGGGTTTTGGTTTTCTCTAGGGGGTTTGCTCGTTTGCCAGAAAAAAGAAAGTGCCGCCTCAGAACTCACAAGGGACAGGGAGGATGGGGACAGGAGAGGGTGGTCAGCAGAGAAACAAGGTGCCCTGGGGAAGAGACGGGGAGTCAGAGCACACGGTTAGATAGGGACCACGTGTGCACACCTGGTGGGGAAGGCTGTGCCAGCCTGCTGCAGAGATTGATCTGGAAGCGGTGTGTGCGTGAGTGTGGGTGAGAGTGTGAGTGTGTGTGGGAGGCAGGTGGCCTAAAGGCAGGAAGAACCAGCAGTGACATGATCCCGGATGAGCACCGTAGAGGACAGCGTACCGTCCTACAGGCTGTCTAGTTTAGTAAGTGGGACGTCCATATGGAGACAGGGAGTGAGTGAGGTTATCCCCCCTGCCCCGAAGAAGCAGAGACCCCAAGAAGCAGGACTTGCCCTCACCACTCCTACAGCACGAGGCGGAGCAGGACACAAACCCAGCGTCTGGTCCTAGAGCTCGCCGCTGCTTCTCCCACCCGGCACATTCCGTGGGATCTTTCTGAGCCTTCTTCAGGGAGACTCGCTTTAGATGTCCGGAATACACTGGTCTTTTCCCAGCGAATCTAATTCTACTGAGCAGCTTCTCCTTCATCAGGTTAGGGGTTTGTGTTTGCCAGTCTTTCTGGAGAATCATACCCGCCCCCTCACAGAACCGTTAACTGAGAAGATGCTTCCCTCTTGGTGGGGTGTGTAAGGGCACCTGAGCTCCCTACCCTCCAGGCCCCAGAGTGACCGAACCCCAGGCCCGGAGTCCAGAGCACCCCCAGCCACGGGCTCACCTTTGAGAGGAGTCAGCAAGCGAGCCCAGCAGGGTCAGTCCGCGGGATGTTCTGGACAAGATCTGTTCACTTCAAACCACGAATCTATGCAACTGAGGCAGGGAGGTGGCAAGGGGAGACCAGGCTGTTACCATTGACCAGGCTGTTCCTTAGGGCATATTCTCCAGGGGTTAGGCTTCTGAGGAGGAGTTTGCTAAATCTCACTCATGAGGACTTCAGGGGAAAACAAGTATGTCCCCAGACACCCACTTTTTGAAGCAAGAAGGGAGAACACCAAGACTGATGTCAGCTCAGCCTGAGGCATCGGCCCAGCATGGTGGGTATAGGATTGGATGGATCTGGGAGCTGCAGGAAGCAGGGAGTGTGGCCCTGAGAGGGACCAAGGCCTCACCCGAGTGGAGCCTGGATGGAATCAGGGGGGTGGGGGGTAACAGCTACCAGGGAGTGGGTGAGAGCGGGACAGCTGTGCTGGCCAGTGAGCCCACCTCTCTCGGGCTTAAAGCACAAGAAGATGGGAACCAAGACCCAGCAGGCTGGCTGTTGCTCCAGCTCTGGGGTCCGGAGAGCCCCCTCCTCAGTCAAAGGGGCAGCCTTGAGGCTTTGTCCCTGGTGGGACTTCTCAGGAGACATCCTCCTTCCCCACCCCTGCCAAGCTCTACATGGCTTGGTTGGTTGTGGTCAGCAGATGGCACAGAACCCTTCCTGGAGGAGATGGGAAGGGGAGGACCAGCCCTTTGGCTCAGTCACGTTGCTGGGGAGGGTCAGACAGGGCGAGACAGGAGGCTGACAGTGAAACCCTGGTCTCCAGTGTTTAGAGAAAGAACCATCTGAACCAGACAGGAAACAGAGATTGCCCCAAGAGAGCTTTCTGATTTGTAAGCCAACATCTGGGTATTTTCGAACACAGGAACCAGGTAGATAATTTGCATAATTCTCCCCTAGAGCCCAGCATTTCCATCTTCTGGTTCTGAGCGGTGCCTCCCTGGGGGGCCAGAGCCATCTGTGCCAGACCCAGGCCAAAACCCCCTCCCCCGGGGCCAACCTGGAGCCTCTCATGCACCAGCCACATCTGCGTGCCAGGCGCCACCACCGCCTCATGGCCAGTAGCCCTGTGAGGCGGGTTATGAAAAAGCCCGTGTGTCAGAGGTAGTTCTGGGACTCAGGGAGCCAAGAGCAGATGGCACAGAGTGTCCTCCCGTCTTGGGAAAAGAGGTGTCTTCTTTCTAGCTGGAAGCAAGAACGTGGCTCGTACTGGAGCCTGAGAATGACTCTGAGCCCTGGTAATTCCAGCAGCTTTTTGTGCCACGGCTGCCCAAGTCGTGGCTATTCCTGCCTCTGGCCCTCAGGGGAGAAGGGACAGGGGCTGCACGCACTAGCCCTCTGTGCGACCTCTCTGGCACAGACGACAGTTCTCGTGCTATGGAGCGGCCCGTGGAGGAAGAAAAAGCTCAGGGAGACATGCAGAAGCGACCTCCTTCCGGGTGGGATCTTATGTGCCTCTCGCCTGTGGGGCTCCGCAGGTCCCCCTCACCATCCAGGCCAGCACACCAGAGACCTGCTCTGCCCCCACTTAGAGCCCTTGGCAAAGAGGTTGTCCTACCACCCGAGGGGACTGAACGGCTAGTGGTGCCCCCCTCCCCCAGCAGCAGGGAAGGAGCCCTCTGGGATCGCAGATGGAGCTGAGCCGGCCCTGGGGGCCCTTCCATACCTTTTGTGATAAATGCACAGGCAGGGCAGCCTGGCTATCGTGTCCCCCTGAAGCAGCTCCTCCAGGCAGATCACACACTCACCCGCGTCTTTCGTCAGCACGTCATCTGCAAAGGGGGGACAGAGGAGAGCGGAAGACGGTCAGTCACTAGCAGACAGGTGGCACAAAGCGGGCACAGGTCTGGGAACTGGTTGGGACCACTTGGGCCACCTGAAGTAGGCAAGGCTGTGTGAGTGACACAGAAGCCCAAGGGTTCGCTGACCCGAAAGCCCTCGCTGCAGAGACAAGACATGCATACCGCACGTCAGTGATCTCAAGACCAGGTGGGACCAGTCACCAAGAAAGTGGCCAGGGGATGAAGGGTGAAAAGGGCTCGAGTGGGGACAGGTATGTTGCAGAGGCCAGCGGCCTCCCCGAGGAGACCTTCCCCCAAACATACACGTGGACCAGGTGCCTGGGGTTCTGGTTTGGCAAAGCACGGCGATGGGGTGCGAGGCGAGAGGGGATGGGAGAGGCGAGAGCGCTAGCGACGGCTTGGGCGAGCACGTCCGCAGTCCGCAGCAGCACTGCTCACAACCGCCGACGGGTGGAAACAGCCCTGGCGCCCCCAGTCGAGAACGACAAATGGAATCCATCCGTACAGCGGAGTGTCACTCGGCCATGGGAAAGGGGCGGACATGGATGCGGGCTGCAGTGTGGATGGACTTGGAGAACATCACGCGAAGGGAAGGGAGACAGACACAAAAGTCCCCTATTCAACGACTTCTTCCTGTGAAATGTGCAGCGCAGGCCAATCTGGACAAGATGCAGGCCCAGGGCTGGGGCAGGAGGGCTGGGGGGGGTGACTGCTCTATGGGGCAGGGGTGTTCTTCTTCCCTGCTTTTGGTGGTGTTCGTAAGAACACTTACGATGAGATCTACCCTCTTGACAGATCTTCCAGAGTGCACCACAGTACTGCCAACTGCAGCCAGGTCTCCAGAACTTACTCATCTGACATGGCTGAAACTCTACGCCTGTTGAACAGCACCTCCCTATTTCCCTGTCCCCTTGGCCCCGGTGACCCCCTATTCTATCCTCTGGCTCTGTGAGATGGACTCTATTTCAGGTAAAAGTACAATCATGCAAGGGGTTTTCTTTGGAAAATCCTAACTAGACAGAGATGGTGGTGGCGGCATTGGGAAGGTTCTAAGTGGTATTACGACTCAATTTAAAAAAGAAGAAAAGGTCCCCCACCAAAAAAGGAACAGGAGGAAGCTACTGGACACCCCAGGCCCTTCGCACAGCCATGGTTGGAAAAGCCTGAGCACACGGGGGAGCACTGTGGCTGGGGCAGCAGCCCCTTATTAAATTTCTATGACATTCTGGGCACAGGCAACTCCGCGAAGAAGCCACGGCCTCAGGACTGAAGTCACAGTCTCACATAGGATGCGGATAAGAAAATGGAAATGAACAGCACACAAACTTCTAGGAAGCCTTATGATGCATAAAAGCCCAGGTAAGAAGGGATGGCTGATGCCCCATCGGGGGGGGGTGGGCATTTCGGGCAAAGGGAACAGTATCTGTGCACTGGGAAGAGCAGGAAGTTTGCTAAGGCGCCTGCAGAGAGACATGGGGGCCACAGCTGGGGTGAGACAGACACCCCCAGGACGAACTCGTGTTCTGCTGCGGTGACTAGGCTTCATCTGGCCCACCGGGAGCCTCTGGAGATGCATTCTGATCACCACTGGTCTCTGCTGATACTGGAGGATGGGCTCGCAGAGCTTAGAGATGGGGAGCCCGTTCGGGAGGCCGAGGCAGCAGTGCAGGAGGGAAGGGCTCAGGGCCTGCACTAGCCATGGGGGCAAGGAGGGAGGGATGGCATGTGCTGACCAGGGCAGCTGGGCAAGTGGCAGGTGCCTAGGAGAGGGGACCCAGGAAGAGAAGGTCAGGCATGAGAAGTGAGTTCAGAGTTGGGTGCGAGGTGCTGACCAGGTGTCTCCATTGGGACACGCTAATGGAAACCTCCAGGAGTCCACTGCAGTCTAGAGCTGGGGTTTAGAAGAGAGACGTGGGTGACGAGTGTAGACGTGGGTCAGAGATTCAGCTGAAATCCAAGAAGGCAGAAGACAGAACACAAGGTTAACTCTAACATCTGAAAGGCAGGTGCAAGGCTGAGGGAAGCCAAGGTTACTCAGAAGTTCCCCAAACCACAGGAGAAATGCCAAGGGGGTGTGATGGATGTGGAGAAAGGCGAGCTGGAAACAGGATCAGTTCCTCACTACTTTTCTCGAGATGGTGTGTGTTCAGCTGAGCCACAGTTTCATGAGCAAGGCAGGACGTATGCGTCATCCCTATCTTGCCAAGGAGGACACGGAAGCCAGAGAAGTCAAACATCTTGTCTCTGCAGGGCCCCAAACCCTAACTTGGTGCCCCCCCACTTGCTGTTTCTGGGTCCTCTCTCTGATTGCTCTGGTGGGAAGGGGAAACATCTGGGGCCCAGAAAATGAGGATTCTTCAAGTTCTAGAGAGCTAAAGTGCCTTAAAGCTCCCCACCAGGACCCTGACGAAAAAGCCCAAGTTAGGAACAATTCAGTACTGCCGTCCCTGGGCATATGAGCTGTGGGAAAAGTCACTCTCAGCTGCTGGGCCACGACGACCTGGGATCGTCCCCTGCCAACATCAGGCTAACCCACAGGCCCACCTGAACAGAAAAAGCAGATGGCGCATCATCAGTCGGCCAGTGGGTCACCTCAGACTCCCAGAGTGGCAAGCGGTGGAACAGCAAAAGGGCAAGATCCTATGTCCTACGGCAGCAGACGCCCTCCTTACTGAGTCTGTGTGTGCCTCTGTGCGTTCGCGTAGGCCCAGAAAACATCTGGAGGAGCTACACTTCAGTGTTGAAGGCAAGGAAGACTAGGAGCAGCATGTTTTTATGTGTTTGTGAATTTACTCGCACGTGCATTACCTGTAGAATTAAAAACCCCAAGAAGGAAGCGTACCGGTGTTTTGATGTGGCTCTGAAACGTGTCGACGGGGAAGATGGGTTTGGTGGGCAGAGCCAAGTGACTGGCGCTTGCAGGGAAACGCAGACTCCGGATGGTGGGGATCTGGGCGTTCACGGTAAAACCCTCAAGCTCTATGTTTGACACTTTCAAAATAAAACATTGCAGGAAAAATCCCCAATAAGGATGGGAGGAAAACCGGTCTGGCTTTGAGAAGGCAGAGCTGTCTTGTAGACATTCTTGGGCGCTGACTTCTGCCCTCCCTGCCTCAGGAGTCTCATTGGTACAGGGAGTGTGGTCCCTGCGTCCCGGTCACGCCCCCCTCTCCACACTAATGGCTGAGTTCCTGTCCTTGTGGGACAGTAAGATTACAGATTCAAGTTATTATCCCTTCCATTTCCCCCCACTGACTGGCACCCCAGCTGTGAGGTCAGGGGGTTAGGTTGGA
Organism: Meles meles; assembly: GCF_922984935.1. Taxonomy (NCBI): domain Eukaryota; kingdom Metazoa; phylum Chordata; class Mammalia; order Carnivora; family Mustelidae; genus Meles; species Meles meles. The sequence continues at coordinate 11,783,862 of NC_060084.1, forward strand.
ATTCCCTGGGTTCCAAACAGCTCCCTGCCCGGCCAGCTGTGCTCTCCACCTGCACGGGCTTCTGGCCAGGGTAGAGGTGACGGAGCTGGGAATGGAGATAAGACTTGAGATTTGCTTCTTCAACAGGACTGGACTTGACCCTCCTCTCTATTCATACTGGATGTCACTGAGGGAAGGGCCAGGCGTAGGAGACAGGAGGCACAAGGGCGGTTCCTTTTTCTTACCAAGGACTCAGGCTTGAGCACAGGAAGGTCAGATGCATTTTCGTCCTAACAATCAACTACCAATACACTACACTTCGCAAAGCACGTTCGCGAACAGCACCGTGCTGTGCCTCACCAGCCAGCCTGGGCTGCAGTGCAGGTGGGAATGAACTGGGGGCTGGCCCACCCAGCTGGCACACGGCGGGGAGCCCATCTCACCGTGGCCTGGAGTGGCGAGGATAGGGAGGAGTTGGGGGCTGGGAACCTGACAGTGTGGGGAGGCCAGCGGTGTCCACACCCAGTGTTGTGCCCAGGGAGTGGCATTCTTCCCGGAGCGGAAAGCAGGAGGTACACAGATCCGGCCACAGGCCTGAGTGGGCTGAGTAAAACTTCCTGGCCCAGTCCCTAGAGCTCTGGAATCAGGAGCCCCCAGATGTCCCTGGGAGCTCAGCCGGGGGGTGGAAGTGGCTGAAACTGATGCCTGGCTGTCCACAGGTTCCTGTGTGATTTCCACACCCTTCCTGCAGGAGGCTGCTGCCTGCTGTTGGGAACCTCCAGGCCCGAAGCCGAGGACCCTGGGCCTGGCACAAATTGAGGCCACCTGGTAGACAGACACAAATGTCCCCTGGTATCCCCAGGTACCTACAGAGGGGGCCTTAACCGATGCTGGTTGTTGAGAACCCAGAAATGAAGCTCTGCCTTCTGCTTTTGTCTTACTGGCTCTTAACCACTAACCACCCCCCAACCCCCCCCCCCCCCCCCACCCAAGCTTCCTGATGCCCTGCGCAAAGCCAATGTCACTGCCCAAGGGGAGGTCTTCGAAGTGTTTGGTCTGGCTGGGGGTGGTGCTCAATGACACCAATGCCTGTCCCTCCCAACTACACCAGGGTGCCAAAACAGAGCCAAAGCTCTCCGGAGCCACAGCAGGGGGAGGGGTGATGCCTGGGCAGCGGCTGGGGTAGGGCAGGTGGGAGGTGACTGCTTAATTCTGCTCTCTCCCTGAGATACAGGGGGAGCACTCTTGATAGCTGCTGTTTGTCAACGAAAGATCTAGGACGAGGAGAGAAAGGAGGCTTCCCTTCTTTGGGGTCAGCTGTATGGCAGGACTTCACAGAAACAGCTCAGTGAATGCTAAAGACCCTTTGGGCAGGTGGCAAGGGCGCGTCTCTGGATCAGCCTGTGTAGCTGGTAAGTGGCCATGGCTTCCAATACAATTTCCTTCTACTTGGTGACCTTACCTCCTCTCCTGGTCTCCAAGAGACCAGGCAACAGGGTCTCTTCCCTTGAGGCTGGAAAGCACCAGCCTCTCAGTTTCAGCTCTTTCTCTCCTTGTGGATTTGTGCATGCGGGGCCCAAGAAGGGCGGAGAAGCCTACGTGCAGGGAGCGGCACTGCTACCCCCCAGTGCCACTGTGAGGCTGCGCTGCCCTGTGCAGAGCCCCGGCCCCCGCACGCCCCAGGGGACACCCAGAGCTGCTGGCCTCATGGGTGGGGGGGCGGGGAGGCTGAAGCTGGTACAGCTCGGAGTCAGCCGCTGAGGGCAGGACCATACATAATGCCTTTCCCCTGGTGCTGGGAAGGAAGGTAGGAGCCGGAAGGAGAACCCCCAGCACATGACATGGACACTGGCTCCGCGCCCTGCCTCACTGCCAGCCCAGGGGCAGCGGAGCCTGGCCCTGTAGCCTCCCCAGCAAATGCAGAGCTGCCGGCCCCGTCTCCTGCGGATAAGGGAGGGGTGGTGCCATCAGTGCCAGGTGTCACCAGTTCCCTTCTCGGGAAACCTCCAGGGAAAGGGGAAACCTAGAGCAGAGAGATCCCCTACCACTGGTGGCATCCCCACCCAGACACCCCAGACTGCTCCAATAATGGAAGCCCAGCGAGGGTCAGCCAATAAAGCTCAGGCCTGGAGGGCTTCCTCTTCAATGGGGCTCCCCACGGCGACCCCACTCCATCCCTTCTCTTGCAGCCACCTGATTCTTGTGTCCCCACTGTGGCAAGCCCCTGTGTGTCTCCGGCCGGCTGACTCCTCACTCACCCAGCAGCCCACTGCTCAGCAGTGCTGGAGCTCCCTCGGCCCTCCCGCCTGGAGGAGGGGACACCTCTGAGCCCGGCACTGCCGCAGGTCTAACAATAGCCCCTGGCAGGGCCCCACTGGGCTGGGCACACTCCTCGGCCGGGACCTGGTTCCTCCAGGCCTAAGAAAAGGCACTTCCATCCCAACCACAGGGTCTCAGCAGGGATGCAGGCCAAGGAAGCACCATTTACACACGTCTGCTGGCTTGGGGAAAACTAGCAGGAGATATTCCTGCTCTTAGGGGAGTCAGATTCTCGCTCCTTTAAAGAAACTTTGCATGACACGCAGCATTTTCAGAGCCCTGAAGTGGGGGGGCAACGACTTTTGGCAGAGAGGAGGAGAGAGGGTAGTGAGGACCTAAAACGCAGGGCATGGTTTGCACTCCAGAAGAGAGCAGAGCATCTCCTGAACTGCTTTACCAGGCACTAAGCTTCCCTTAGTGCTGTTGGCAAAGGAACCTGAAACACGCCAGAATCTACTGGAGCCACAGACCCCTGGCTGGTCTTGGAATCAGGGTCTCCTAAACTTTCCATGAACAGCTGGCCATCTACTGTGTCCGCCCCATCACGGTATTAGGACTCTCTTCTGTTCACAACAAAATCAGGTCCCGCAGCCCATCTCAAGGCTCATTCTGCCAGCTGAGCAACGTGAAGGTCGAAACTAGGGTGCATATTCTTGAGGGCGAGGTCTCAGCTCTCAGGACTACAAACAGATGTTAGAACGGGAGAGAAATCAGAGGCCCATTAAAGCTTACCACATTTACCCACAGAAGTGGGACGGACCAACTCCCCCCTCATTTCCTAGGGGTCCTGAGTTCAGAGCAGCCCTTGGGTGAGGAGGAGGAGGGATGGCGTGCTCATTGCTCCGGGGTCTTGCACTCTCTCTGCACCCTCTGCATGGCATAGGCAACTCACAAGCCTTCCGAGCCGGGTGCTTGCCCTGGGAGCACCACTTCTCTTGAGCACTGGGTGGACCAGTTAAACTAGTCTTGCCTTTCCTAAGTTGTTGTATGTGTGTTTTGCTTTGTCTTTTTTTTTTAAATCTGGCAGGCCGCTACTGGAGGCTTTCCAGCCTACGGCTCAGGCCAACCCTCATAATAAGAAAAATACTACTTTCTATCTGCCTCATTTAGGAGGTTTCTACTTTTTTTCCTTTGGTGGTTAACTAAATTTCATCTTATATAACCACTGTAAATTTTCTAGAAATTACCCCCAATTAGTGCCAGCAATTACAGAAAGTGTGTGTATGTGTGTGTCAATGAGAAATCTCCAGGGGAGTGACCAGGAGTTCTGGTGAATCTTCATAAGAAAATGGCACTTTGTTCTCTGTCCACTAAGAAAGGCTCATCTTGCCCACTTTCCAGAAGATTCCAGGAGCTCTACACTTTATATATTCTTTAAGTCTTCCCACATTTCTTTTTAACAGAAAAGATAAAGTAGAAGGTGGGGAGGATGGGGTGATGAGAAATCATGGGCAAAGTATGTTATTGGCAAAACCAAAATAAACACCCAGAGGCCCTGACTTGGTTGGCCTATGGCCCCTGAAAGGCCTGTCCTTCATGTGAACTAGAATAGGCCCTAGACGAGCTCTGGAGACTTCCACTCCACGCACACACTCTAGGTGGCAAACACCTTCTTATCTGGAAGGTTCAGATGTCTTCAGCAAACAGAGACTGGCTCCCGGGAGCCCGGCCATTAATGCGTAAAGTGTCCAGGGAAAGGCTGGCCATCATTTCTGAAGCATCTTCATGGCCTTAAGTCAAATTCCACTGACAGGACCAGATGTAACACACTGCTCCTTGCCTCTGCTGGGAAGGATTGGCTTTTGCAGAAGAGAACCTTGAATTTAAAGCCTCTAGTTCACACACACACACATACACACACTCTCTCTCTCTCTCTCTCACACACACACACACACATCCTGAAGATGCAGCTTTCAGTTAGAGGAGGAGGGGGAAAATGGGACCAGGATGGGAACAGCTGTACTTCTGTCTTGGGCTGGTTGGCCAACTTCCTCTTCCCCTAAGGGGACTGTGAGTGTGACTTCTGCGGGTGGCATGTGCTCAGACTGGGCTGCCAAGCAGTGAAGGGGACAGGCAGAGGGGGGCCCTTCCCTGTGGCTGTGGGCACAGAAGAGAGCTCCGGGCAGCACGAGGCACTTACAAGGCCCTCATCTTCCCAGCTCAATGAATGGGGTGTGTGGGTACCTGTCACACAGGTGGCCCCAAGAGCACTCTGTCCTCCACAGCTGCCCTTGCAAAGTTCTCCCTGATGACGTCAAGAACCCAGTCCTCTCGGACGGAGCCCACTCTGAGGCTGCTTTGTGTTCTTATGACAGCGAGGCAGTGTCTCCAGAGAACTCTCCCCAGTCACCCACAGGACAAAAAGCGGTCTTCATGAGGGCTCTGCACATGTGGAGGATGAGGGAACACAGTTTCTGAGGCCACGGCTGGGGAGGGCTGTGGGCAACCGGAGAAGACTCGACACCCTCCATGGTCCCAGGCAGAGACGAGGAGCGGAACCAAGTGGAGCCAGAGCATCCTTTAAGGAACGTGCACTGACGAGTCTGACAGGAAGCCCAGAGCTCACGTGACAATGGTTCAGAGAATGGCAGCAGTCAGTGTCCGGGGACAGGGAGAGGGCGTCCTCAGGGTAGAACAGGGGCTTCCTGGGTACCAGGTGGGAAATAGAGGGGATGGGAACGCTGGGGGCGGGGGCAGGGGCCACAACTTGCCTTACAGCCTCTGACTGGACCAAGTACGACCGACTGAGGGTAGCTGGGACAGAAGGTAGCTGGCCTGCCCACGTGCATGCAGAAATTTCCGCTAAGCAAGTAAGTAAGAGATAAGAGAAGAGGAGGGCGTGCTTTTAGGAGCGGAGTAGGTCAGATTTGTCAGATGCGCTTTGTAGGAGCAATGTGGAATCATCAGGCCTCCCTCGACTAACGTTGTGTGGAGGCAGGAGTGCGTCTGGGTCTGAGGAGGCAGGAGGCCAAGGACAGCTCTGGAAGGAGAGTCTACCCGGGACACTTCCACTGTCAGGATGGGGCTCAAGTGATCCCAGGCTCACCTCCCCTCCAGTCCACAGACTGAGAACTCGCAGAATCCTTCCCGAGTGCTGCTCTGACTTCAACCCCAGGGAGCAGCCCAGTGACAGGGCTGGGACACAAGCCCCTCAGATCCAGCGCCTGCTCTGGTAGAAGACGCATTTCTCCGGTGAACGTGGTCTGAAGACCAGATTAAGCACGTAACAGTGGAAGACCAGAGAGCTGCTGGCAGCCCACGGCACCCAGCACTAAAGAGAGGTCAGTCCACTCTGGAAAATGATGAGGAAACTCACGGAGGGGTTCACATCTTTGAGGGTGACTGTCTCAATCAATGGCCGCTGTAACTTCCTGACCACTGACCATGTGCCAGGCTCTGTACTGAAGGGTCTGAGGTGTAAATATCTTACTTCATTTGGACAGAAAACCTAAGAGCCAGGTTACTGACAGTCCCATTTCATGGATAGAAAACCAAGGCTCTGGTAGGCTGAGCAGCTGGTATAAGGCTGTACAGTCTGGAAGTGATGGAGGCAGACTCTGAATTCAGATTGGCTCGTCCCAAATCTTGACCCACAGCGTACCAGGCCCATGCTGATACTTCCTTTGTCCGCAGAGGTAGCGTGTTTCACGGGACGGCCTGGCCCGGTGATTCTACCCCTGTTGCACTCACTGCTTAGCTCTGAGGCAGCCTCCAAGGTAGGAAGCACTGTGGCCTTGTGGACTGACTAGGTGTCAGGTCAGCATTTTTATTCCCTGAAGGGTGTCCGCTCGCTGAAGCTGCTGTGCTGTGCACACCAGCGGCACCGAAGCCTCCTCCCCTGAGGAGGGGGCGTTCTTCCCAGGCCCCCAGTGGCAGAGGCATAAATGGGCAAAGGCCTAACTGAGCAAACCGAGAGCCTGTCCAGGGCCGCAGGCCTGAGCCCTGGGCCTTCCTTCCTGTTCTGCTTCCTTCCCAGCTGCCGCACCAAGATCCCTTGAACAGTCAGTTCCTCAACACCACGCAGGCGCTCCCGCCAGAGAACGGGGCGGCAATGCCGCCCGGAGCCGCACCAACTGAAGACCCTCCCTTGGAGGGTCCCCCCACCAAATCCTTACCATTGTAGGAGAGGCGAGGTTTGCTCAGACACATTATAAAGTGCATTTCCATCTCGTCAGAAGCCACAGACTTGGAACAAATGGGGCACTTGAAACCTGCAAGAGAGGAGAACAGTATGAAACACTTCCTCCAAGCCAAGCACACCCACAACCAACACAGAGGCCCCAAGACAGCTATGGCCAGGGGGTTCAGGGCCACCGTGGAGGATTACAATCTAGATAGACCCTAGACCCGATCCCTCCTTCATTCATTCTGTTATTTTATCACCACCTCCCAACTGCCACTGTCCCGCCAGTGCTGTCCCTGCCAGGCCCCTCGGCGAGTCTTCTCCGAAGGCCCAGGCTGGTTTGAGTTTTATTTTCCTTTAGACCCCTTCCCAAGGGGCTCTAGTGGGCAGCAGGGATAGGCAGGGGTGCAATCAAGACAAACAAATCAACAGTCTTAGGGTAACAAAGCATTTAATAGCTCTCCTCCTCACAGCCCTCAAACCACTGGGCTGGGCCCCTGTGGGAGGAAGCGTGACAGCAGTCGGGTCAGCACGTGCATCCTTCACCTGCCCGCCCCCGCCCCCTGAGCCAGGTAGCACCTCCGTCCCACCGGGCCTCCCCGTGGCTCAGGCAGCTGTCCTCTGAGAGTGTGGAGCAGCAGGGTGCCCCGTGCGCCTTGGCCGTGTGCCACTAAGAGGAACAGCTGTTGCCCAAGACCCGGCGAACACAGGGTGGAGTGACCCCGCCGTCGCACCACCACGGGAGCCTGGATTGCTCACACATCCGAGCAGTTCCGTCAGGACGGTACCAATATTGGAGATTTCCGCCGAGAATCTTCTGAGCTGAACTCGATTAAATGAACACAGTCCCTCGACTTATTTTTTTTTTAATCTTTTTAAAGATAAACAATTTCCAATTTCCCCCATTTTATTTTTATTGAAATTATTTTCAAATGATCGATTCTGTTCCATTCTACCAAAAGGATCTAATCTCACTGGAAAGTTATTATTCATTTGTCCACATCAAATTTCACACATTGCAGCTTCTCCCTTTTGTGACCGTTAATTCCTACCTGTCCCCAAGCCTGGATTTTCCAGATCCAATAGAGCACATCTAAATCTTGTTGTGAAAATCTGACTCTCCTGTTAGCTTTCCAAAGCGTTCTATGCCCGGTTTCATTGGACAATGGTAATCTCTGTCGGCAACACTTCCTATGAAACAGGTAAGAGGCGGAGGGCTCGTATTGACTGTTAGCTGCTCCTGGACAGAGGAGGAGGTCGCACTTTTCTTCCCATACTTTTTTGCTCACTCTATATGGAGAGCCCTGGACTTTGACAGCTCCAGATGTAGAGACAGGAAGCAAGCCAGCTCCTGTGTCCCCATGTAGGGCTAAGCACTTTGCTCAAAGTCTTCTCCAAACCCTCCTCTTTTCAGTGACAATGAACTATAGGACGAGACAGAAAATCCAGTGTCCAGTTAACTAGGGACAAAGTGGACCTCAGACTCCGGGGCACAATCCCCATTCCCCTGACCCCTTTCCTCAAAGATCGCGGGCATCCTGTGTCTCAGCTAAAAAGTCCTGCAAGTGCTATCAATCCAAGGATCCTGGCCAAGCTTTGAGCAAGGGCTATACTTTCTGATCTCTGGGTGGGTTATGAACTCATTAATAACAAAACCAGAAGACTGAAAAGAAACATGGTGGGCGGAGGGTCCATCCCCTGTTTTCTGGCAAAACCAGATCTCAGATGTGCTGGGCTGATTCTTTTCTAACCCGGGTCGGAAATCTACAGACCCAGTGTGACACATGTGGCGGACAGCTGAGTAAGGAATGGAGTCTTGTACAGTGAGGATGTCTTCACATCTACCCTAAGTCCCTCTGCAGCCTTGGTTCTGCCCTCATGCCCATAAACTAATATTAAAGAACATTCCACAGTATTACCAACCATTGGAAGATTGTCTCTTTTTTTCCCAGAGTTCTTTTGCCCTTTTTTCAGGCTCAGACGACCAAGGTTTTATGACACCTTAAATGATTACAGGGCATTTCTAGTTTCAACTTGTTACATGTAAGCACCCTGTCTGCAGGCTGAGGGCCCAGGAAGCCTCACCGCCTGAGAGCACGTCAGGCTGGATGTGCCCTGGACCAGCTCCTCCAACATCGGGCCCCGATACAGTCGCTGGGAAGTGCTGACGCGAACTGTTACTACTGAAAGGAGGCCTTATGCCCCGCATTACTTACTTTTCTGATAACCTAGAACAGGTTCATGGTTATCACTATAATAGCATCAATCACCCTTGCGTCCCAACATGACTCCTTGAATGCAGGACAGAGAGTCGAGTTATAGCAAAGGTACTGGGAAGTAGGCCACCCAACGAGAAGGTCTACAAGGAAACGTCTTTGGACATTTATGTCCCAGAAAAACAAACCAAGGTGAGACTCCCAGGGTTAGGCCAGTGCCCTCATTGTAAAGAGAAAGAGGCCTTGAAGAAGACTCAGGCTCAAACACTTCAGGGGGCGGGGCTGAGGCCGGTCAGATTTCTTAGCAGGCCACTGGAAGTCCTTTCTATCCAGGAAGAACAAGCCGACTAAACGTGATATTGTGATTTACAGTAAGAACTATGTATTTGGTCTTCGTCCCCTTCCTGGCACAGACTTCCTAACACCCTGGGAATTTCCTAACACAAGACGACCAGTAGTATTTGGTCTTTTGTCATTGGTTCCCGAATAGCTCCAGACCTGTAATGCGAAAGGAACGAAAGGAACGTCTTGTTACTCATAACAAGTCCCTTTCAAACGCACCAAAATTTATGTTAATGAGGTGACTCTGGGAAACTTCCTTGGTAAACTAAAGATGGGGGCTAGTTGCAAAGGGAACCAACCAGCTGATTAGAGGATCTGAATTTTGGTCCCACCCTTCAACCCCTGGGGAGGGGAGGGAGCTAGAGATGGAGTGGGTCACCAATGGCCACTGATTCCATCAATTATGCTTGTGTAATGAAGCCTCCACAATCCCCCCTAGAGGATGGGGGTCAGACAGCTTCCAGGGCGGTGAATACATGAAGATTCAGGGGGGCTGGCACCCCAGGACAGGATATGGGGGCTCCATGCCTTGTCCTCTGCATCTCTTCCATCTGGTTGTTCCTGAGTTATATCCTTTTATAATAAAATGGTCATCAAGTAAGTAAAATGTTTCTCTGAGTCCTGTGCGTTGCTCTAGCAAACTAAACGAACTTGAGAAGGGGATCATGGGAACATCTCATTAAGAGCCAGTCAGGCAGAAGCAGAGGTGAAACCTGAACTTGTGACTGGTGTCTGAAGTGGGGGGCAGTCTCGGGAGACGGAGCCCTTAACCTGTGCGGTCTGATGTTATCTCTGGGGAGACAGGGTTGAAACTGGGTTAACTGCTCGGTGGTACCGGGAAAACACCTCAGAACAGGGTTTTAAGGAGAGGTGGGTCAGGAAACCTTACATCGGGAGAGGAAGCAGCGCCGTGGTAGGAAGAGACCTACATTTTAGCCAAAGCAGGGTTAGTGCCACTTGCGAGACCTTCTTCTGGAATGGGGGGCAGGGTTAAGGATGAGAAAGGAACTCACAGACTATTACGTGAGTGGGAAATGACAAGATGACTTGGGTTTTCCAGCTTCGAGATGTGGTTAAGTAATCTCCACTCCCCGGACCTCCGTGTTCTCATCGTAAAGAAAGAGGACTTGGCCTCTCTCTTGCAAGGATCGGATGAGGTAAGAAACCTGCGAGTGCCCGAGGAAGCAGCTAATCAAATGTATCATCAAGCCTGGCAGCATGGAATGAGGAAGGAGGAAGAGGAGGGCTGGGGAAGGGTTTGGGGGGTTAGGAGATGGGGGCTGGGGGTGGCGGAGCAGGAGGGCACAGAGGCCATAGGTCACGCAGAGTGGACCGGCAGAGCGGGTAGGGAGGGAGTGGCCACCTCTGCTTGTCCCACTGGCTCCCTCTGAACTTCTGGAGCATCACGCATAGCACTTTCCTAAATCCCAGGTGGAACGAGGCTCCCTGTTCAGCCTGTAGCTCCCGCTCTTGCACGGGTGACCGACAGCAGCTCGCGTGCACTGAGTGGTCCCTGTGAGCAGCCGCTGGGCTGTGTGTGTCTCCTCACTTACGGAGTTACGGAGGGGGTACTGCTATGAGCTCGACCTCGCAGAGCCGGCACACAGTGCCCAGGAAGCCTCACCGCCTGGCGTGTGCTCTGCTTGCTGAGCTGGGCGACAGGCGGGCTGGTGTAAGGAGGATGGCGTTCTATGGCAAAAGGAACATGAATGCTACATAGATGCTGGGTATTACTAAATACTAACTTCAAATCCTCCACACTGTCCCAGCAGTTTCTTCTGAAGCACGTGGGCCTGGATAATCCCATACACGGAAGCAATCGGCCATTTTTTTCCTCCTGGGCATTGCTCGCACGGAGGGACAGAGCTGTGCTCTCTACTTGGCGCCGAGTCTGTAACACTGGGGGTTAAGAGGCTGAGTTTGCAAATCACCTTTGAAATGGAAAATAAAGGACAAGAGGTAAGGGGGAATAACTGATGTCCCCACCTTCTTTCCTCTAAGGTCATTCCATGATTCAGATGGGAGCTACCACTCTATTGCCCCGACCTTTTCTTGTAAATGTCCAGTCACGATTTAGCATCAACAGCCCTACAGAATGATATATACTGTGATCCTTATGAGCTATCGGGAGGTTAAAGTATCTAGGAAATTTTGATACCATTTTGGAAAAAAGTTCGAGCCAAATTAAAATCAGCCCGTGGACAAAGACAAAGGTTCACAAAGTCGCCCAACTGATGAGATTGAGTCAAATTTCAGGAGAGCCCTTCATCAGCACACAAGAAGTGTGTGCACGAGATGCTTTCTTTTCCTTCGTGAGAAAGCTACAGTAGAGCCTTTGGGACAGGTGCTCCCTGCCTGCCCCGAGACCTGACTGCCCACTGTACCCAGGGAGCTGGGAGGCAGGCAGCACGCGCACCCAGCCACTCTCCCTCTCCCGATCTTATTTTCTGTCAGAAGCAGCGCCCTACACATGTTGGGTCTTTAATTTGAACAGAGTGAAGGCCCGGCTTCACTCACTGCCCCCAGCTTGCTGGCCAAGTCTCACCGTGGTTCGTCTAAGTCGTCATCTGCTCCCACCAGGCTGTGCAGAAGCATGGAAGTTACACGGTTCCTAGCCCTTCTCTGCCAACCTCTCAAAATGAGGAAGGGATGAATGACAGGGCACGAAGGGGAATTTGTCTGTAACCCACCGATTCTGCCCAGGATAGGCTTTACCAAGCAGACGCTGCCGCAGGATTCCTCCACCCCAATTGAGAGGAGCCCTGCTGATGGGGACCTCACTTCTGCTCTTTCTCGTCATCAGAGCTGCTCAAAATTATACAGCCAGAACAGCCCACGAGCATGTGATCAGCCAGAGCCCAGCTGCTTCCTGTCTTTCAACAGCAGATTGCGTAAACGGGGGAATCCTCAGCTGGGCTACAAACCAGAGCGCCTGGGAGAAGACAAACCTCCACTCGGCACCCAGTGCAGGGCCTGAACCCCTGTAGCCGCAAGGGCAGCGTAAGCCCCCTGCTAGACGAACCCGCGGAGACCCGGGAACGCGCGCACAGTCATGTATGGTAAGCCTCTGCCTGCACCCGGGTCCTTCCAGGACTGACAAGGCAACTGAGGAGGGACAGGAGCAACTGGCTCAGGTCACCACCCTCTCAGTCCTCCACAACATCCATCTCGTGATGTAAATCAGTTCTTCTCAGTTCCCAAAACTGCAACCTTCTCCTTTAAGACCTGATTTCTCGGGCGGGACGTGTGCTCCGCATGTTGCCCCAGTTCCCTCCCTGACCCTCCCTCCTAGGCTGATGCGCTATTTTAACGCTGCCCCAGTTCTGCCTGTCTCTGGGATCACCTAAAGGGAGAAGAATCTGAAGAAGCAACCAGGGAAAAGGAAGCCAGGCCGTCAGGCAGGGCCTTCTGTCTCGGGGATGGGGGGCTGAGGTACATTCCCCTCACCCCACCCTCAACACCTTGTCTGTCCCCACCGTTCAGTTCCTAGTTTCCAGCCTGGATCTTTCCTCTCACATCCTGTGGGGCTTGTCTGTGAAATGGAACTTGACCAAATGATTTGCTAAAATGGGATTAAAAAAAAAAGATTTTATTTATTTATTTGAGAGAGAGAGAGAGAGAGACAGAGACAGACAGACAGACAGACAGACAAAGAACATGCACAAGTAGGGGGAACACCAGAGGGCAGGGGAAAAGCAGACTCCCCACCGCAGGGCGGGGAGCCCAATAACTCGGGGCTCGATCCCAGGACCCTGGGATCATGACCTGAACTGAAGACAGATGCTTAACTGACTAAGGCACCCAGGTGCCCCTGTAAAATGGGATTACAGGAAAAAGATCAAGGGGTAACACGGATGACTTTCTTTGACATTTCTAACTGCCGAAGAGACGTGTTCCCAAGAGCAGAGGCTGCGGATTTCACATTCTTCACACATACTTTCCAATACAACCTCTGAGACATAACTGGACACCAAGGCACAATTTATGAGTTGGTAAGGCATGCCTGCCTGGAGAACATTCTGGACTAGGAAAAGGCCCAGCAGTTCTGACTTGCTTCTTTTAACAACACTTCTCTTCCGGACTTGCCTTTCGCAGTTCCATTCCAGGGACTGAGGCTTACCTGTTGCCTCAGGAGCCAAGAGAATTCTCGTAAGTGGCTATTAGAGGACACAGCCACACTGACACCTAGAACCAGTTTAACGTGCGTGTGTGTATGCATGTGTGTGTACTTTAACATGTCTGTTGTGATGGTTAACTCTATGTGTCAACTTGGCTGCGTCATGGGGTGCCCAAATATCTGGTTAAACATTATTTCTAGGTGTATTTGTGAGGGTGTTCCTGGATGAAATTAACATTTGAATTGGTGGACTCAATAAAGCTGACTGCCTTCCCCCAGGTCGGCGGGCATCATCCAATCCATTGGAAATGCTGAACAGAATACAGGATGGAGAAAAAGAGGCTCTGAGCTGTCTACCTGGCTGATCTGGGACACTGGTCTTCTGTCGTCAGACCGGGATGTACAGTATTGGTTCTCCTGGTTCTTCGGCCTTCAAACTCAAACTGGAATTAACTCCAGAAAGTATTCCTGGATCTTGAGCTTGCAGATGACAGATCATGGAATTTCTTAGTTTCCGTAACTGCATGAGCCAATTCCTTACAATAAATCACTTTCTCTCTCTTTCCCTTTCTCCTTCCCCCCACCACTGGCTCTGCTTCTCTGGAGAACCCCAATGCATCTATTTACTCAATTGCCAAACAGTAAAATTTAAAATACTGGCAACAGTGTAGAGCAACTAGGACTCTCAGGGATTGTTGGCAGGAGCCGCTTTGGGAAGCAGTCTGGGAGTTCTTTATACAACAAAACATACATGTGGTCTGACCTAAACAACTTCTCATTTACGTAATTACCCAAAAGAAATGAAGACCTATGTCTACATATAGATGTTTGTAAGAATTTGCATCACAGCTTTATCCATGACAAGCAAAAACTGGAAATAACTCAACTGTCCATCAACGGAACGGGTACACAAACTGTGGCTTGATGGAATACAATGGAACACCACTCGGCTATACAAAGCAAGGACTACTGGTACATGCAACCACATGGACGGATATGAAAAATATGCTGAGGAAGGACACAAAAGAGCACATGTTATGATTCCAGATGTATGAAGTTTTACAACAGGGAAAATTCTGTAGTGGAAAAAATCAGAACACTGCCCGTCTCTAAGAGGTAGCAGTTTGGGGAGAAATGAACTGAACGGGGGATGAGAGCCTCTTTGGGGGTGATGAAATGTTCTATATCATGAAGAGGGTTTGGGTTATACATACGCATGTGTAAGAATTCAATGAATTCAAATTTCAATGAATGTACAGTTAAGATTTGCAATTTCATTGTTTGTATATTTTACCTCAACCAGAAAAAAAATTAAGCAAATACTGAACTGTAGTTAATGACACACATGCTGAAGCATTTAGAGCTACATGTACTGACATGTGCATGGAAATGAAATGCATCCAAAAATGATGCATAAGTTAAATTTCTTTCCACTTTCCTGTATGTTTGAAATTTTCATCATATATCACCAAAAAAGTAGCAAGCAGTGAGGGTACGTGTGTGTGTGTGCGCACACGCGCACACACGCATGCACACACTAATTTAGCTATAGTAGTCAAGGAAGGCCCCTCCCATGGGGAGACAGGTGCTAGAGAACTTGGTGTGTTAGGACAGTGATGGTCAAGTTCACAAGCACAGTAAGTACCAGGAGTGGCAGGTGACAGTGGGGACATGCTCTCCTACAAATTTCAATCATAAATTGCAGGATCTTATGGTTTCAGGTCTTATACTAATGTCTTTAATCCATTCTGAGTTTATTTTTGTGTATGGTGTAAGGAATCCAGTTTCATTCTTTTGCATGTGGATAACCAGTTTTCCTAACACCACTGAACAGACTACCCTTTTCCAATTGTGTATTCTCTGTGCTTTGTAAAAAATTAATTGACCGTATATGCATGGGTTTATTTTTGGCCTCTGTTCTGTTCCACTGGTCTATGTGTCTGTTTTTATGCCAATACCATACTGTTTTGATTACAATAGCTTAGCAACATAGTTTGAAATCAGGAAGTGTGATGCCTTCAGCTTTCTTCTTTCTCAAGATTGCTTTGGCTATTCAGGATCTTTTGTGGCTTCATACACATTTTAGGATTGCTTTTCCTATTTTTTTGTGAAAAATCCTACTGGAATTTTGATATGGATTGCACTGAATGTGAAGATCCCATTTTAACAACATACATTCTTTCAGTCGATGAACACGGAGTATCTTTTTATTTGTCTTCTTCAGTTTGTTTCGTCAGTGTCTTAGAGCTTTCGGTGTACAAATTTTTTACCTCCTTGGTTAAATTTATTCTTAAGTACTTGTTTTTGATGCTATTGTAAATGGAATAGTTTTCTTAATTTCTTTTTTGGATATGTCACTGACTACTGAATTTGTTTAGTAGGTAAAACAATTTTTTGGTGGAGGCTTTAGGGTTTTCTATACAATTTTACATCATCTGATACTTTATTTTTTCCTTTCCAATTTGGATGACTTTTATTTCTTTTTCTTGCCTAATTGCTCTGGCTAATACTATGCTGAATAAAAGTCTACCTGAGTATAGGAACGTTAAGTTGTTTTCTCTTTTTTCCTCAATGGTCTATGGAAAAAATTCTATCATATTCTGGCTTTTTGGTGTTGGAAATAGAAAAATTGATATAGTGGGGTTCTTTTCCCCTTGTAAATAATATGTTCCTTTGGACTGAAAGCTTGAGAGATTTTTCCTTTCATTCTGAGGGTTCAGATATTTTACCAGGATATGCTTAGATGTGTCTTAGTTATTCCCCTCGTGGTAAGGCATGAGGGCTGCCCACCAAGTATTTCTGGTGTTCCTCCTCCTAGCTATATGTTATAGTAGGATTGCACTTGCCTACCCCCTTTGAAGTTAAAGGTGAGGTTGTGATTTGCGATGGCTAGGGAAATGTGAGTAGAAGTAATCTACGTACTACCAAGCAGACTTTAAGCACTAGCTCATGATTTACCATAGCCCTGCGCCGCAGCCCACTACCTCAGGTTCCTAAACAACAATGAGCAGACCACTACTCCATGCACCTCTTCCCCCCATCCCCACCGCCATAGCCATAACCTGTACTGGATACTGTAGTGTGGGGAAAAAATGAATTTGTTGAGTTTAAACTACTGAGTTTATTTGTTATTACATTATCGACCTAGTTCTAGCCTATCCTGACCAATACATTCTTCCTCTACATTCTTCTCCTTCCATTATTTCTATTACTTGTATGTCAAATGTCTTGTACATCTTCCAGGTGTCTTATCATCTCCAATCTCCACCTTCATAACTTCTGCATCTTAGCATTTTCTCAGGAGCTCAGCCTTTCTAACTCCTGGGCCATGGCTGCCTGCCCCATTGCTTGGCTCGAAGAGGGAAAGAGCTGGCACTATAAGTCAAAAAGAGGAGACATGCATTCCAGCCACTATCTTCCCAGAATCCTCTCCGTCTGGATATTTATATTTTGCTTTATAAATATACATCCTTCCTTGCATCAGCAACCATGCACATACTTATCATTTTCAATGTCTATGTATTCTATAGTGATAATATATTGTGCTTAGCTTTTTTCTTCTGTGGGTGTCTGAATTTCCGACTTTTACCTACTATAAAGATTCTCTCAGTAGTGATCTCCATTCTCTATTCAGAGCACAGTATATTCTACCCCCAACGTGTTTTTGCTGTTTCTGGACTCTGGGCTGACTGGTTTGGAGGAAAGAAAATCCTATCAGGAGTCAGAAGAAGGAGGCTCTCCCTTGCACTAGCCAGGTGGCCTTGTGCAAGTTACTTAGCAATATTTGTATAGTGCCCAGTTTGTTTTAAAGTTCAACCAAAGATGGATGTATGAGTGTTCTGTGTGGAGAAAAAGACATGTGGAACGTGGGGTGGCCATTTTACTAGGCTGCGCTCAGTTCAGTTCAAATATACTGAGGCTAACTGTCAGATCTCCCTATTTCATTTCTTTGCCTGTTCTTCAAGGAAAGCAATGGAAAATGAGCTGACCACACATATTTTGTGGATCCTAAGATGCCATCAATTTAAAGAGACATCATTATAAACCTTTAAGAGAGGAAAACAAAACGAAACAAAACCCTGCTAATTATAAGATGTGATTATATGATACATCCTGATTTTTGAGTTGCGAAATCATAATCAAATTAGAATCAGTGAATATATGAGAAATACATATATGGATTTTTAAAAATATATATAGACCAATCCCAAACCATATATCCAATACATTTATTTATTCCTGTTCATTTACTGCAAATGAGAACAGGCTCAGCGACGGTATCTACAGAGGGCACAAAGCAAAGACCTGCAGGGTGTGCACATGGATCCGTGCCTGATGACATCAGACCCACCGGGGTGCTACAGCGACTCTCAGCAGGGGGAGCCCAGCAGCAGCCAAGGGAAGAAGAGGAAAGGCATTCGCCAGAATAGGAGCTATGGCGACTAATCGGTACTCTTTCCTTTGATACTACAACTCATTTCTTCCAGAGAGAGGCCCTAGGACTGTTGAAGAGGGAGTGATGGGGACACGATGGTCTGATGACCCAAGACCGAGTAAGTGTGAATATGGAAAAGGCAAAAGCCCCAGAGTGAGTGTGATCAAATATAACCTCTTGTCACCTGGCTAGCATCCTTAGGCAAGCTTAGGGACATCTAACCATGATTCAGAAAATGTGTATGTGGACTCCAGATGAACATTTGGCTTTCATTTTAGAGATGTCTTATTTGAAGGATGGACCATCTGTTTCAAGAGTAATAGTATCTAAGGAGTCAAGCCAGAATTTCTTTAAATTCTTAGATTATTAGTGATCACCAAAAGCTAGGCAATGGGATAGACAAGTCTGGCCAGGAAATGCTTAGTTACTTAGCTGAATACCATGCTTTCCTCTCAATGGCTGCCCCACCTTCATTCCAATCCCTAACATACCACATACCTCCAATGGCCCTGGGACCCAACACCCATAGCTACCACTCAGGTGGGCTTTCCAGTGTTTGGGCAACGCCAGAGAACACTCTTAGGAGTGGGCAGAAATCCTCTGCCTTTTCTTCACAGATTCAATAGCAAAGAGTGGGGCCAAGGGACCTCAAAAAAGACAAAGGAAACAATAAAATCTGGTCTCTAGGCAAAGGAGGGCAGTTAACACCTGAAGAGATTTTTGGACTGATTAGCAATAGAAGGGAGCCTCACTTCTCCCAGTCACAGAGGGGGACACTGTCTGAGTAGGACACCTGCCATGCAGGTCTAGTTCTGTTCACAGCAGGTGCCAGCAGCCAGGACTGGGCTTGGAACCATTCTGTTGCTGGTCTGTTTCGCTACTGAATATATTCTTTTTCAAATCCTGGGGCCTTGATTGATTGTTTAAAAAAATCAACTTTTAATGAACTTTGCTTTTTTTTTTTTTAAGTTTTTGGAGGTAGAACTGGAGGGAAAAAGGAGAGTTATGGAAGGGAAAGGACAAAGAAGGAAAATTTCACACAAAATCTATAGAAGATCAATAGTTTATTTCTAAGCTCCCAAAGGCATCACCTACCCCAGTGTCCGTATAGCTGACAGGAATGTCACTGACAAGAAGGAAGCTCGAACATACTACTATTCCACGTTCAACCAGAATCCGACTCACCAGGCAACGGACATGACACTCCCATCTAAGTGACTGCTCATACTGAAAAACACCCTGTGCCTGGCACTACTGATGCTGACAACCCTGGCCTTCACGTCCCTGGAGGTCTGCTGGAAAGTTCCTCACGGCTTTCCATGTAAGCTCGGGATGCAGCACACGGGCCACTGTATTCCCGTCCTAACAATGAGCAGCTCCGGCTTGGGCACGACTGCAGGCTGAGTGTGGCTATTTGGCAGAACGAATGCTGGCTGGCTTCTTGCCTAGGTCCAGACCTGGCCTCCGCCCAGCAGGGCACCCTCTGCTCAGCTGTACCTCCAACACCGAAGTAGATGGAAGCAGGAACTCAGAGGACACAGTCCTGTAGGCCACAACTGTGCTTTGAAATGGCATCTAAAGAGGAAGAGGCCAGATGAATAGAATGGGGTTGTTTTTGAAAGCCTAACAGCAGTAGAACAATCAATCCTATCAAAGGGAACTCAAGGGGTAAGAGAAGGCCTTCATCCCTCAGTCCTTGCTTTTTTGTCATCCACGGCTGTGAGTACCACAGAGGAGATGGAAAGACCCTAGAGAGCTAGGAGGTACTGACCAACCGATGAGTTAAAAAAGGATTCCCCAGAGACCCTCCAGACACAAAGCACGAGCTAGAAGGATCGTCAATTCTAAGCTCCCTAAAATAGTGTATGACCCCTATCAAGACGCATAAAGTGTGCTACTGTACTGGTTTTCTTCATCTCTGGTTTAGATTGCTTTGAGGCTGGTAGACTAAAATGGTAGATGGAGAGAGGACAGCAAGGGGAAAGACGCCAACGTGGTAGCAGGAACACAGCCATACCTTACAAATCCTTACTCACAGTACTAGGGTCCAAGGTGAAGAAAGTCAGGGGTCTCATCATGGTTAAGTAATCTGGCTGGCAAGCAAAAAGCCTGTGATATGATGTAACTTGTAAAATCAACTGCATGTCAGCAGATAAAATATTAAGCCAGTGAGCTGACCCTGCACTGCCCCTTACATATGTTTATGAAATGGGAAGACCAATTAAAATGGTAACTCCTCCTTCCCGTTGACATCATTGCCTTGATGACTTTTCTGCAGATTCTGACATCCCCTCATCACGTCACTATATCAGCTTCCCAAAATACTGGCGTCAGATAACTAAATATTGATAAATATCACTTAATGAAATCTGTGGAAGATAAGAGTATCAAAAACATAAGCAACCGAACAGAATGGAACAACTTGGATCTGGACTCAGAATTCTGGCATTCGAGTCACCAGTTACGTGGCCAAGGCCAAGTCACCTAGCCTCCTTTAACTCCCATTTTTTTTGGGGGGGGGGTCTGTAAAACAGGAATAATTTTGTCAGCCTAGCCATTCAATGAAAACATGTGTGTAAAAAGCTATACAAACGCGTGACAAGCAGAATAATGGTTCCCGAAAGATGTCCACATCCTAATCCCAGATACCGCATACATGACAAGAAGGGCTTCGCAGATGGGATAAGTTAAGGATTTTAGAATCGGAGATCATTCCAGAGTATCTAGGGGGCCCCAATGTAATCACAAAGGTGGGAGCCTCTAGAAGCTAGAAAAGGCAAGGGAACGGGTTCTACGGGTTCTCTGCTCTAGAACCTCCAGAAGAGATGCAATTCTGCCAATGCCTTGATTTTAATCCAGTCAGACCATTTCAGACTTGAACCTCCAAAAATACAAGAGAGTAAATTTATGTTGTCAAACTTGTGATAAGTTGTAGTAGTAATAGGAAGCGAATGCAGATTGTTACAGGAGGCATCGTTATTTTCCTAAAGGACCAGATCTTAAAGGGGGGACATCGATGGGGTTCCCTGACTCTACCAAAAATTACTGGAGCATGATATCCTCTCTTGCGGCACCACTGACAACCACACAACTATATGCCACACTCAAGTAGGATGAGCAGCCAAGTCAATCAGCGGGTCTGTCCATTCATTTTTATTCTAATTAT
Source organism: Meles meles (assembly GCF_922984935.1). Classification (NCBI taxonomy): domain Eukaryota; kingdom Metazoa; phylum Chordata; class Mammalia; order Carnivora; family Mustelidae; genus Meles; species Meles meles. Next base: position 11,804,559 of record NC_060084.1, read on the forward strand.
TAAGTGGTAAGGAAACATGGCAAAGGACTGAATATAATTTCTACCCTCAAGGAACTGATGATTAGGGAAGAAAAGAGGCGACAAGGCCACAAAGCTCTTATTCTTTTCATGATTCTTCTAGGCTTAAGTGAGCGTCTACTGAGCATACCTGATAATGCGGCTTCTTGACCTGAACACTTCTAGAATGGACATCACAGAATCCCTCAACCTCCTAAAATAATATGGCAGGTTCTGTGGCAGGGATGTTTTTTTCTGGGGAATGAATCCACACAGACTGTCAAAAGGATTTGGGTTTATAACCCAAAAGTTAGTAACTATTTGTATAATTAGGATTGCAGACAGAAGATTACCTGGTATTTTGTGGTATTTTGAAAACAGTCCCAACACTTGTGAGTTACCTTTAGTATGGAGAAAAGGGACTGCCAACAGAAAAAAGAAAACTGAACCAGGCCCTCTAGGGCTCCGTACTTCAAGATCGGGGTCATTTCACATTGACTAAAGCATACCAGAGGGCCACTTACAACAAGTGCCAGTCAACATAATTTCCCTCTCTACCGAGTCCATGCACACACGCTCATCCTCAGCCTACAGGACGCTCTCAGTGCCACCTACACCTTCAGCAACGGCCCCATTTACAATGAGCAGCACCTGCAGAGAACTTACTACAATGGCTTTCTTCACACTGCCTCTCCTTTTGTTCCCTCTTGAACTACTCCAATCCCCAAAATTGCCACTACCAAGGACCTCCACATGATAGAATCCTACAGTCAACTATCCAACAATCAGCAGCATTTGAGAAAGGTGGCCCTCCTCCACCTGCCCCCAGCATGTTGTTACACTTGCTTTTTGGTCCCCATCATGCCCTTTCCTCTGACATCTGGCTAGTTCCCTCTCACCTCCTTGACAACCACTCTACCGGCCACCAATCTCGATCCACCCTCCAGAGCTCAACGTGCTTTATATTCTTCTTAGCATTCACCACTGCTGCACCTGCTATCTGTCACCCCATTTCAATATAAGCTCCTTGAAGGCAGAGTCTTTTTCTTTTACTGCTATGTTCCCAGATCATGGCATCTGATAGGCTCTTGAAACTATCAGTTGGAAGAATGAATATCACACTTCATGGAACTGTGTGAAGAAGGCCCAGCTGTACAACCGGAAAGAGATAACAAATTAAGGGTACATCAGACTGTATTTGAGTCCATTCCCAGCAGGGGCTAGCTTCTACCACTCAAGGCTCCACCAACCACGAGACCACACTGAGAGCTAAGTAGGATGGTGCAGTGTGTATGAGGCAGAAGGTTAGTTAAAAACCCGCTGCGGTCATGCTGCTTCCTGCCCAGCCTGTGGTTCTGACACAGGGTGCAGATTGTAATCACATGCCCCCCCACCCCCCCAGCACTACGGTGCGGAGCGGATGCAAAGGGCTCGGCTCGGCTTGCCACCTGGGCAGGACTTGAAAGTCCTGCAGGCAGGAAAGACATCAGCCCTGCCCCCATGCTAAACCAAGTCCAGTTGAGCTAGAATCCTCTCCGGTGTCTCATTCCGCTGGAAATCACTACCTAATTCTCCCCGTGTGGAAGTGCCTAGAGGAGGTGGAAGAACAGTACCGGTGACCCCTCTACTCCACACAGGAGCTGCTTTGGGACCCAATGGCCATTTCCTGGATGGTGGGGACTTCTGAATGCTTCAGCAGTCTAAAAGATATATTTCTTTAAAATTAAAGAAAAATCGGGGCACCTGGGTGGCTCAGCAGGTCAGGCCTCTGCCTTCGGCTCAGGTCGTGATCTCAGGGTCCTGGGATCGAGCCCTGCACCGGGCTCTCTGCTCAGCTGGGAGCCTGCTTCCCCACACCCCCGCCTGCCTCTCTGCCTACTTGTGATCTCTCTCTCTCTGTCAAATAAATAAATAAAATCTTAAAAATAAATGTTTAAAAAAATTAAATAAAATTAAAGGAAACCCCTTTTATTATGGAGTTTTTCAGACAGACAAAAATAGAATAGAATAAGCTCCCAGGTACTCATCATCCAGCTTCAACGATGACCAACTCAGGGTCAATTCTGTCTCATTTTCTCTTGGGGTGTCCATGTCTTGGTTTGCCTGGACAATCCTGGTTTAAGCTTGTCCTGGTGTAATTTTTTTGAAGATTTTATTTATTTATTTGAGAGAGAGAGTGTGCACATGAGTGGTGGGGAAGGGCAGAGGGAGAACGACCCATGAGATCATGATCTGAGCAGAAACCAAGAGTTGGATGCTTAACTGACTGAACCACCCAGGCTCTTCTCCCTGTGTAATTAAAAGCCCCCTTTTCAGTCTCAAACATGCCTAGGACTGGACAATAAGTTATATGGTCACCTGATCTCTACCCCAACCCACCCCCCACCCCGTGCCAGGTTATTTTGAAACAAATTCTAGACGTAAGTCCATCTATAAATAATTCACAATGTGGTAACAAATATTTTAACACATATCAACACCCATTAGACACTGTTCTCTTTCAACACTCTTGTTGGGGCTTTCATGTCCCATAGCAGGAGAGCCAAGAAGAGAGTGAGAATTGCCCCCTGGATAGGCTCTGTGCTATGTGGTTCCACATGGGAACCCCCACACACCCTGTGGTCCGATGGTATGACCCCAGCTCATGGATGGGGCTACTAAGCACTATATCTTCTGCCTGCCTGACTCCACTGTATGGCCTTCTCACACCACACCAAGCTGCCTCCACACAGGAGGTCTAGGAACAGTCATGGACAATAGGCTAACAGAACAGACCTTGGCAATGGTGGCTCGTTTTACACGTGGACAGTATCAACTCTGCACCAGAGGGAGACTGGGGATAAAGAAAAGCGCACTATTTCAGAAGCCAGCAAACAATCAATACTTGTGAAAAGGTGCCTGGCCTCAATTTTTCTACTGCTTCCTTTCACCCGCCTAGCTAACTGGTTGACAAACGGCCCCCGATGGGGGACAGGAGAGCAGGGGGACTGACAGAGGAAGCCTCGCTCCTTGTCGCTGCTTGCATGTGGGAAGGGTATGGCGAATGGCAGCGCCTGGCCTTCATCCCACTAGCCCCCGCAGTTCAGAGGTGAAGGGAGCCGGGGGCTTCAAACACAGTCCCGTTCACTGCAATGCCTCCCCTCACAGAGAGGACCTGGAATTAACTGAGGGTCCCGGAGGCCCCTGTTTCGGGCACGGTGACTCATGTCACAGCTCTGCTTACATTTCTTACCAGCAAAAGGAGGGGTCTGATGGGACGATCTAAACCCACGACGGCTGCTTGCGCTCATACTCAGTGCTTGTGCGCACAAGCGTGTGTCCTACAACACGATTAATCCAACGTATTAAAGTGTTAACGCTCAATTTTGTGCAGACGTGGTGGGTGGACACTGAGGGCGGAATCCACTTTTTCTGCTTTCCTGAGGGTTGCGAAGTGCCAGGCCCTGTTTGGCTGACAAGGCAGGAAGAGCGCCTTCACGGAGCTTCAACTCTGACGCCACGTGCAGGTACACAGGCCGGTGAACTGCCTCACAATCACCCTGATGGTAGGCACAGGACAAGGTGCTGCGTGGAAGCGGGGGTGCAGCCCTCACGGAGGTGTCGAGGCCGGGGCCGACGGCAGTGATGTGAGAAAGGCTTCCGGCAAGTAGGACCGGCTAAGCTGGCACTGAAGGACGGCGGAAGGCAGCCAGGCACCAAGGGGGGCAGGGAGCAGAAGCGAGCAAGGAAGGAAAGGGAGAAGAGAGTTCTCCTTCTAACTAAACGGAACAGCACGTGCAAAGGCCTGAGGACAGAGAGACTGTTTTTTCAAAGAACTAAAAATTTATCAGTGTGGCTGCTGGATCAGAAAGGCAAAAACCCATCATGACCGGTCGAATTGATTAGCAGACTGTGTTTTCCAGAAACGGCCTTAGAACTATACCCGGTTCCACACACATTTCCAGAACCCTGTTGTCTTCGCCAGGCTCTGGAACCTGTTTCCCCTCTCCTTCAGCCCGGGTGGGCTCGTGACTGGTCTGACCAAGCGAGCAGAGCTGAAAGGCTTGTGAGGCTGTCGCACGGAAGACAGAGCTGCCACCTTGCGCGCTCTCAGGACCCGCACCCAGAACCCAGCCGCCACGCTGGGAGGAAGCGCAGGCCGAAAGGAGAGGCCACATATGTTGGCGTTCTGGCTGCGAGCCAGTCAGGTGAGTCATGGGCCATCAAGAGACACTGTGCCCTGTCACCCAGTTGTCCGGCTGAAGCCCCCGATGTCATGAAGAAGAGATCAGCTGCTCCTGCTGTCCCCTATGCGAATACCAGAGTCACACAATCCGGGAGCACGAGAGTGATTTTATAACTCCTAGTTTGGGGCAGTTTTGCTCTGTAGCCCGAGCACAAGAACAAGGACACATAAAATACAGCGCGTTCAGATTATGGAGAACCGTTACAGCGGAGCAAATGGAAGGTCTACAACTCTACCTAATGATACGGGCGCGTCTCCCAGACACGCTGCTGAGGAAGGGAACAGACACAGGAGGGCAAAGCTTATGATGTCTACTGTCATAAGACAAATCCATGCTGTTACCAGTCGGGAGAACCATTCCCTGCTACGGAGCAGGGACTGGAAAGGGCCAAGGGAGGGTCTCCTGGGGCGCTGCTTACAGAGTTGTGCAGCTTGTGAAGATTCATCAAGATGCACATTGAGGATGTAATAGAAGCACTTTTCTGAATGTACATGAACCATAATTTTAAAAAAGTCTCCTTTTTTAAAGTGTTGACAGGTAGAGGGGCCAAAAAAAAAAAAAATGTGGAAGCTAAAGAGGGAAGTAGGGATCAGATTTGATAAGGCCTTGTAAGGCACACTGAGGACTTAACGTGCATCATTCCAGAAATATTACAAGCAATCTGACATGGACGAGGTTTTAAAACACCACTCTGGTCACAGTGCAGTAAACAGACTGGGTTGGTCTGAAAGCCTGCAGAGCAATTAAGGGAGTTGCTGCAGTCATTCAGGCCCAAAGTGGGGTGAATAGAGAAAAACGGGCATGGGCCAGGCTACCCTGCTGCCCTGCCAACCCCTGGTAAACACTAAGGTCCCCGACGCCCCTAAGGCCTCTGGATTGGCTGCCCAATGAGCCATCTGGCAGACTCAGAATCCAGGAGGAACATCTGGTCGATGCAACCCAGAACAATTATTTATCTTGATCACCAAAATTTTTCTGGCATCCTCTTATGTATTGTGCCCAACCCCGGCAGAGAATATAGGGATTAAAAAGATCCTGAAGGGGTTCATATTCTGGGGTTTTTTACTGTAGAAGTCAGAGGAGTGGGTGCAGAAGTAGTTAACAATAATGCTCAGGTTTCTGGCTTCAGAAAGTGGTTAAGCAGTGGTTTTCATGGACATAGGAATCGTAAGAAGAGAATGGGTTATGGGAAGGAGGTGGGGATGAAGACGAAGGGCTACTCCGAACACACTGCGTTCGAGGAATCAGAGACGTGAGCGAGGAGATAGCTGGTGTATGGTGGGGTGAGGAGCCGAGGCCCAGAGGATCTGGATGGGGGATGTGCCTGAGGGTAGAAACAGTTTAAAATAGAGAAGGAAGGGGCTCCTGGGTGGCTCAGTGGGTTAAAGCCTCTGCCTTCGGCTCAGGTCATGATCCCAGGGTCCTGGGATCGAGCCCCGAATTGGGCTCTCTGCTCGGCAGGAAGCCTGCTTCTCCTCCTCTCTCTCTGCCTACTTGTGATCTCTGTCTGTCCAATAAATAAATAAATAAAATCTTAAAAATAAAATAAAATAAAATAGGGGAGGAAAAGAAATGTCCACGGGAACAGATAAGCCCACTCTAGGAGAATGTATAAGGATCCCAGGTTGGGCCCTGAGGGAAAATAACATTTAAGGGACCACATTTAAACATGAGTGCAAATATCGTGGATAGTGGACGAAGAAGGGCACAGCCAGGAATAATATTTACAGTGTATACCCTGAAATCCAAAGCAAACAAAACAAAAAACCAGATGAAGTTCCCAAACTGTAGCTATCTATCTGCAAAGCAACTCTTCTGACGGACTTTCCTTCTGTTCCTGTGTTTGTTAGCTGGAAAGTGGTGTTACTAAAACACTACCTCTTGACTTGGGCTAACTCAGATCTTTAAAATGATTAAACAACACTGGTCCCCTCGCTGAGTAACAAGCAGCAGAAAGTACCGTTTCTCTCACTTTCTTCAGTCCCGCTGGTTCTCCTCGGGTGTCAGTCTGATTCCCTCCGTTTGCTGAATGGAACGGGGGTGGCGGGAATGGAGGGACCCTCTCATTTTTTGAGTGAATCCAAAATGAGCTGGTGAGGTGGCTTCAGGCCCATTTTGCAGAAGAGGAAAAAGGCTCACACGAGTAAGGAAATGGACACGGGGTGACGAGGGAAGTGTGTTTTCCAGTCCTGGCCACCAGAGCAGATTTTAAACCTGGAGGAGGGGGGTGATACTCTGTGCCCCAGAGGGAAGCAGGAAGGCTGGCTAGAGACGTGGAGGTTTGCCGTACAGATTCCAGACCCCAGAACTGGCCTTGGCCTCGTTCATGACGCCAGCTGGTGTTAGAGGCCCTCGCACACGCTGGGGCACTCTGTCTCCAGAGGCCACGCTCCAAAACCAGATCATTGGGTCTTTAACTTTTTGGACTGCCTGATGTCTGAGCTTGGCTCTAAAAGGCAAACCAACCAACTGGACCATCTGTGAAAAAGGAACAGTGGGTGTGGATGAGAGCTCAGCTCTGCCTCCTGAGAAAGGGGTCTGCCTCACCCGCGAGGCTGCCCCACGGCCTGCTCCCCACACAGACGGAGACTCCTGGCCTGGTAAGGTGCCTTTCCGGGGGACACAATGCTTGGGGACCTTCCCCCCAGTCACTAAGCATATTGTGAAGTGTTAGCTAATTGTAACTGCCATCTTCTTTCGGTTCAAGGCTTTACCAGGGGACTGTACTCTTAGGAACGCCGGCACTCAGCTGTGAACTCCAAGGCCTGTTTGGCATGACACCCTCCTTCCCCCGTGTAGATCGATAGATTTTCATTTGTAAAACATATTTCTGGACTAAAATATTTAGACGTTGATTTTTTTTACATATACCGTGCCATCTATAGTATTTTGAAAAAAAGATTTTTTTTTTTCATTTTGAAATACATTTTTTGGATGCCTGGGTGGCTCGGTTGGTTGGGCATTTGTCTTCGCCTTGGGTCATGATCCGGGGGTCCTAGAACTGAGTCCCGTGCTAGGCTCCTTGCTCAGTGGAGAGCCTGCCTCTCCCTCTGCCTGTCTCTCCCCCTGTTTGTGCTCACTCTAACAAATGAATAAATCTTAAAAAAAAAAAAAAAGAATAAAATACATTTTCTTTACCACCTCACTCATCTCCTTTGCACCCTAGTGTACAGAGATATAATTCCTTCAGCTGGTTTCCTACGGACAGACATTATTGTCTAGCTCTTTGGTATCAGAAACAACACCGTCATGACCGCACCTGAGTATCTGGGCACTTACCAGTTTCATCCTTTGGGTAAGTTTCACAAAGTAAAACTGCTTAGTTAAGATGCAGATGCTTTACAACAACTTCTACCCACTATGAAAGGGTACAAGGTTGAAAGTAGGAGTAGAAAGTCCCCAGTTCAACTCCCCAAAGGTAATTACTGATAACGGTATCTTTTTCGTTCTGTAAGGACACAGCCCTCTTACTATCTCCTCCTTTGGTAGGGCCCCTTCCTGGGATTCTAGGTTTCCCTCTTTCTTGGTTTGCTCCCTCATTAGGACTGACCACATACATCAGTGTTTTCCCGGGAAAGGGCAAGTTTTTGAGACTTCACAAATGACTGAGCTCTAACCTCCTGTCTGGGGGGGGGGGGGGGGGGGGGCTGTGGTTTCACTGCCAGATGTCAGAGATTTCACCTCATCCCCGATCTCTGTTTTTACTCTCTGGCTGCAAGGGCTGATGTAACACACGCCACAGTTCACGGCACTCTGGAGTCCTTTCATCCCCACGATCATCCCATTCTCCTCCCTGCACAACCTTCTGTTCCGAAGGCAAGCACGTTAAGTGTGAGTCCCGTGCATCCTCTGGTTTACAGGTGTGCCTGCAAAATGTGGATAGTCATTTTGGGAACGGGGCTGTTTTACTTTTTTGCTCTTTACACAATCATTCCCATCCACAAATAAATATGCTGGTACTTCTCCAATTTTAGAAAAGTGGCTTCTCTTGACTCAGCTTCCCTCAACAGCTATCTCCCCATTTCTCTGCATCCCTTTGCAGCAAATCTCCCCTGAAACGTTGTCCCTACCAATCAATGGCTCTCTTCCCTTTCACTCGAAGCCCACCTCCATGAGACTTGTGCCTTCATCACTCCATCAGAATGGCTCATCAAAGGCACCGCTGGCCCCTGCTGCCAAACCCAAGTCCACTCTTGGTTCTTGTCTACTCGGGCTCTCATAGGAGCACAGATCAGGTTGTCTTCCTTCATTTGGCTTCCACATGGCACTCCTCGGTTCTCCTCACCCCACCAGCTGCTCCTTCTGTCTCCTCTTTTGTTTTCTTTCTCTTCTCCCTCCCAACCACTTAATAATGGTCGATGTCCCAAGCCTCAGTACTGACCCTCTACTGTTCTCTTTCTATATCCTCTCCCTTCTGAGTATTGAAGCTTTAAATACCATCTGCGTTTTTGCCTTATTTGTGCTAGAAAAAGTTCTTCCCTGCTCCCGTGACACAAAGACATTCTGCATTTTTTCCTACTTTTTTTTTTTTTTTTTTAAATAAGCCCCTATCTGCAAACCTCGGGGCTTGGGAGTTTGGGAATTCAGCGTGTTCCAGACTTAAGAAAAGTGACAACAGCTCTGTTGAAGTCCAGGACAGCACCATGTAATTACACACATGAACAGTTTTGAAGTGACCTACCCTAGAAGTAACTGATCCAGGCAAGGATCACCAATAGATATTAAAATCATTAAATTTTATCATTGAGATGATAATAAAGTCATTTGGTTGCCAGAGACCAGGGTATCTGCAGGGTATCTCCTAACAGGGAAAGCACCCTATTAGTAACGTGCTCACTGCCAAGAGAAAGAGCGAACCTTTACAAGGGGAGGGGCTGGCAGTTACCATCTTACCAAATGATCAAACTTAACAGAACTGTAATGGTGGGAAAACCTGACATTCATTAGGTATCCCCTTACATGATATAATATGGAGTATGTAGCGTAACACCCACACTCTTCCCCAGAATGTTTAAGCTGAGACTAATCAAGCCTTTAAACCCAGCTTCAGGTTTATAAAGAAATACCAGAGATAGTATAGAGAAACAGGTTAAATGACACCCTGAATTAACAATCAGACAAATCCAGAATGAGGAACATTCTGTCAGTTGGTTGTGGTCTTTATAAGACGTCAGTACCACACACGCACACGTACACTCGGAGTTCTGGATCGAGAAATTCAAGAAACAGACGAACCCCCAAATGCAACGTAGGAACCTTGACTAAATCTTAGTTCAATAAAGACATCTAAAAAAATGTATTTTTTGGATGGAGACCAAATATCCCTCAAATTAGAATCCACGAATGGAGCGGAGAGGGAGGTGGGTTAGGACTAGGGATCTGGCAGCTCCCCCCACAACCTACAGCAGGAGGAAGGCCCACGTCCTACAGAGCTGGTTTCTGCAGTCTATCTTGCATCAATTTCTGGTGCATGTCTGCATCTTTCACACTAGACTGTTCATGAGGACAGGGAGCAGGTCTTATTGACTGACTGAATGATTGATTGTATGGGGGTGGGGAGAGGGAGAGAGAGAATCTTAAGCAGGCTCCATGCCCAGTGTGGAGCCTGACACAGAGCTCAATCTCATGACCCTGAGATATGACCTGAGCTGAAATCAAGAGCTAGACGCCTAACCAACTGAGCCAGTCAGGTGTACCTAATTTATTTTTTTATATTTATTTTTCCATTTTCCATAGTGACTACTAAGGTATTCACTAATGTTCACTACACATTGTTCAATAAACAAAAAACAGAGGCGCCTGGGTGGCTCAGTGGGTTAAAGCCTCTGCCTTCGGCTCAGGTCATCATCCCGGGGTCCTGGGATTGAGCACCGTGTCGGGCTCTCTGCTCAGCAGGGAGCCTGCTTCCTCCTCTCTCTCTACCTGCCTCTCTGCCTACCTGTGATCTCTGTCTGTCAAATAAATAAAAAATCTTCAAAAACAAAACAAAACAAAAAACAAATAATGTTCAACGTTCAATAAACACTTACTGAATGGGGAAAACACTTTGGGGATAAATGGGGAAAGTCTGAATATGGGTTGGGTATTGATATTATAGAATTGCTGATAATTTTTTAAAAAGATCTATTTATTTGACAGGGAGAGAACATGCGCACACCCAAGCAGACAGAGGGAGAGGGAGAAGCAAGCTCCCCGCTGAGCAGGGAGCCGGATCCCAGGGCCCTGGGATAATGACCTGAGCCGAAGGGAGATGCTTAACAAACTGAGCCACTTAGACACCCCCAATTAATTTTTTTAAATGTGACAATTATACTGTGATCCTGCAGGAAAATGTCCTTTCTCTTGGGAAACACCCATTTGTAGCAGTATATACAGATAAAATGTCACAAAGTTTGCAACTTAGTTCAAATGGTTTAGAAAAAATACACATATATGTATATTATATGTAATATAGATATATTATATATTACATATATATGTAATATAGATAAAGGAAATATAGCAAAAATGGTACGTGCTGAGTTTAGGTAGTGTAGATGTCGGTGCCCACTGGGGTTATCATTTTAACTCTTCTGAATGTTTCAAAGTTTTTATGATAACAGGTTTTTTAAAAAGCTGCAGTGAGGGGTGCCTGGGTGGCTCAGTCAGTTAAGCGTCTCACTTCGGCTCAGGTTATGATCTCCAGGTCCTGGGATCGAGCCCCGTGCTGGGACTCCCCACTCGGCGGGGAGTCTGCCTGTCCCTTTGCCTCTCGCCCATCTCGTGCTCCCCATGCGGAGCTGCTTACCTTGACTAGCCCTGTAACGGCGGGGGGGGGGGGGGCTGCCCCAGAGGCCCCAGTTGCTGGAGCAGCCAGCACCTCTTAGCTGGATGGCCATGCTGGAAAGAGCAGTGAAGAGTCTCTCCTTAGCTTTCTTCTCATTTCTGTTTCCCGCTTCTCCCTTCCCAGCTCTGACTGCCTGCATTTATCTCAGGTAATACTGTAATTATCAAAGCAATGGGATTGGTATAGTTTCCGTAAAAGCACATTCCCCTTTTCCTTATTTGAAGGCCCGAGAACTACTGAGGAAGGAATGCAGGAACATGGCCCATCTCTCCCAGAAGTCAAGGGGAGAACTACCTGCTAAGCCCCCGGGAAAAGCAGCTTCATCAGTCTGATTGATGCTGCATTCCCACACCACCAGGTCCGAGTGGAGAGGTCCAGCTGCTGGTGTTCACTGTGTCCTTTGCTGGGCCCTCCGAGAGACACGGGATGGCACATGTGATGCCGGGGAGGACACATGGGGAGCCAAGGGCAGGGCTGGGCAGTAAGTCCTCCGGAAAAGCCCCCATGACTCTCACCAACACAAGCCACGCCAGTGGCACATATTGCAAGGACAGCCAAGAGTAGCCAGAAAAACATTCCCCATTCTCTTGTCACAGCAACCGAATCCACTGCTCATTTAGCTTCTCCATCCACCCAGGACAGTGGGAAAAGGAGGAAGAGGAAGCACAAATGAGAAGGGCAGCCTGCATTTTCAGAGCCGCTTACAGGTGCCTGGCCCAGGTTCCCCAACCTCTGCACTCCGGTGAGGAGGCGGCACAGGGAACTGAAGGTCAGACGGCTGTGAGTGATAGGAGGGGCGAGCACAGCCCAGGCAGACAGACCTCAGGACAATATGAAAAACCAGATGGGGAAGCGAGGTACAAAGGGAGGAGGGATAGAAGCCACTAACCCCAACTGACTTGGCCTACCTTTTCAGTCAAGGACAGAGCAACAGAGTTTTGGTTGAAAATCAGGTCCTTATCTCAAAGATTAGCTAATGCAAGACTCCAGGTCGGGGAGATGTTTTCAGGAATAATAACCTTACACTGCTCTGGGTGATGCAGAATTACACAGGAAGGGCGATAAGAATAATGGGGAATGGACACCCCTGTTGTAACAAAAATCCTACGCAGGGAGGAAATTCCCACTTCTTGTCTTGCCCCACCTGGGGCGAGGGAGGCAGACACACACAGGGAGGTCACAGTCAACTCAAAAGGCCACTTATCCCCCACATATACTTCTGAGAACAAAGTGGTGACTGGCCTTCCGCCAGGAGTTTTCTCCCTTCTCATTCAGATTCTGGTAAGAATGGTCTTTTCCTTATCACAGGAGCGGACCGTGTGCTCACTGGCACTCACCTCCCTGACTGCGGCAGGACCACAGAGCTCACAAAGTGACTTCACAGACTTCATCATCCGTTCTCAAAGCCAGCAATGTATCTTCATTCGTTTATTAATTCAAATGCTCTCAGAGAGAAATAAAAATCTTTGGGCTAAAATTTGAAACATACAAATGAATGCCACCATGTATTTTTTCAAAGCTACGGAACAGGAAGACCTATCCAAGGCAAATGCTGAAGCCAGTAGAGGGAGGCGGGAGGGTCAGAGATGAAGGGGGGATAAGGTAAAAGTCAAACCAGGTGGAGCCTGGCTATCCACACCCACCCCAATCTAGGCTGGAATCTAGCCCTGGCCTCCAGCAATGCACAGGCTGAAGGCCTCCTTCCCTACTGCCCAAAGGCACTCTAAGTATCCAGCTTGCCACTTGGTGTGGGGGGGGGGGGCAGTGGGGGTAGGGGGTGGGGTGGTAGAAAAAGGACTAATCGGAGAGCTAAAAGCAGGAGCGCTCTTATCAAGGATCTCTAACCTGGACAAATCTTAGCATTTCTGACTCTCCACTTTTTCACCTGTAAAAAGAGGAGACTGACAGATCTCAGATTTCTGTTACTTCTAAAGCGTCCGGATTTAATGTTAGGGATCACTGTGGTTTTTTCTCCCCTCGGGAAGGTCCCCTTCAGTTCAGGGAGGACCCTGGATTCTTCTGCCCCTGAAGAATGGCAGGATTACTGTTCCCAGGTGAATAAAAGGACTTGGGAAGCCTCCACATGATAAATATTTTCAAATATTTTCGTTTTTAAGATTGTTATTTGAGAGAGAGAAAGCAGGGGAGAACAGGAGTCGAGGAAGAGCAGAGAGAAGGAGGCGCAGACTCCCCGCTGAGCAGGGAACCAGAAGTGGGGCTTGATCCCAGGACCCCAAGATCATGATCTGAGCTGAGCTACGCAGGTGCGCCCTAAAATATTTTCAGAATTAATACTCCTGGGTTTTTTTTTAAAGCCTCTATGAGAGAAGGCAAGGGGATACCTGTTATTCCCACACTGACTGTGAAACTCCGAAAGACTTCTCCCGATGTTTCTCTCTGGACCCCTCGTGCAGCACCCCAGTCACCCCCGCAACCCCCTCCCCAAAGCCTCTGTCACTTACAGTGACCTGAAGGAGAGACACTCTCACAAGGCAATTAGAGACTGAGAGGTGGAGCAGTGCCGTTCGTCTTGCCACAAGTGCCACGAGGAGGCCAAAATAGGAACACCCTAGTTCCCAGGTGACCCAGCTCCACACCGACCGCTGGGCACGCCGATGGCAAAGTGAACTCAGAAGCAGGCAGCCACGGCTGCCGTGAAAAGGTAAAGCAGCTCCTATCTGCACTCTCTCTTAGCTCAACCAACTCGTTCTGGCAAATAATCCGTCTCACCTCAGCAACTCTGAACCTTGACAGAAGGTCAAGGCACTGACCTTGAGCTACGGCAGGTAGAAACCTCTCCAGGTCTTCAGAGAGGCCTCGAGAGGGCTTATGGAGGGAGTAGTAGTTCCCACATGACTAAGAAATACAATTTCCGAAGAGACGTGAGGTGTCCGCCCCGGAGACCCCGGCCTCCCAGGATGGGGCCTGCTGGTGCTTCCAAGGGAGCAGCTACACAACACCACCTTCCTGTGAGGCGCCCGGAACAGATACGGTTCTAAGCGTGTTCTTATAAATGAGATATAGCAGATCTGTCAAAGCAAGTTCTTTCAACTGTCTCGATTCTTTTGAAGTCAGTGAACAGCCATTTGCTTAGATCCTTCTAAGCAGCATTAACAGCGAGAACACTGATACTTTGTCAAGTCAGAAGTATAACCTGGTTTTAAGTTTCTGTCACAGATTAACTGGAGGGAAATACAACATAAACCAGCGTCCTCCACTGTCCCTGCCCAGGAGCCTCTTACAGCACTACTACGCTCGGGCCAATTTTCTTTAAAAGGCCTCGACTAGGTCAGAAGCTGTTACAAGGCTGGTTCCCCTAATTAATGCTTTCAACCAAGCTGGTGGCAAAGCCATGAATTCTGTGAGGAAAACTGGTGGATTCAAACGTGTACTGGGGCACAGGGACCAGCTGAGAAGTGTCATACTTCTCATGTCTTCTTTCCTTGGTCACTTCTGATGAAGCCGTCAGAAAACCTGCTGATCAGAATACCAGAGCTCCATGACAGGGTCCGGATTTACCATGTCCCCTGAAGGGAAGTCACCGCTAGGCATAACTGAGATCCTCTTGCCTCATTTTCTTAGCTTCCCTCTCCTGCAGTGAAGAGATGCGAGGACCCTCACAGCACGGAGGAGGAATGAAGAGATGACCTCAGGAGTCTTCCCCCAAACCAAGGGTGCAGCCAAGGCTAAAATCCAGGTTTCTGTACTCCTAAACTCTCCTCTGAGGCTGGTGTGCTAGGGTGAACTTCACCGCCCTGGTGCTCCCATGTGTGGCTGGGATTTGTCTCCCCAGTCCTGTCACAGACCAGGAAGGACCACCCAAGTTAGAAAACTGCCCATCACCTTGGTTTGGTAATGGCAAGCCCAAGTGCTTCTGGGTTTTCCACGACTGAGAGGGGATCCTCATATTCTGGACTGTACCAAATAATCACACCGGCATGTCTGGTCATAGAATTCTTCCTCAACTCTCTCTGCTCCTCCAGACCTGGTAAGTGCAAAGGAGTAGAGGGAGAAATGGGGGGCAGAAAAGATACAGGAACATAAACACTGAGACTCCCAAGGGTCAAATAAAACAAAAAGCTGGCCTCAGACAGAGAGGAGAGCAGTCAAATCTCTCAGCCCAACACGTTTAGTCCACTGTTTTTTTGTTTGTTCTTGAGAGAGAGAGAGAGAGAGAGACTGTGAGTGCAAAGATGCGATCGAGGGCAGAGGGAGAGGGGAAAAAATCTTAAGCAGGCTCCACGCCCAGCACAGAGCCGAGGCGGGCTCTATTTCTGGACCCTGAGATCATGACCTGAGCTGAAATCAAGAGCTGGATACTCAACGGACTGAGACACCCAGGCACCCGGTCCACTTTTAAATTGATTTATACAACTTCCAGTCATTGCAGGTAGAGTAAAACACTCCAACTGCTGGCTCCAAATCTTTCTCTGCTCACACCTAAACGCAGAAGGATCAAATAAGACCTAAGAACAAATTTCAAGAGACTGGAGTGTTTTGATGGCAGAGACTGGTTCCTAGACCAACTAGCTAAATCGTTTCGCCACAAACAAAAATAAAAAGACCATAGTTTTCTGATACCCTTGCAGTATCAGAGACTTATCGTGTTTGATCTTGATTTATTATGCTGTTCTTTTTTTTTAACTCCATGGGTATTTGCGGCCAAGCCTGAAACTGGAAGGGTAATTTCAAAGTGTCTGTAATGAGTCCTGTAATCTAATCTGGAAATGGTTCTGATAGCAGGCTCTTCTTAGAGCAGGCAGGTCTGGGACATTTTGAGGGCTCCCTTCACAGCTCCCAAATGCTCATGCAGCTGGACATCAAGGCCAGTATCTAGTCATTTATATTCAAATTTGAAAAGTCTAGCAAATAGCAGCCCCTGGGACGGCAGTGGCTCAGACCCAGAACAAGAAAAAAACAGCGTTGGGGCACCTGGGTGTCTCAGGGGGTTAAGCCTCTGCCTCTGGCTCGGGTCACGATCTCAGGCCCCTGGGATCGAGCCCTGCATCGGGCTCTCTGCTCAGCGGGGAGCCTGCTTCCCCGCTTTCTCTCTGCCTGCCTCTCTGCCCACTTGTGTTCTCTCTCCCTGTCAAATAAATAAATAAAAATCTTTAATAAAAAAAATAATAGGGGTGCCTGGGTGGCTCAGTGGATTAAGCCGCTGCCTTCGGCTCAGGTCATGATCTCAGGGTCCTGGGATCGAGCCCCACATCGGGCTCTCTGCTCCACAGGGAGCCTGCTTCCTCCTCTCTCTCTGTCTGCCTACTTGTGATCTCTCTCTCTGTCAAATAAATAAATAAAATCTTAAAAAAAAAAAATCAGTGTGGTTAAAAACTCTTAACTGAGGTGTGCGGAGAGCCTAGTGCATCTTCTGGATGGTGAGACGTGATTTACTGAAAGAAGAGGAAAGGGACCACGTGGGCTAATTCTACTGGACCCAGCCACCCAAAGCTGCACCAGAGCCCGGGACAAGAACTAGCTTCTTTTAAGCTTGTATCAAGTTACCAAACTCAATCCAAGCCTGTCTTTTTAAAGCAATTCGATGAGATTTGCCAAGTACTTTCTGCCCAAATACGCTATGAAGGGCTGGGAGCCCTGCTGTCCAGAAGGGCTCAACTCCCCCCCAAGCTGCTCCCATCTCTAACCACTTCTCCCACTCTTTCATGAGGCCTTGGCCACTTTCTTCCCTTTATTTCCTGCTGCCGGCAGTGGTGCTGACCCCACAGGTTGGGGGAAATCGTCCCTGGACTGAGAGCCAGAAAGGAAAACGCTGCACACCCCTGAGAATACAGCCCACCTAATGGGACAGCCCCAGGCTCTCATCCTATCTGTCCACTCCTGCCGAGAAGGGAAAGCAAAGGAGGAAGGCCAGATACCAGAGTCCTGACAGGACCAGAGGGGAACAGTAGAGGTTCTTCTCTCTCAGACCCTGCATGTGTTCAGGGGACTTACAGCATACTGGTCCCTACCCTTTCCACGCACAACTCACTGTGAGAAGGGCAGTTCCGAGGCAGACCTCCAGAACCCTCTCCAGCGACTTCCTGGCAAAGCAGATGCCGGTGACCATCCTGAGGCCAGGGGAAGATGAATCCCCTGTTCCTTTACGAAGCCTGCATTTGATCCCATAAAGCTGTTCCCACTCCTACGTCCTAAGACCTCTGACTTTGGAACTAAACTAGAAGGTTCAAAAGTGACAGAAGCAGAGAAAGCCCAAGAAAGAACAGCAGGAATCTGGTCAGCCTGCCGCCCTGACCTGGCCCACCTCCTGGCTAAGGGAAGGCTCTTTAGTCTCAGGGCTGAAGGCGCTCGTCTTCTTCGAGCCCCTTTCAATCCAGGACCAAATTAAGTCATTTCTATAATTCTCCAGGTGTTGACAGAACCCGGTCATTCCTGCTGAGCAGACAAGAAAACCAAGCTCTGTTGCCATCTGTATTTGCACTGGGATAACCTCAGCAAACGCGTTTCCATCAGAAATCTGCTTGGCGTGAATAAGCATAAAACAAGCATTTGAGTTACACGGGAGTCAGAGGAGCAGGGAAAAGGAAGAGAAGGCTGGCAAGGCAGAGGTTTTCAAAGAAGCCGGGAAGCCATCCGATTCTGAATGAGGGAAAACCCCAGGAGATTCTGAAAAAATCAGAAAGAAAAAGACAACAGTCTGACTCTGTAAGGAGAAATCCCATCAGAATAAGAATCCAACAATCCGAGAGACTGAACGGGAAGATGCCACAGGACCAAAGGCAATGGGGTCTGAGGAAAGTTCTCCTGAGAAAACGGACAAGTTGACACAGAGAAAGGGTCTCGCAGCCAAGCATCAGCCTCACCGCCCTGCTCGAGCAAGCTCAGGCCATGGGCCCTTGGGCAGATACTCACCTGCCCTTCAGAGTTCAAAGGCTTCACACTCACTAGAGTGTCATTCTAAAAACATGCCAGCTGGGAAATTTTACCTCTGAACAAACGGAAGGACACTGACTGTTTCTCAAAGCAGGAAGCCAGGTAACACTCTGACTCATTCTCACTTTGGTTAACTCTAAGAAATGAACGACGTCCATGCACTGCAATCCTGCTGACCTTTGTCTCGCTCTCTTTTTTTTAGGATTTTATTTATTTGAGAGAGAGACAGAGAGAGAGAGAGAGAGTGCGCGCGCGTGCGTGCACTTGAGTGAGGGGGAGGGGCAGAGAGAGAAGCAGACTCCCGGTGGAGCAGGGACCCCAATGTAGCACTAGATCCCAGGACCCTGCGATCATGACCTGAGCTGAAGGCAGCTGCTTAACCGACTAAGCCACCCAGGTGGCCCTGGGCCTTACCTTCCAGGCAATAAAATGGCCAGAGGCAGAGAACTGCTGTTTTCTAGTTGCGGATTCCCACAGTGAGTGGCTGAACTTGCTGGTATTAAAAGTCTCTTCTGTGAGGTAAGTGCACCGCGGTTTGTTCTCCTGCACACAACATGTGACTTCACGATCTTCGAGTCGTTGTACAAGAACACAGTTCCCATTCATTCTCGTTAGGGCGCCAGTGTCGGATTTACTGTTTAGCCAAGAAAGGTAAACACCAACATCAGACAGCACTATGTATACCTGACTCTGATCTGGTCACGACCACTAGAACTTAGAAGCATGACTGTCATTGGGAAAAGATGGACTTCTCGGGCCAATACCTTAATTTATGAAGCCTCTGGCCAGAGCCACCTGATGAGAATGTGAACTAAAACGGCCACTGGGATCTGTGGAAAGAGATGATCCTTTCAGCCTACTTCCTGAAGGCCTGAGCTCTGAAGAGGAAGATTCCAGCTCCTCTTATGGATCCTTATATTTCAAACAGACATGAAAAGAGGCCTCTAAAGTGATAATGGGAAAGGGGACCTATAGAAATAATCATCAGCTTCAACAGCTCAAATGATTGCAGTCCTCAGAATCTTCTCTACTAGCAAATAGTCCCGATCATATATAAATATAACCTGCCAGCTCAGCAAAGGAATAGATCTAAATTCTGAGCAGCTCAGGGAAGCTCTGGGTCAATAAAGACTAGCTAATGTCTTTATTGAGGAAAGAGTGGAGCAGGAACATTACTTGTTTTCTTCAGAGCATGTGGTGCAAGAGACACCCTCTTGGTTCTTCAAGGACACGTCTAGTTAGAGACAAGGCTGACCTTCCCAGGGAAAGATCATTTCGGGAAAGGCAGTAATTACCCCCCAGAAGGCTGAGTGTTTATGCTGCCTTTCCTTCTGTAAAATCAGTCTTTGGTTTCCAAGCTCACTCGCAGGGGTCAATCGGCATTCGTATGTGTTTCCAGCAGAAGTAACATTCTATAGACTGGCAAGAAGGGGTTTCTTGCTCTAGAGGGCAGCTGGCATGTCCACAAAATCTCCAGCTCTGCGGGTAGAGGAAAAGACCTCTCTCTCAAAGGGATAAGCAGTGCCCATCACCAAGCCTGCAGCCTTTCCAAGAAGACCCCAGTGTCTGAGGATAGAACATGACCTATTCCTGGACCAGCAGCACAGGAAGTTCTGGGACCAAGTGGTCCCCTCTTCCTGACAAGAGACACCAGGACCTTCAATCAGGACCCTGGATCTATGCAAAGTGAAATTCTAAATAAGAGGGGGACCGGAAAAGCAGAGTGAGCATGATGAACAAAGGAGGAGTGGTTCTCAAGTCTAGTTAGCTAGTGCTGCTGCCACTTTTTTAAACCAGAGAAATAGTTCCTTTTGAAAACAATAACATAGGAGCAAGGGGAAAAGTCCAAATGATGTTCCCACACTTCTCAATTCTCTTCTGCATCAGTGCAGCACAGCACGACGCTGGGCCCTACCTGCTGAGAAAGGAAAGCCATCCCTCCGTAAAGGAAAGAGAACGTGGCCCACCCACTCTGCCTGTTACAAAGGCCTTCTTTCTGCAGTTGCTCTGGGAAGCCGATAAGATCACAGGAACAGGTTCATCCAGACACCCTGCTCCTTTAATTACTGCTCTAAAAACAAGAGAGCTACACAGCAGAACAGACCAGGAAGAGAGTCAGATCCTCTTGTTTGGACCTGATGAGCATGAAACGCCAGGTGTGAGAGACAAGGAGCAGTGGAGATTGTCCATCCGATGGGGCCAGTGAAAGCCAAGGCACCATCACCAGGGAGCAGGTCTCCTGCTCCGGGAGAGGTGATGCTTCACGTGAACAGGTTAAGGCCAACCCCCCAGAAGAACTGGTATCAGGAGGGAAATCACAGCGCAATACAGTAATGCTGTCAAAGAAAGCACTTAGATGGCGGAGTGGTCAGGGAAGCACAGGAACAGTACCACTGTTAAGTTATTAAATTACTTCTTAAAGTAAAAACCAATGATTCTAGACCCTTAATTAGACATGCCTGACTCAGAGACCAGAGTCAAGACTGAAAACTCAGCATGTGGCCCAAGAAGCCCACAGTGATCTCTTCCATGGCTGTCCCCACCCGTGGGGACACCCCTCCCCACTCCTCCCTCTCACGCTGGCCTGATGGGGAATTCTGCCCCGGATCCGAGACCCATGCCTATCTTGTCCTCTGATGGTGAAAGATCAGCGAGGTAGGCAGAACAACTAGGGGCTCTGGAACACAAAAAGTATACATGAAGATATCACGCCGTTCAAACACACACAGCAGGTGCACTGTTTTCCACAGGGGCCTCTGCCATTTCCACGGGAACCACAAAACCAGAGGAAACTAAGGGGGCCTTGCTGGGGGAAGCGGGTAGTACAAGGCAAACTGTCAATAGAAATAATTTAAAATGGAAGCAAACCTAGATGCCGAAGGAAGAGACACACAGTTCATTCAACGAGAAGCAAAGTTTTGACCTGAGCCTGGGAAAACGTTGACCACCAAAGGGAATGTAACAGAAGAATCTGAGTCACCAGGATGAGCCAAGCAAGCCAATGGCCCCTACAGCAAAGGCAGCCAGAATAGGGAGCCCGGGGGCCCCAGACCAACCAGAAACACCCTACAGGTTCTCTCCTGAAGTCTGGATTTTCTTGACAATGTGACATGCCATACCAAAGCACAAACTGAAAGGACATAAACGAGCTCATGAGGAAAACTATTTAGATGAGTCAAATTTGCTTATTTAATACCCGTTGTGTTTTGCAGCAGGAGGCATACCCATGACGGTTAATTACAGATGCAAAGAGAAGAAAACCTCTGGGCTCACAAGTAGCCTTTGACAGCTACAGACACCAGGCGCATAGTTTTTTTATCTTGCAGGCTGGAGTCCTCAAGTTGGAGAATATCATCTTTTCTGACCCTCTGCTCCCACCTCACATGTATATTTAGATAACTGGTGTTTAACATTAGGGTTCTAACCACCCACCTGAACTAATTTTGTAAGGTAGGGTGGGAAGCGAGATAAAATCCCCTAGATTTCCTCTGGGATCTATAAATAGGGCTTCAGGAAGGCAGTCGGCCTGCCTCGCCAGGACTTTAAGAAAGAGTCCATTTCCTCGGGCGGTTCGTCCTTCGTTTCCAGTACAGACGCCTTATGGAGCCAAGTCACAGGATGTCTAGCTCGCCTCGGGAATACACATGTCATATCCCCAATGGCAGCGAGCGAGCATGCTGCTCACATCTGCAGGCTCAGATTCTCCTCGTTTTCACATGCTTACCAGCTCTGCGTTAATTCTCCGAGCTTGTGCTGCACAGGAGCGGAATCCCAGAGATCCTGCAGAGATGCGGTGGAAGGCAGCAGAACAGTAGGGTGGCCCGGTGAAGGACTGCACTGATGAACAATTTGTGATAAAGCAAACATGGGGAAATGCTTATCGTAGTTGAGGTGGTGGTCACATGGGTGTCTGTTGCATAATTCTCTCATTTTACTGTCTCCGGCAGACCTGTTTGAGGATGGCAGCAGCTTTGCCGGAGTAAAGATGTCACGCACCCCTGAGATCAGAAGAACTACCCTCACTTTCTTCTGGCCTGCAGGAGGTCTATCAAGTCCCCAGGGGTTCTTTAGATGGGATGCATTAGAATCAGTCTTCTCAGAATTAGGGACCTTTTACAAATGGCTCATGTTTGGGCTCTAAGTCTCCGGAGCCACAGTCTGAGGTTAGTGGGAAGATGTCATGTTTCTGTCTTGATAGGAGTGTGAGTCAAAACTCAACGAACATATACTTAAAATGTGTGCCTTTCACTGGATGCAAATTTTACACCAAGAGAAACTATAAACCGGTACTGAATACCAGTTGATGGTATGCTGTTGAAATGTTTAAAGGGAAGTACACAAATGTCTGCAACTACTCTGAAATGCGTCCAAACCATCAGAGTGATGGAAGGAGAGAAGAGTGGAGTAAAAGGTGTTTTGGAGGCGGGCAGTGTGGAAGCGACGGTATGGCCACGCCAGCGGACGAGCATTTGGTAAAATTCCCTCTGGCGGCTTAAATAAACCATGGTCCATCCATACCATGGAATACACTTAACCCGCAAACAAAGAGGAACAAGCTGCTGATATGCACAACAATGTGGAAAGGGAATTACACTACGTGAAAACAGCTAATCCTGAAGGGTGCATACGTAGGATTCCATTTATACAGCATAAACAGAACAGTGAAAGTACAGAGGTGGAGAACAGATTGGCGGTGCCGGGGTGAGCAACAGGGGTGTGTGCGTGTGTGTGTGTGTGTGTGTGTGTGTGTGTGTGACCACGAAGGGAGGCACTAAGGGTCTCTGCAGCTATGGGCACTCTGTCTCTCGACTGTGGTGGTGGACACTCCGGCCCACACAGGTGATACTGCTGCACAACTACACAACACACAAACGGGTGCTGGTCCCGCTGGGGACACCTGAGTGAGGTCTGGGGTTTGTACCAAGGGTACCATCAATTTCCTCATTTTACTATAATACCATGAGTTATGGAAGATGTACCACAGGGGAAAACCACATAAAGGTACAAGGGGCCACTCTGTATTATTCTAGCAACTTCCTGAGAATCTCTAATTATTTCAAAGTAGAAAGTTAAAGAAAAGTTCTTCGGACAATTCTGAAACCTCTCCCTAGTTAAGAGCTACTAATGTCATCTAACCACTTACTGTAGAAAAGGAAAACCAAAGTCCAAAGAGGTTTCTCAATCACAGAATCCTTTATCTTCTAATTTCAAAACTAAAGGACAGTGAATCAATTACCAAAAATGTTAATGAATATTTCTGAGCCATTTGTGCCTGAAGACCTCCTCCCTTCCTCCTTGGGATAGGAATCTTGGCATTGCATGAAATATGAAGAGATCAATAGGTAATTTAGGTCAAGTGGGCCACAAGGAGAAAAAAAAACCACACAGATGTTTTCTATAGTTACATGGGGGTAGCTGCAAATTTGCAAACTGAAAATTATAGAGAAGATTTTTTTTAAAAAACTGAGTGCTTCACACCCACCTTACCCAAGCCTGGGTTTGTCAAAATGGGGTTCTCTCAGCTTGGAGAGCTCCTAAATCATCATTTGCTGGTAAATTTCACAAGACGCAGGAGGGAACATGCTTTAGACACAGCTGTTTCCATCTGTTGTTGAAAATAAGATCCTGTCTAAAAAAAGAAAATGTTAAAAGTCATAAATCCTTCAAACTACAACCTCAGCAGGGGAGTGAACCACGATTCTTTTTCATCTTATAAAACTTAGTAACTTCGCTGGGGCTTGATCACGCTGCAAAGCAAACCGTTCTAATACATTCAAATGCTGATGTAGGGACGCCCTTAAGGACTGAACGATTTAGCAAAACAAGGCACTTGCGGCTTGGACAACTCCACTGCTGGGACAACTTCACTACCCTCCCTACCGTGTTCTCGAAACTCCATCCCTTCTCCAACCCCCACGTCAAAGAATTTGCAAGATCTTTGTCATCGGGGTTAATCATTTGGAAGCTAAGATTCCTGGACTTGTGAGATGGGGGGAAAGACAACCACGCTGGACACTTGCTGAAAGTCTGCAGAAGAGTAAACCCAAGCCTTAAAAATTCTTTGAAGCGCCAAGTCTCAGTTCTGAAAATGAAAGTCAGGGGACCTTCCAGTTACAGTAATACGATGGCCTACATAACCAGAAAACCCTACCGCTGCAAGTACCTTATACAATTGGAGAACAAAAGAAAAGGACTGGAAATCCCCAAGTGTTAGAAACTGAGAGAGAACCGAAGAGAACGTGAGACTGGAGAAAGGCTTGTCTTTCCACGAAGTGAGGACAGAACAGTCTCCCCTGAGACCTGTGACCATGGGCCTGCACCTCCTGCACCCTGCTTACGATGAGTTTTGTGTTAAAAATCATAAAACACAGGAGGGGGGCAACCCACTGCATGCAGGAATCTGAAAACAGTCCGGCCTGACAGGCCCTGTACTTACTTTTAAGTACATTTGAAATTAAAGACATAAATAAGGATTCCCAATTTCCAAAGAGTAAGACACTGTGGAAGGAAGGAAGCAAGGGAGGGAAGGAGGGAAGAAAAGGGAGACGAGAAAAAGGGCCTTTTGGGGACAAATGGAAACTTGAGTAAGGATGTGAATATTAGATATATTAATTAGCCCATATTTAGGAGTAAATGTCATGGTGTCTACGACTTACTTTTAAATGGTACAGAAGAAAATATGAGAGACACAGAGAGAACTTCAAATACAGCAAAATGTTAAGTGGCCAAATCTAGGTGAGGGGGATTTGGGTGTTCTTTGTCCCATTCCTTCAAGTTTTCTGTAGGATTGAAATTTTTCAAAGTAAGAAGATGAAGAAAAGAAGAAGCATATCTTTTGCGGGGGAAGATTTTATTTATTTATTTATTTATTTGAGAGACACAAAGAGAGAGAGAGAAGCAGCATGAGAAGGGAGAGGATCATGAACTGGCAGCCCGATGCGGGGCTCCATCCCAGGACTCCCGGACCATGACCTGAGCCGACCGCAGTTGCTTAACTGACTGAGCCACCCAGGCACCCAAGAACCATATCTTGTACAACTATAAACTGAAAAACCCGTGTTCATATCAAGGCAATTAAATATGGTAATGAGGGTGGGGGTTACAAAAGAAGGATGAAAACACTGGAACCACTTAATGATATATTGGGGTTCCAATCCAAGTAACTTAGGGAAGTAAGTCCCTAAGAGCTCACTCAAGGGAGAATTAGTTCCTGTATTTCAGGGAATCTAGATTTCACACCACTTAGAACAGAGCGGATGATAGTACACATTTGTACTGGATCATCTGAGGAAATGTAATTGCTTCACCAAAAGATCTTCACCAAAAGATCTCAGAGTAATGTTTTCCACTCTATATTCAGTAGCCATGAATCCTGATTATTAACTTACCCAGCATAAAGCCTCTTAACATCAAAGTGACCTTTAGAAAGAAACAATAAAAGGGGATAAAAAAAATTCTTCTATGATTAAAAATAGTTTGTGGGACACCGCAAAGCAGAACCTAAGGGCAATTTAAAATGCATATACTTAAGAGGCAAATCTATACAAACAGGAAGTATATTGCCAAGCACCAGGAGACCTGGGGGGAAATGGGAGATATATCTAGAGAGCACAGAGTTTCTTTTTAGGGTAATGAGAATATTCTAAAATTGATGCTGGTGATGGTTATGAAACTCTGAATATTCTTTTTTTTTTTTAAAGATTTTATTTATTTGACAGACAGAGATCACAAGCAGGCAGAGAGGGGGGGGGAAGCAGGCTCCCTGCTAAGCAGAGCCCGAGGCAGGGCTCAATCCCAGGACTCTGGGATCATGACCTGAGCTGAAGGCAGAGGCTTTAACCCACTGAGCCACCCAGGCGCCCCTGAAACTCTGAATATTCTAACAACCACTGAACAATGCACCTTGAAAGGGTGAATTATATATAAATTATATCTCAATAAAAACATGAGAAAGGTACATACTAGAAAGTAAACATAATGGAAAATCTTAAGAGTATCCAACTCAACAACCTAGGAGGGAACCAGAGAGCATAGTCACAGAGAGTTGAAGGGAGGGTGACTGGGCCATAAAACATTCCTCACTGCAACCAGCAGAAAATGGCCATGGTGATGAGGAGGAAAAGGAGCTCATTAAAAGGATGGTAGCAGAGTACCAGGAACTGGAAGCTAAGCTGCTAGTGACAAAGCCAAACACCACACCACAGAACTGGACTGATGAGGAGCCATCCACCTCGGGCACTTGAGGAAACTGCCACCTTCACGTCCCCCCGGCCCCCGATCACGCCATGTATCCACTCGAACTGGACTCTGACAGCGTGCTGCCTCCTCCGCCTCAAGTCGCTCTTTCCAGATTAGCCTCTGGGTGGATCCCAGGTCATGTCTCCAAACTCTGCCGTCAGGAAGGCCGGGCGTTTGACTTTTCTGACTCTGACTTGCGAAGGGGCCCTCAAGGGGCTGGAAAGTCTCCAACATCCATTCATGAGAACAAACAAGATACAAAAAGGAATTTCTTTAACCTAGTGAAAGGTATCCACAAACCCACAGTTACAGTCCCTCTCAGTGCTGAAACTTTAAGAACATTCTCTTTATTTATTTATTTATTTATTTTAAAAGATTTATTTATTTGACAGATAGAGATTACAAGTAGGCAGAGAGGCAGGCAGAGAGAGAGAGAGGAGGAAGCAGGCTCCCAGCCAAGCAGAGAGCCCGATGCGGGGCTCGATCCCAGGACCCTGGGATCATGACCTGAGCTGAAGGCAGAGGCTTTAACCCGCTGAGCCACCCAGGCGCCCTATTTATTTATTTTTAAAGGTTTTATTTATTTGACAGAGAGAGACACAGTGAGAAAGGCAGGGGGTTGGGAGAGGGAGAAGGAGGATCCCCGAGGAGCAGGGAGCCTGATGCAGGGCCAATTCCAGGCTCCTGGGATCATGACCTGAGCCAAAGGCAGATGCTTAACGACTGAGCCACCCAGGGGGCCCAAGAACATTCTCTTTAAGAACCTCTGTAGTCAGAAAGAAATCAAGGACCCCACCATCAGTACTTGAATTCAGTGGTATATCGGGTGGCTGAGCCAGCACAGTGTTACGGGCTGAACTCTGTCCCCTCAAAATTCCTACCTTGAAGTCTCTATTCCCAGGAACACAGAAGGTGAGTTTATTTGGAGAAGGGGCTGTTAAAGAAATAAAGGTTAAATGAGGTCACTACAGCAGGCCCTAATCCACTGTGGCTATCTCCTAATGAAGAAGTGGAGATAGGACACACACAGAGGATGACCGTGTGAAGACACGGGAAGGCGGCCATCTACAAGCCACAGAGGGACATTCAGAAGAAATGAACCCTGCTGGGGCGCCTGGGTGGCTCAGTGGGTTAAGCCTCTGCCTTCAGCTCAGGTCATGATCTCAGGGTCCTGGGATCGAGCCCCGTATCGGGCTCTCTGCTTGGCAGGGAGCCTGCTTCCTCCCCTCTCTGGCTGCTGCTCTGCCTACTTGTGATCTCTCTCTCTCTCTCTCTCTCTCTCTGTAAAAAAGAAAAAAAAAAAATTTAAAGAGAAATGAACCCTGCTGACACTATGATCTTGGACCTCCAGCCTCTAGAACTGCAAGTAAATAAAGTTCTATTGTTTAAGTCACTCAGTCTGTCAGACCTCGTCATGGCAGCCCTAGCAAACTGACGCTGAGAAGAAGAAGAGAGGAGAGATACAAGGGCTGGAAAGGAAGAAACTCAAGTGTGGTATGTATTAAGAAAGGCAGGAAGATCTGCCAGGACAATGGCCAGAACTAATATAAGTTGAGTAAAGCTGCTATACGGAGATACTCACATACACAAAAATCAATATATACCAACAGTTAGAAAACAATTAGAAATTTAGGTGCATTAATTAACTGTCCCTTTCTGTGCATACAGATAAATAAGTTCCAATATATTTATCCACATATCAAGGGAACATGACACAGCAGTTAAGATAAATGGGCTGGATCTGTCTGGATACATCACAAAAACATAACTCTGGATTAAAAATGACAAAAAAGCAAGTTACAACAATACATTTAATCTACTCATTTTTAAGACACACAAAATCATGTGGATTCATGAAAATGGTACAAGTACAGGTAAATTCACAGGAATGATAAAAAATAATGTAAACATTTCATCTCAGGGATAGGCACATAGATGTCTGCCACATTATTTTCTATGCTCTCCTATATACTTGCAATGTTTCATTTTTGTGGATAAATGCAAACATTAAATTCTAAAGGGCTCATGATGTTTAAAAAAGTCCCACAACACCACATTCCTTTTCTGAAGACAATAAACTCACTCCCATAACTACCACTAACCAGTAGGATGGTAAAACTAGGAAAGAGAGTGTTTTAATACCCAAAATGTTTATTTTCAAGCCAGAGTAAAGACCAAGCCCTTTTCTTTTTTTTTTTTTAAGATTTTATTTATTTATTTGACAGGCAGAGATCACAAGTAGGCAGAGAGGCAGGCAGAGAGAGAGGCGGAAATGGCTCCCTGCTGAGCAGAGGGCCCGACATGGGGCTCGATCCCAGGACTCTGGGATCATGACCCGAGCCGAAGGCAGAAGCTTTAACCCACTGAGCCACCCAGGCACCCCAAGACCAAGCCCTTTTCAAGGCTTGTATGACCTCCTATAATCTGAAAGGTTTCCGGGGTAAACATACCACACTCTACACTGGGGCTCATCAAGGAGAAGACTCAGCTGAGGGTAAAAGGGCAAAGCCAGCTTATAGGCACCAGGAGCAACATGGTTCACGTTCAAAGTCAAGACCATAATAGGCCTCTCTCTCCGACAAAAGCAGTGACTGGTAATGTCATGGAATCTTTTTTTTTTTTTTAAAGATTTTTTTTTTTTTTAAATTTATTTGACAGAGAGAGATCACAAGTAGATAGAGAGGCAGGCAGAGAGAGAGAGAGGGAAGCAGGCTCGCCGCTGAGCAGAGAGCCCGATGTGGGACTCGATCCCAGGACCCTGAGATCATGACCTGAGCCGAAGGCAGAGGCTTTAACCCGCTGAGCCACCCAGGCGCCCCCCAATGTCATGGAATCTTTATGGCTAGGTTAAAAAGAAAATCTTCGATCCGCTAAAATTTGCACTGACTCCACCTATGCTTATCAGCAGTGACCTTCCTTCCCTAATCCTCCATCCCTTCTCTAGGCTTAGGATAATGACTCAAACTTCTACTCCCCAGACTTTTCCTGGGGAAAAAAGTCAAGAATACCCAATAACAACAACAACAACAACAACAAATTGAATGCAAAGGTCAGGAAGAGTTCATGCATTTAATTTTAGGTCACTTACTAGGTTTTTCTTGAGTCTTGGCCAGGGTTATTTTGGTACTGGTATGGGGAACGCGGTTTGCATGGGTGTGGGTTAGATTAAAAACAGACAAACAAACTCTCACCCCAAGTGCTCAAAGAGGTCCCCAAACCAGATCCATGAGACCACCAGACTAGAACCACCCATGGACCCAACCAGGACACCTGCCAGGAGATTCTGATAAATAGGGTTTCACACAGTACAGAAAGGGGGCGGGGGGGGGGGGGCGCCTGGGTGGCTCAGTCATTAAGCATCTGCCTTCTGCTCAAGTCATGATCCCAAAGTCCTGGGATCAAGCCCACATCGGGCTCTCTGCTCAGTGGGAAGCCTGCTTCTCCTTCTTCCGCTCCCCCTGCTTGTGTTCCCTCTCTCGCTGTGTCTCTCTCCATCAAATAAATAAATAAAATTTTAAGGAAAGAAAGAAGAAAAAGAAGAAAGAAGGGGATGGTGGGGGGGCAGCTAACAGCATCACTATTTCAATCCTCTGCCACCTCCTTTTTCTGGTGGAAGTACTAAGCAATGTGAGAGAAAAGAATCCCACTTTTAACAATATATTAAATAACAGATGAGGTGCTTAAAATATCATGTTACTCCCTTTACAAGCATGTCACTCATGGTTCATTTGTTAAATATACAGCCCTTTCTCCAAGGAAAAACAGAATGCCCATCAAATAACAATAATGAAAAATATATCCCAGAGCCTTATACAATCAGAGATAGCAAAGTGAGTCAGCAGGACAAGGAAGTCAAGCGCTCTATCTGTTCTACAGTCAGCAAGGGCTAAACCACCAGGAGAGATTTCCAAGAACTAAATTCTGAAAGTCAAGATCATGGCTTTTAAAATATGAAGCAAAGGCAGCTCCTAGTTCACAGCAGGTTCCTCGGAAAACCCTGAGATCTTTCCAGTCTCTGATGTTACTGCTCCTCATAGCTATCTGTGTGCTTACACTACACACTGTCTCTTTGACCAGACTGTAAGCTCCGTGAGGGCAAGAACCCTCTCCACATCTGTGAGGGCCTCAAATGGCAGCCGGAATATTTCAAACGCTCAATAAATATTAGTTGGGTTTCAGTGAATCTGGCACAAGAGGCCTGATGAAGTAGAAGGAAGAGCTATACAGGTTTTGGAAGGCAACCTGTTCAAAAGAAATGCCCATTTAAAATGTTAAAAGATGAACAGCCGACCTTTGCCAGAAAGAGATAAAATGTTCCTCTAAGTACAACTGAGGAAGAAAAGCACCAGAGCTTCCTCTTGCAAGCTTCTGAGGAGATAAAGCATGTCTGGTGCGAGTGATAATGTGTTACAGGCTTAAGCAAGGACAGGTGAAAAAAAATCTGATAAAAGCCATCAGCCAAGAGACTGCCTGTAACCCAGTGGAGAGGGAGCCATGCTTGGCCGGGCTGCTGCAAAACTTACTGGTATCAAGATGGCTTTCAAATAAGGAAGGCTCAAACAGAAGAGAGAAGATAAATGCTTCATCTTCAACTTGGTTGTTGTTGTTTTGTTTTTTTTTTAACTGCAGATGTTCTCTCACTCCTATTACGTATTTATAGAGGGCCAACCATTGGTGAAACTCAGCGGGGAAGGGAACTCTACCCCCACTCTGCCCCCACTGGTGATCTGGAGTTGGCCTTGGCCTGTGTTCTCACTAGCTGTTACACGTAACATGCCTCGCCTGGAGAATTGCCATGACAGCAAGTGTCTCTCAGGAACCGTTTATTACAATCTCTCAAAGAGCAGTGAGTCAGTTTCAGCTTCTCGCTGAGAAGTCTCAGACTCCTGAATGAAAAATAGAAAGGTTTAAAAAAGGGATAACCATTTTGTAGAAATTGACAAGCTGATCCTAAAATTGAGATGGAAATACAAACGACCTGGTATGGGTGAAACAATTTGGAAAAATAACACAGTTGGAAAACATAGACTACCAGATTGCAAAACTTACTGTAAAACTGTAAGTAACCAGGATAGTGATAGACATATAAGTCAATGGAACAGAACCAAGCCCAGAAATAATCCTTAACATTTACGGCCAGTTGGTTTTGCCAAGGGAATTCAGTGGGGGAAAGGATGGTCTTTTCAACAAACGGTGTCAAGACAACTGCCTGTACTGATGTGTTTTAAAAAAAAAAAAAAAAAAGAACTTACACCCTTACCTCACACCATACCCCAAAATTAACTCAAAGTGGAACACAGACATAGGTAAGGGCTAAAATTATAAAACTTCTAGATAAAAACATAGGAGAAAATCTCCGTGACCTTGGACAAGGCATACATTTTAATTTTTTAAAATTTTTTATTTTTAAAAATATTTTATTTATTTATTTATTTGACAGAGAGATCACAAGTAGGCAGAGAGGCAGGCAGAGAGAGAGGAAGGGAAGCAGGCTCCCTGCTGAGCAGAGAACCCCACTAGGGGCTCGATCCCAGGACCCCGGGATCATGACCCGTGCCGAAGGCAGAGGCTTTAACCCACTGAGCCACCCAGGCACCCCAAAGCATAGATTTTTAAATACATCATACTAAAAACTGACCAAGAAGAGAAAAACACTGATAAAACCGAACTTAGTCAAAATTAAAAACATTTGTTCTTTAAAAGACAACCATATAAGAAAATGAAAAGACAAGCCACACGTTGGGAGAAAATATTTGCAAGTCACACATCTGATGAAACACTTGAATGCATGGGGGCGCCTGGGTGGCTCAGGGGGTTAAAGCCTCTGCCTTCGGCTCAGGTCATGATCTCGGGGTCCTGGGATCGAGCCCCACATCGGGCTCTCTGCTGGGCAGGGAGCCTGCCTGCCTCTCTGCCTACTTGTGATCTCTGTCAAATAAATAAATAAAATCTTTAAAAAAGAAAAAAGACTTGAATCCATGGGTGCCTTAGGTGGCTCAGCTGATTAAGCGACTGCCTTCCACTCAGGGCATGATCCTGGAGTCCTGGAATGGAGTCCCACATTGGGCTCCCTGCTCAGCAGGGAGTCTGCTTCTTCCACTGACCTCTCTCCTCTCAAGCTCTCTCTCTCTCTCAAATAAATAAATAAAATATTTAAAAAAAAAAAAAAGACTTGAATCCAGAATACATAAAGAACTCTCACAACTCAATAATAAGACAACAAACAACCCAATAAAAAACAATCAGGCAAAGATCTGAAAACGTTTCACCAAAGATACAGGAATTGCTAAAGAATACATGAAAAGAAGCTCAACATCATTATTTATTACAGAAATACAAATTACAACCACAAATGGATACCCCTACATACCTGCTAGATTGCCTATAATTCGTTAAGACTGACAGTACCAGGTGTTGGGTGGATGTGACAAAATGGAACCCGCACTCACTGCTAAAATGTACAGCTACTTTGAAAATGCTCTTTGGTTTCTTAAAAGGTTAAATGTAGGCCTGCCAGATGGAAATACATGGCCACACGAAAACCTGCATGTGAGTGTTCACAGCAGTATCATTCATAATCGCCTCAAACCAAAAACAATCCAAATGTCTTATTGCCTAGTGAATGGATAAAAAAAACACGGTAAATTCATACAACAGAATACCAGTTAGCAATAAAAAGAAACATGTTCAGGGGCGCCTGGGTGGCTCAGTGGGTTGAGCCACTGCCTTCGGCTCGGGTCATGATCTCGGGGTCCTGGGATCGAGTCCCGCATCGGGCTCTCTGCTCAGCGGAGAGCCTGCTTCCCTTCCTCTCTCTCTGCCTGCCTCTCTTGTGATTTCTCTCTGTCAAATAAATAAATTAAAAAAAAAAAAAAAGAAAAAAGAAACATGTTCATGTTGATGAACCTAGTGAAGAAAGCCAAATGCGAAAGACTACATATTATTTCATTTACAAGAAATCTCCAGAAAACATAAATCTAGAGAGGGCAGAATAAGTGCTTGTTTGGGACTGGAGAAGGGAGCAGGGACTGACCACAAACAGATATCCTGGAACTTCTGGGGGAGGTGGAAGTGTTACAAAATTGGATTTCAGTGATAGTTATACAACTCTGTATGTTTACTAAAAAAGAAAAATCACTGAATTGTACACTTACAAGAGATGAATTTTATGGTATGTAAACCACAACCCAATTTAAAAAACCACCAACAACCAACCATCTGTATTATCTTAAGGGTCCCTAACTGCAGGTTCCTACACTGGGAAAATCTTTTAGAATACTTTCTAGTAGAAATGGAACTTTCAGGCAAAGGACGGAGATACCGATTTCTCTGCAAGAGTGGTTTTCCAGCTTTACTGCATATAAGAGTCACTTGGAAACACAGACCCCTCAGATATCCCTCCACCCCAGATAGGTCAGGGTTGGGGCTCATTAATTTGCATCTGTAAAAAGTTCCAGGAACACAAAGGAAAAATACAGCTTCCAAAGTCCCCCCAGAGATTTTATCAGAGCTGTAACCTGTACCTCTTACAGAATAGAATCATGACTGAACAATCTCATGGTTTACTACTCCATGAGCTACAACATTCTTACGGACCATTAATAAGTGGTTTCAAGAGTAAAATCTGTGTGTTCCTGTGTTGAAAGCAACAAAGAAAATGTCCTGTGTTTTATGTATTTATGCACACGTATGTGTTGGTTTATTTATTTATTGGGGGGGGCATGTGGGTGAGGTGTGGGGGGGTAATGGCTGAAGGGGAGAGAGCATCCTAAGCAGGCTTCATGCCCAGCACAGACCCTGACATGGGGCTTGATGTGTGAGGCTCGAGCTCATGACCCTGAGATCATGACCTGAGCTGAAATCAAGAGTCGGAGGCCCAAATGACTGAGCCACCCAGGCGCCCCAAAGACGTCCTATATTTTAAATGGTTCAAAGGCAGAAGAGTTCTGCCTTAGGCCTTTCTAAATGAAGTCATTTGACAGAAGTAAATTATATTTATTCGAGGTATTCTAAATATGTTCCCACATTTAAAAAAATGTTTTTCTTTTGAAAGTGTTTAGGTCACTCTTCAAGTTTAATCTAATTTTAAAGCTGTGTAAGTGCAAGATCACATGTTTTTCTGAATTCTTAACAGGGATGTGTAATTGTTTGATCTATAAGAGCACAGTTTTGACAGACACTAATAACACTCAATCCTATAACAATTCCCTAAATACCTACCGGAGTCTAATGCTGGGCTATCACAGAAGTCAAAGACACAGAAGACCTCATCCATACCAGGAATTCACCATACTTTCCAACTATTATAAAAACAATAGTACTCGACATCAGTGTATGAGGGAACAGACGGGGGAAATTTTTATAGAAATAGGACTGCGTCCTAGAAAAAAATGTAACAGCACTTAAATTATTTTCAATTTCTCTTATCAGTGTGGCTCAAAGGAGTGGGAGTAGTCTCGCACACTGCGATGCCATGGTGCGGGAGCCAGAAGAGCCAGAAGAGCCAGACTGAGGACCTCAATGCAAACCGTGCTTACAGGAGTATGCACACAGGACTTCCCGAGTAGCTCCTGGCTGTTCCATCAGATTCTGACTGACCCGGCCCGGGCTGGGGCTCAAGCACTCCAGGGAAAGGATTCTCTTGTAGGTTGTGTTTCTAAAAGATAGTCGTGACACGCCTCTGTCCAACCTACGGGCTCCTCCTGAATGGCTGTTCTCCACCCCCTCCTTATCACAGAGCCAGCCCAGATTCTTGTTCGAGCCCACAGGATGGGGAGAAGGCGACTTCTGGGCTGGCCCTGAGTGAAATGCCACTCCGCCTTCACAGCTTGGAATGCTTGCTCTTGGAACCCTGCTGCCATGTAACAAAATCCCAGTCAGTCAAGAGGAGGAGAGGTCCTTGCCTCCTAGCCATCCCCACCACGATGCCAGATCTGTCATGGGAGTGAAGCCATCTTGGATGGTCCACCTCCAGCCGCTCTCTCAACTCCTATAACCCCGTGAGAGGCCCCTGCTGGGCCACACAGAGAAGAACGGCCTGGCTGAGCCCTGCCTGAATTCCTGAGTCATAGAATCGTGAGCAAATATAAAATGGCTGTGGTCTTAAGCCTTAAGTCTGGGAGTGGGTTTTGCTACCCAACGACAGACAACAAAAGAGGTTTCAATCCTGTTCTAGAACATTCTTCTAGGTAAATGATATGCAGATTGTAGTCAACAGGTATGGACTTGATCTGGACACCTCAGGGGTGGGGCCAGCCTGAATCTAGCTGGGGGTGGGGTAGAATATAAATATCCACAAGCCAGACCTGATCTGCTTCCTTTTCACATTAGTTTTCCATGTCTGGCAGCAAAAGGTTTCACTGCTTTCCAAACTGTATATTACAAAAGCTTCTTATGTGAATATTTTATATCCTTTCTAAAGGCCAATTGAAACATGGCTCCACCCCTACACACCAACCTATCAATGTGGCTCCACTCTTAAGAGTTTGCTGAAACAGGGGGAAGGAAAGATCCTGAAGATGTGGATTTCAATGGGATCATCCATTCCACTCTTCCCTCTACATACCAGAACCTTGTGTCTGTTTATAATAGGAAAGAAGTTTAAACGTAACCACATTTAAAATGCCACCAATGACAAAGGCTGCAAAAGATGATACGGGAGTCAGGCAGATGCGAATTCGGGCTCTGCTATTTCCCATCTGTAAGACGGGAGGCCTGGCCCTGAATACGCACTCAAGAAATGTCAAGTTCATGTCTCCCTTCTCTCTTCTCTCCCAAATCAATGCAGCCGAACCTATAAAGTTTTGCATAGCCTTAGGATGTACCTGAATGTATTCTAAGCAAATACAAAGAAACTAAATTGCATATGGCTCAGTTAATCGTGCCCAAGGGAAATAAACATGTGTCTGTACGCGTAAACATATACCATCCAGGGGCACTGGACAAACCCTACTCCTCCAAGTACCATACAGGTATTACTATCCCTTTTAAGTGTTTAAAATGTCAACATCTGAGAAAGAAACTGAATGAAACTGCATCTACATTTCCGGATGGGTTGTCCAAAGTTCTTTGGATGAGAAAGCAGATAACTTAGCTGCCAGAGAGCAAGCTGTGCTTGTCTAGAGATGGATCCTTAAAAGGAGAACTGCAGAGATGAGCTCTTAGCCCAAAGCAGCTACGCAGGTCTGATGATCTCAACTCACAATTGAGAGCTAGCAAGTGAACTTCAGTGTTGGGAAGTAACAAGTCCTTGGGTCTACTGCTTGACAGAAAGGAAGGCCTTGGCTAAAACAGGGGCAAGTCTTAGCATTCAGAAGGATGCTGGCAGGTAGAGGAGCTTAACTCTTAGGACTTAGGAGACTGATGGTTCTCAATGGAACCCTCCTTGTTTCTTAGGTAGTACCTGAATCTTCACCTTTAACTGGCATTAAACTGATAAGGCAGCCACCCACTAATCACAGCCCAGGCTTCACCTGTCTCTGTTACACTGAACTTTTCCTCACTCCTTTAGCCAAAAGAATCAAAGACCCCCCTCCCCCCCAAAATGAGACTACGTTTGCTTTTCAGGACTCAATTTTACATGATTTGCTCAATATCTTATGTCTGCTAAATGAACTGCGAAATCTGAATTTTGTCCTTCAGGGCCTCATTCACTCTCCTCTCGGGTGCAGGGGCTGAACTTGCAGCCCTGATGAAGGACTTAGAGATTTTCTGGGGCCGGCAAATAAACGGAACATGGCTGCAGAGTTCTCCCCCTGTACATGAAGTGATAAAACACTGATTGAAGGAACACTGTGATGTTAAAGATGTATGTTGTAAAACCTAGAGCAATTAGTAATAAAACAAGCCAAAGAGGTAAAAAGCTAAGAAGCCCACAATGGAGATAAAATGGAATATTAAAGATTCTGTTAGTCTAAATGAAGTCAGGAAGAGGGAAAAAGAAGCAAAGAGCAAAGAGAAAGAAATAAGCAAGTTGGTCAACATAAATCCAAACATATTGGTAACTGCATTAAATGCAAACACTACAGGTAAAATGCAAAGATAGTCTGGAAAAACAAAAGCAACACCAAATTACACGATTTCTCTGAGAAATCCACTTTAAATAGAAAGATACAGATAGGTTAAAAGAAAAAAGACTGACGAAGATAATCGTACAAACACCAATCAAAAGAAAGCTGGATTGGCTACAATTATTGCAGAAGATTTTAACACTTTCCCCTGTGACTGATAAAACAAGTAAACAGAAAATCAGTATGGGCGCCTGGGAGGCTCAGTGGGTTAGGCAGCAGACTTTTTATTTCGACTCAGGTCATGATCCCGGGGACCTAGGATAGAGCCCCACCATGAGCCACACAACAGGGCTCTCCATCCAGGGGAATCCGCTTGAGATTTTCTCTCTCCCTCTCCTTCTGCCCCTCCTCCAGCTTACACGCAAGCATACACACTCTCTCAAATAAAAAGTAAATCTCTTAGAAAAAGAAAGAAAATCAGTATAATTCCAGAACACCTGAACAACACTATCAACCAAATTGACCTGACATTGATAGAAAATCCATCCAAAAGCAGCAGAAAACACTTTCTGCTCAAATTCATGGGGCACATCACCAAACCCGACAACACTCTGAGCCATGAAACAAATCTCAAAAAATTTAAGAGGATTCATTTGCAACGATGTGGATGGAGTTAGAGAATATAATGCTAAGCAAAATAAGTCAGAGAAAGACGAATACCACATGCTTTCACTTATATGTGGAATTTAAGAAACAAAACAAATGAGCAAAGGGAGAAAAGAGAGAGAGAGAAAATAAGAAATAGAGCCTTCACTATAGAAAACAGACTGATGGTTACCAAAGGGGAGGTGGTGGGGTTTAGGGGATGGAGACCAAGAGCACACTAATCTGGATCAGCACTGCTTAATGTATAGAATGGTTAAGCCACTGTATTATACACCTGACTGTAATGTAACACTGTATGCTAACAATACTGGGATCAAAATAAAAAGTTAACAAAAAACTTAAGAGGATTCAAGTAATACAAAGTATGTTTTCTAATCACAACAGAATTAAACTAAAATCAACAACAGAAAGATACCTGGAAAACCCTCAAATATCTGCAATTAAATAAGACACTTCTAATAACTTCCAATAATAGTCATAGGAAAAAAATCAGAAAAAAAAAAGCAGAAAATACACTGAAATGAATGAAAACAAAAGTACAAAGTATCAAAATTTATGGAATACATAATACAAAAAAGGTAAATAAAAGTGGGAAATTTACAGCTTTACATGCTTATATTAGAAAAGAAAGGTCTAAAAGTCAATCTTCAGGAGCTAAAAAAAGAAGAGCAAATTAAACTGAAAGTAAGATGAAATCAAAAGCAGAAATCAACAAAATGGAAGACAGAAAAACAACAGACTAACTGAATCAACAAAACCCAGACCTAGTTCACTGAAATAATTAATAAAATTGATAAATCTCTAGCCAGACGAATCAAAAAAAAGAGAAGACACAAATCACCAATGTTGGGAGTGAAAGCTGTCGGGAGTGAAAGACCACCCCTAAACATCCTTATGGTTGTTAAAATGAAAACAAAACACACAAAAAACACAGCAAACAACTTTTTGCTAATAATAATAAGCATAATAATAAATCATTGTTAAATTCAACAACCTAGATGAAATGGACAAATTACATTAAAAAGACAAATTACAGGGGCGCCTGGGTGGCTCAGTGGGTTAAGCCTCTGCTTTGGCTCAGGTCATGATCTTCGGGTCCTGGAATTGAGCCCCCCATCAGGCTCTCTGCTCAGCGGGGAGCCTGCTTTCCCCTCTCTGCCTGCCTCTTTGCCTGCCTGTGATCTCTCTCTCTGTGTCAAATAAATAAATAAATCTTTTAAATAAACAAATAAGAAGACGAATAACTGGGGTGCCTGGGTGGCTTAGTCGTTAAGCGTCTGTCTTCAGCTCAGGTCATGAT
This sequence comes from Meles meles, assembly GCF_922984935.1. NCBI lineage: Eukaryota > Metazoa > Chordata > Mammalia > Carnivora > Mustelidae > Meles > Meles meles. The sequence continues at coordinate 11,843,712 of NC_060084.1, forward strand.
CCCGGGTTCCTGGGATCAAGCCCCACATTGACTCCCTGCTTGATGGGAAGCCTGCTTCCCCCTCTCCTACTCCCTCTGCTTATGCTCCTTCTTTCACTGTGTGTCTCTTTGTAAAATAAATAAATAAAATAATTTTTAAATAAATATTTTATTTATTTAACAAAGATCACAAGCAGGCAAAGAGGCAGGCAGAGAGAGAGAGGGGGAAGCAGGCTCCCTGCTGAGCAGAGAGCCCGATGCAGGGCTCGATCCCAGGACCCTGAGATCATGATCTAAGCCAAATGCAGAGGCCCAACCCACTGAGCCACCCAGGTGCTCCAAATAAATAAAATCTTAAAAAAAAAAAAAAAAAGGACAAATTACCAAAGCCTACTTGATAAGAAATAAATAACCCTAGTAGCGCTTTACCTACTAAAAAACCTCCAGGCTCCAAAGGCTTTACTCTACTGAACATTTAAATTTAATTTGAACTCTATTTAACATTTAATTGAACTCTATCAAACATTTAAGAAAGAAAAATACTCCACAACATGTTCTAGGAAATAGAAAAGAAGCACTTCCCAACTTGTTGCATGAAGCCAACATTACTGATACCAAAACAAGACAAAAACTGCATGGAAAAATTATGCATAAACATAAAAGCAGAAATCCTTAAAATTTTAAAAATTGAAATAAATTGGTTTTCATCAATATTAACAGATAAGACAAATTCTATGATCATCTCAAAAGATATAAAACAAGCATTTGGCAAAATTCAACAGCCATTGGTAATAACAACTCTCAGCGAACTAGAAATAGAAGGAAACCTTATGAAACACGTACAGCTAGTATCACACTTAATAACAGATAACAGAAAACTGAACGCTTCCCCCTAAGACTGGGAGCAAGCCAAGGATATCTGTGTCACTACTTGTAATCAACACTGTATTGGAGATCCTATCCACGGCAATTAAGTAAAGCAAACAGATTTGAAAAGAAGGAAGGCTGTCTTGATTCACAGATAATGTAATTAAGTATGTAGAAAGTTCTATGGACTGCACAAAAGCTGCTAAAACCAGTAAGTTAATTTAGCAAGGTCACAGGATACAAGATCAATATACAAAGGTCAATTGTATTTATATAGACTAGCAATGAACTATAGGAAAATAAAGTTTTAAAAAATACCATCAACAGATATAATACCAAAAGCATAGGCAACAGAAGTAAAAACAGGTAAGTTGGACCACATGAAGATTAAAAATGTGCATCAAAGGTTACAACAGAGTGAAAAAGCAACCTAGAGAATGGGAATAAATATTTGCAAGTCATATATCTGATAAGGTTTGTTGGCTGGTTTTTTTTTTTTTTAGATTTTATTTGAGTGAGCAAGTGAATGAGGGAGAGAGCATTGGCGGGGGAGCTGCAGAGGCAGAAAGAGAAGCAGACTCTCTGCTGAGCAGGGAGCCTGATGAGGGATTCGATCCCAGGACCCTGGAATCATGACCTGAGCTGAAGGTAGAGGCTTTAACTGACTGAGTCGCCCAGGCGCCCCCAATAAGGAGTTATTACCAGAATATATAAAGAATTTCTATAACCCAACAAGAAAAAAAACAAGTAGTCCAATTTAAAAATAGACAAAGGACTTGTAATAGATATTTCTCCAAAGAAGATGTACAAATAGACAATAAGCACACAAAAAGATGCTCAACATCATTACTCATTAGGGAAATACAAATCAAAACCATAACGAGATATCACCTCACACATGTCAGGATGTCTATTATCCAAAAGACAAGAGATGACAAATGCTGGTGAGGAGGTGGAGAAAAGGGAACCCTAGCGCCCTACTGGCAGGACTGCAAACTGGTGTAGCCACTGTGGACAGCAGGATGGTGGGTTCTCACAAAATTAGAAATAGAATGACCATATGATCCAGCAATACCACTTCTGGGTATGTATACAAAAGAACTGAAAAGAAGGCCTTGAAGAGATGTTTGCACACTCATGTTCACAGCAGCATTACTCACAGCAGCCAAAAGATGGAAGCTACCCAAATGTCCATCAGTGAATGAATGGGTAAACAAAACGTGACATATACATGCGATGGGATATTAATCAGCCTTAAAAAGGAAACACAATCTGGCACTTGCTACAGAATGGATGAACCTTGAGGATATTATGCTAAATGAAATAAGGCAGTTGCAAAAAGACAAATACCATATGATTTTACTTACATGAGGTAAGTCAAGTAAAAACAGTCAAATGCATAGAAACAGATGCATAGAAACAGAAAGTAGAATGAATAGTGGTTGCCAAGGGCTGGGTAAAGAAGAAGGGGGGGAGTTGTTTTAATGAATGGGTAGAAAGTTTCAGTTTTGCCACATGAAAAAGTTCTGGAGAATCTAGAGGTCACACAATAATATAAATATTCTGTACACCACCATTTAGCAGTACACTTAAAAGTGGTTAAGATGGTAAATTTTATGTTGTGTGTAGTAACAAATAATTAAAAAAATGTTTTTAACAAACATGAAATACTTAAAGATAATGTTTTAAAAATATGTGCAAGGGGCTCCTGGGTGGCTTGGTCGTTGAGCTTCTGCCTTCAGCCCAGGTCATGATCACAGGGTCCTGGGATCGAGCCCCACATTGGACTTCCTCCTTGGTGGAAGCCTGCTTCTCCCTCTCCCACTCCCCCTGCTTGTGTTTCCTCTCTTGATGTCTCTCTCTCTGTGTCAAATAAATAAATAAATAATTAAAAAAATTTTTAAATGTGTGCAAGACCTTCCTTCTAACAGTATAAAACATTACTGAGATCACTTAAATAAATGTAGAAATATACTGCTTTGATGGATTGGAATTTGTAATATTAAAACATTAAATCTCCTCAAATTTATTAACAAATTTCATGCAATCCAAATCAAAATCCCTGCCAGCTTTTTTTCCTAGAAATTTATAAGCTCATTCTAAAATGTGTATGGAGGGCACCTGGGTGGCTCAGTGGTTAAGCATCTGCCTTTGGCTCAGGTCATGATTCCAGGTTCCTGGGATGGAGCCCCGCATCGGGCTCCCTGCTCAGCGGGGAGCCTGCTTCTCCCTCTGCCCCTTACCCTGCTCATGTGTGCGCGTGCTCTCTCTCAAATAAGTAAAATCTTTAAAATAAATAAATAAATAAATAAATAAATAAATAAATGTGTATGGAAATTCAAAGGATTGAGAACACCCTAAACAATTACAAAGAATAAGGTATAGGATTTACAGTTCTTGACTGTAAGACTTACTTCCGTACCACAGTGTTCAGGAGTGTGACCCTGGCATAAGGACAGACAATTAGAGCAGGACAGAATGGAGTCCAGATGTAGAGCCTTACACACATGGTCTACGGAGTTTCTGTCAAGGTTCCACGGTAATTCAGTAGGGGAAAGGATAATCTCTTCAACATGTGGTGCTGGAACAACTGGGGGGGGGGGGGAATGAACTTTCAAAGGAAGTGCCAGACTTGTACACTGAAAACTACAAAACATGCTGAAAGAAAAAAAGGAATATCTGAATGGAAAGACATTCCATATTCACACACTGAAGAACCTAGTATTAGTAATGGCAAATTGATCTAGAGATTCAGGGCAATCCCTATCAAAATCCCAAGTGCCTGCTTCACAAAAATGGGTAAGATGATCCTAAAATTCAAATGAAACTGCAAGCAACATCAAACAGTCATTCATATTTCCTGATTTTAAAATGTACTGGAGGGGTGCCTGGGTGGCTCAATGGGTTAAGCCTCTGCCTTCGGCTCAGGTCATGATCTCAGGGCCCTGGGATCAAGCCCCACATGGGGCTCTATGCTTAGCAGGGAGCCCGCTTCCCCCGCACCACCCACCCCCCCGCCTGCCTCTCTGCCTACATGTGATCTCTATCTGCCAAATAAATAAAATCTTTTTAAAAAAATAAATAAAATTTACTGGAAAGCTATGATAATCCAGAAGTAACACTGGCATAAGGATAAACATAGACCAATGGAACAGAAATAACTCCAAATATCTATGGGTCAACTAATTTTCAACAAGGTACCAAGACCATTCAATTGAGAAAGAATAGTGTTTGCAATAAATGGTGCTGAGACAAGGGGACATCCCCATGTGAAAGAATAAAGTTGGACACTTACATCACATTGTAATACTAAAATTAAAGCAAAATAGTTCAAAGTCCTAAGCATAAGAGCTAAGACTATAAAATTCTTTTTATTTTATTTTATTTATTGTGTTATGTTAGTCACAATGGTGACTATTAGCATGTTTTTGATGTAGCGTTCCAAATGGGATACACCCATAGAACGGAATGCCATTCAGGCATAAAAAGGAATGGAGTACTGACACATTCTACGATATGGATGACTCTTGAAAACATCTGCTAAGTGAAAGAAATCAGGTGGAAAAACCCACGTTTTGTATGATTCCATGTCTATGAAATGTCTAGAACAGACAAATAGGTAGAAAGTAGATTAGCAGTTGCCTGGGATGGAGCAGATTGAAGGAAACAGAGTTACTCTAACAGTTACAGGGTTTCTTTTTGGGGTACTGAAAACATTCTAAAATTGCTTGTGGTGATGGCTGCACGATCCTCTTAATACACTAACAGATCACTGAACTGTACATTTAAAATGGGTGACTTGCATGGCATGTGAATTATATCTCAATAAAGCAGTTACATTAAAAAAAGGCCAAGGGAGCCGCTGAGCAGGAGAGTAAATTTTGGAGACGTTGGCATACCCGCGGTGCTTAAAACCACCAGCCTGGAAGACTTCACCAAGGTGTGATGTACAAAAGAACGAGACGTAATCCCAGGACTACGCCTCCAAAATGAACGGCAGAGGGATGAGAGCCAAGGAGATAAGAGTAATGAGACATGGGAAGACGACCAGGACGAGGTGGACTCCTGGAAGCAAGTGAAGAAAGTGTTTCAAGGAGACCAAATGCAGCTGGTTTTCCCAAACCGAGAAGCGAGAAGCAACTGCTGGATTTAGCAACACAAAGGTCCTTGGTGACCTTGATAGGAGGAGCTCTGCTTCGGAAATGTGGGGAAATACCTGACTGGAGTGGGTGGGAAGAGACTGGAAGGAGAAAAGTCAGAAAATCAAGAAAAGAGAACTCTGAAGGAATCTGTTATAAAAGGAAGGAGACAAATGGGGTAGGATCTGGAGAACTAGAGAAATAAGAGAACATGTTACTGTCTTCAAGATGGAAGAAACATGAGTAGTTTGTGGGCTGAGAGAACATGCCAGTCCTGAGAAGCAACATTTAGGAGACAGAGAGGAAGGCTAGAGCTGCGCTCCTGACTCAGCAAGTAGGCACGAGATCTAGCACACACGTGGACATCCTGGCCCTTCCCAGGGGCACAGACAACGCAGATGTACTAGTTATAGGAAAGGGGCAAAGAGCAGAGATGCAAATGGGTGGACAGATGTGGTGGTGAGTGTCAATAACAGGTTTCCTTGATGAAAAAAGAAGTACGTTCATCAGCAAAGGCTGAGAAAGGAGTTTTGAGAAGAGAGGGGAAGGTATAGACCAGTCCTCTAGGATGGGGGGAGAATGAATGAACTGTGCAAACACAGGAGGATTCCCTGGCAGCATTAGAGGCCTGCTTGAGGTGAGTGACCGTGAAACAGGAGTGAGGTCAGCCAACATGCTCGGTTCCTCCAACCCAGAAGCACAGCCACACGGTAGGCAGAGACTTGGATTTCATCAGAGTTGTGCTTTAGCCAAGTTAACTGTGGCAAAGCAAAAGAGGGGAAGGGGACTAACCGTGTGTTACCTGAGGCGCTGTAGATAATTCCTTGGAATGCAAGTTATTTAAGAAAGAAAGTAAAGAGCATGAGGGCATGAGGGACAGAGAAAGGAGGACGGCAGGTCCTGCCGGGGGCAGACTGTTGACAGGGCTGATGTTATGATACAGAGCAGAGAAGCGCACTCATGAGTGGCAACTCTTAGAGCTGACTGGTAAGGCGATCCGTTTTATTTCTCCACCATTTCACGAAACTACAACGAACGCTCTAGGCTCCTACGTGGCAGGAAGGACACAGGACTGAAAAGGCTCCCACCACGTGATATGTGGCGTCCAAACTGACGGCATCTGGTAGCAAGAGGTGCTGTTAACTACAGGCCCATCAGTCCCTCGTTGTGGGACACTGGGCAAATTCCCTCACCACTGGGGCTCAGTTATCTGTAAAATGGGGGTAAGAGTAACCGCTCACAGGATGAGGATTCGAGCAACATCTGAGAAGCATTACAACTGGGCCTGGCACTCTGTAAGCAACAGATAAACGTCTGCTCTTAGGAACAGCATTACTATTTGCTGAGGCTGTGCGTGTTCCTTATTTTTAAAAGATGCAACAAGCACAAAAACAGAGTGTTATCAGAGCAACAGTCCCGGTAGGGAAGAGTTCAGAGACTCAAGTCATTCCAGAATTCTTCCAAGTACTTTCCCCACTCTGCTCCGGTTTCTCCACTTTCCGGGGGCTTGGGCGAAGCTCAGGGATAGGAACCCTGTAAACACCGAACCTTGCTGGCGAGGGGTCCCACCGCATCCTCAACTCCATTTCCAGGTTCGGGACGAGCACCTTTACTTCCTGCCCACACAATGGGACAGTCCCATGGAACAGCAACATCTTAATAAAACACCTCGGGAAAGGGTACTTTTTTTATTCCACAGGTTACTGGAAGGAGGAGGAGGAACAGACCCTTGCCGGACTGGCACCTGACAGCTCCTCAGACCGTGGGGCTGTGCGACTCGGGCCCACGTGAGACTCCCCTGTGCGATATGATCCCGGACAGTCGCTAGGTCCCAGGAGACTGCTGCAGACCCCACCAGCACGCTGCCTGTTTGACAGTTTCTGTTTGCAACCCCACAAGGAAGCGAAAGCACCAGCCAAGTGCAGAGCCATGATCAGCTGCCTCTTTCAGGCCTGGCTTGAAATGTCTCCACCCCCACTCCCCGCCCGGGGTTTTCTTTTAGAGTAGCTGAGACTGTAGATCGCAGAGACAAATCTCTCCTACTTTAAGTCTAGCTACTGGCAGGAGCAATCATCTCATCAGAAAGAAAAATGGAAAGAAGCAGCGAACTCTGGAACAAGTGAGAGATACTCAGACTGTTTCAGAATTGAAGAGTGGAGGAGAACAAGGGCTCCTTAGGAATCCTTTTGCCTGCTGTGATTTCCTTACCAAACATCCTCTGCGGTTGGGGCTGCGCTCTGAGCTCTTTCTAGTTCATAATTTAATTGCTCTGTGAGAATGAACTAAATTTACAGGAGGGGCTTCATGAACACTTCTTGTGGTATTTTTTTTTTTTAAGATTTTATTTATATATTTGACAGAGAGAGATCACAACGAAGGCAGAGAGAGAGGAGGAAGCAGGATCCCTGCTGAGCAGAGAGTGCAATGCAGGACTCAATCCCAAGACCCTGAAATCATGACCTGAGCCAAAGGCAGACACTTAACCCACTGAGCCATCCAGGCGCCCCTCCTTGTGGTATTCTTATAACAACTTACAGAGAAGTCTGGACCAAATAGTAGATATCATCTCTCTAGCAAAAAAGTAAAGGAGAAAAAGCCATTTCTAGGCAAACTTCATGGACAGCAACCTGCCTCACTGTGACTTCACCCAAATAGGCACAAGGACAACAGGACAAGGGGAGGGATTTGCTGTGAATAGGCTCTACTTCCATGTACGAGTTTCCGGAAACTACAACAGAAACAAAAACAAAACAAAAGAAATCCACACATGCACATGGGACTAAGTGGAACAATGAAGAAGGCATTAAACAGAAAAGACAAGTTGTGAAATGGTAACATCGTGCTACTTTCTTATACATAGCCATTCATCCACAAGAGCAAAAGTCTGTGATACAGGGGCGCCTGGGTGGCTCAGTGGGTTAAAGCCTCTGCCTTCGGCTCAGGTCATGGTCTCCGGGTCCTGGGATCGAGCCCCGCATCGGGCTCTCTGCTCCGCAGGGAGCCTGCCTCCTCTCTCTCTCTCTCTGTGTGTGTCTCTGCCTACTTGTGATCTCTGTCTGTCAAATAAATAAATAAAATCTTAAAAAAAAAAAAAAAGTCTGTGATACATACCAGAGGAACCATGGGAAACCTGCTTTCTACATTAATGCTTGAAATTTTTACAATGAATATTTTGATTATTTTTGTGATCGGGGGAAAAAATTTGGGAAGAACCCATGCTTCCAGATTTGCTTTAAAAAAAAAAAAAAAACAAAAAACAAACTCAGGGCGCCTGAGTGGCTTAGTAGGTTAAGCCTCTGCCTTCAGCTCAGGTCATGATCCCAGGGTCCTGGGATCAAGCCCTGCATTGGGCTTTCTGCTCAGCGGGGAGCCTGCTTCCCTCTCTCTCTCCACCTGCTACTCTGCCTACTTGTGACCTCTCTCACTCTGCCAAATAAATAAAATCTTAAAAAAAAAAACAAACCACTGATTCAGAGATCACAAATGTCTGCTAACTTGTGTTTCTGCAAAGTGCCTATTACCTATTAGTTAATCCGTTCCTACTCCTTCACCTTCTATAGGACATTTTTTCTTTAGAACTTTCGTGTCCTTTTACAAATGCTGTCTCTGAATTCCTCCTAAACCCCTCCCAGTCATCTTACAAGCCATCTTTTTCTTTCAGATCAGTTTCTTCCAGAAAGTCAATCCAACTTACTTTTGCCAACCCTACAAAAATTATGGAATGAACTAAGTATTAAACTCCTTTACCATTACAAATTCCCTTTACATTCACCCCTAAAATTACCATCCGTTTTCACTAACAACTTTTATTTTGGTATCCATTCTTACATTGGGCCATGAATACTCAAGATAGACTTTTTTCTTTTTTTAAGTAGGCTCTAGGCCCAACATGGGGCTTGAACTCATGACTCCATGATCAAGAACTGAATGTTCTACCCACTGAGTCAGCCAGGCAGCTGAACTACTTCGTGTGGCTTATAATTGGTACTATACTCTGCAATCAGTAAGAACAATGTCCCTTCTGTGAATGGCAAATTCCAAGCCTCAATCCCTAGCAAAGGGCAGGAAAGAGGTTTAGTCTCCGTCCCACCTGCCAGCTCCAGCTACTTAACATGGTTTGGCAACTGAGAGCACTCAGTTGTGTTGAGAAGGATTCTGAGTCCACACAGAGCTCCATAATAAAGCGTGTCTGCCATGGGTGATGAACAAAGTTAGGGTCGGTGGTTCTTCACTCTACAGACTGCTGGGGCCAGGGCTGACCTACATTGCTCTTATTCTTGGTCTATCTGGAGACCAGTCACTGCGAAACACGGCTATATGTGAAGAAAGTGTGGGTGTTTGTGTGTATGTGGTTGAGGGGAGAACAAAAGTACCTCTTCTTTTCTTAAGAATCTTTAACTCTTCTACAGCAACTCAAAGAAGAACGAGATGTCAATTTCAGGAGGGTGGAAAAAGATGACTTCATTAAAAGGAATTTCCAACCTGAGTCAAATTTCAAGTAATAAGAACTTGGGCTGGTTTTCTCTAGTTACCTCACAAGGCCACCTTCCCTAGTCTCAGCTTAATCACAATTGCATAACTTCAGTATACCCCTGCAGTAATTTTTCTCCATGTTCCCAAAGATGATTGAACATCAGGGGTTCATTCACCTTTCCACTTACCTGGCTCCCCCTCTTCCCATGGCACTAAGTTACAGGTAAGACAAGTAGGCTTCTGTACACCATTTCATCCCATAAATCATTCTTAGAATGATCCCTCTCTGGATTCTTCCAAATGTAGGTGGTGCAGAATTATGGTAACTCTAAAAAGAGCCTTCTAGATTCTGGGTATCAACAAGCCCATTTGATCCATTTCCTGAAACTTCATGTTTACCACTGCTCTATCTACTGTTCAGAATACTGTGGAAGAGTGTGAAAGAGTCCTGCCCGACAGAGCCTTCAGCAATGACGGAAATGTTCTATATCTGTGCTGTCCAATTACAGCAGTCACTAGCATCTGTGGCTAGTGAAAACTTGAAATGTGGCTAGTGTGAGTCAGAAGTTAAATTTTAAATTTTAATTAATTATAATTTAAATAGCCACATGTGGCTAGTGGCTACCGTACTGGATAGTGCTGTCGAGAAGAATAAAAAGAATTAATTCAGTCTCCTAAGAAAATGGAAAGCTCTAAAAGTTTATCCTGAGTACAGAGAAAGAATTAAGCTTTCTGTGGCCATAGACATGGATCATTGTCCCAGCTGTGAGCCAGCCCCCTCCACCCCAAAGAGGTACCTCTAAAAGGCTTCCCTAGATGACTCAGGAGCTGCTCTTCCCTTGGGAGTAGGAACCAAAATGAAGATGGGCTTCCAGCTTCCTGCCTCCCTGCTCCTAGTGCTTATTTGCTCAAGGGTATAAAGCCAGTGATACGGCTTCATGGAATTTCTGAGGACAAGAACAAAAAGCAACTAGCCAGCCCCACTTACTTTCCAAATGAGGAAAACCAGAACCATGGAAATAAAATGATTAATTCATTTTTTGTTTGTTTTTATGCAGTTGATGGCAATAAGTAAACAATCCACCAACTTATTCCAAGGAATTTAAAATGCAGTTCAATGAAACAGAAGAATCAGTGGATGGGTTAAAAAGCAGGCGAAGAAAGAACTAGTGTACTGAAAGATATAGGTAAGAAACTACCCAGAGCACAGCATACAGAACTAAAGATGTGGGAAATATGAAACAGTTTCAGAAACATGAAGGAGAGAATAAGAAAGTCCAATATAGAACATCCAGGATTTCCAAAGGAAAGATGGAAGGAAATAAAAGAAAAGCAAAATTTGAAGGGATAAACGGCTGAAAATTTCTCAGGTGCTTTGAAAAACACGACGTCTCAGACTCAAAGATAAACAGCAAGCAGGATAAATAAACCAATGTGGCAGTAAATGTGCAGAACACTATGAACAAAGAGAAGATAAAAAAGCAGCTAAGAGAGAGAGAGAGGAAAAAACAGATTAAGAGTGGAGAAACAGACTTTTCAATTGCAATATTAGAAGCCAGAAGATAATGAAACAGAATAACATCTTTCGATTGCAAAGAAAAAATAACTGTCAGCCCAGATTTTTACATCAAGCCATATTATCATTCAATGGTTATGACAAATAAAAACACTTTTAGGCAAGCAAAAAAAGAGTTTGCCATTAAGAGGCTCATGGAAAAAAATTTTAAAGTCTATCTTTGGAAGACAGAACTCAGATGAAGTATGATAACTCAAGAAATTAGAATAACAGTGTAAACCCAAGGGAAATAGAAGGAAAGATAAAATACAGTTAAGAGCAGAAAGCACAGAGCCTGTCTCAGTCAGTTAAGCCTCTAAGTCTTGATTTTGCCTCAGGTTATGATCTCAGGGTTGAAGGATCCAACCCAGCATCAGGCTCTACACTCAGTGGGGAGTCTACTTAAGATTTTCTCTCCCTCTGCCCTTCCTCTTGCTTGTACGTGCTCTCTCTCTCTTTCTCTAATAAAACCTTTTAAAAAAGCAGAAAGCAACAAAATGGGGGGGATAAAGGGTAATCAAAATCAAAAGCTGGTCCTTTGAAAATAAATTAATAAAACCAAGCTCTGGTAAGACTAATCAAGGATAAAGAGAAAACTTATAAATAATATTAGGAATGGAAAGGAGGACATAATACAGGGATAGACACAGAGATTTCCTGGACATATATGCCTTATCAAAACTGACACAAGTATAGGAAACCCGAATATACCAATAATACTGAAGAACTTGAATCATATTAAATAAAAACTTACCCATGAAAAAAAAAAAAGCGCTAGGCCCAGACACTTTTACAGGACAATTTTACATGCAAGATCTTTCCCAGAGCCAGAGTTCTCACCAGGTTTGTTTGTTTGTTTAAGATTTTACTTATTTATTTGACAGAGAGAGATCACAAGGAGGCAGAGAGGCAGGTGGAGGGAGGGGGGAAGCAGGTTCCTCGTTGAGCATAGAGCCCGATGTGGGGGTCGATCCCAGGACCCTGAGATCATGCCCTGAGCCAAAGGCAGAGGCTTAACTCACTGAGCCACCCAGGTGCCCCTCTTACCAGGTTTAATAAGAACTCCCATCCCCTTGCACTTCGGATCCAGGAGTGCTAACAGACTGCCACTGTGGCCAATCTCTGGATGCTTCAGCCATCCACTGTTAGTGCCTTTAATCCTAGCCACACCTTCAAACTGTCCCTTCAATTAAATTTGATTCCATTACCTCTCTGAGTGTGCAATCTGTTTGCAGCCAGAACTCTAACAGGCCTTTGTACAAATTCTTCTAGAAGAGAATGAACATATACATATTCCTAAATTCCTTTTAAAAGTCTTCATTAAGGGGCGCCTGGGTGGCTCAGTGGGTTAAGCCGCTGCCTTCGGCTCAGGTCATGATCTCAGGGTCCTGGGATCGAGTCCCGCATTGGGCTTTCTGTCGGCAGGGAGCCTGCTTCTCTCTCTCTCTCTCTCTGCCAGCCTCTCTGCTTATTTGTGATAAATAAATAAAATCTTAAAAAAAAAAAGTCTTCATTAACTTTTGGGACCCATGGGTGGCTCAGTTGGTTAAGCATCTGCCTTCAGCTCAGGTCACAGTCCATGGGCCCTGGGATGGAGTCCCACGACAGGCTCCCTGCTCAGCGGGGAGTTTGCTTCTCCCTCTGCCTGCCGCTCCCCCTGCTTGTGTGCTTGCGCTCCTTTCTCTCTGACAAATAAATAAAATCTTAAAAAAAAATTCTACATTAACCAGAGTAGCAATAGAAGAGAATAAAATTATGAGTGAAATTTCATAACATATATACAGAAATCCCAAGTAGAATATTCACATATTAAATCTAGCAATTTATAAAAAATGTATGTACCACAACCAAGTAGGGCTTACTTCAAGAATATAAGGACAGTTAAACATTATAAAACCTTTTAATGTAATCATTGATAGATGGAGGGAGAAAGACCATCTGAATAAATGCAAGGAAAAAAATTTGATCAAAGAGCCAGCTGTGATACTTAACAAATTAAGAATAGAAGGGAATAAAGGAAATTGACCAAAAACAGACAATGGTTCCAATGCAAGAAGCACTCCCTTTAATAAGAGGAAAACAAGGATGACCACGATTACCGACTCACATAAACTTTTTACTGGAGGAACTAGCCTGCAATCTTAAAAGAAAGAGAAGTGACACAGAAGAGGATTAGAAAAGAAGAAACTAAAGAGCAGTTATTTGCAGATGTGATTCTCTTGAATTTTCTCTGGAGACGTTTCACATTATAATTATTATACTCAGTCTCTTTCTTTCTAAGAGTTCAGCAAATTTGCCAAATATACAGGAAATCTGAAATGATTATAAAAAAATGTAAAGCTACTTGCAGTAATAATGCAAAAAACAAGGTACCTAACAAAAGGGATTCAAGATCTTTAAAAATTCGAAAGCTTTATCCAAAAACATTAAGTAATAACATGAGTAATAACAGACTACTTATTATCTACCGGGCACTATTTCGAACGGTATGTTTATGCCTACAAATTTGTTTAATTCATATAGTCCCACATGATAGATGTAATTATTATTAGCCTCCCTTTAGAATTAAAGAAATTACGGTGCGAGGAAGGGTAAATCACTTGCCCAAGATTCCAGAACTAAAACTCAGTTACCCTGGGATTCAGACCTAAGGCAGTCTGGCTCCAAGCTTGCAATCTTAACGGGTATCCTACACTGCCTCTCCCAAGAGGGGGGTGTCCCATTCCTCCCAGGAAGGTACCTCCAGCTCAGCTGAGTCAAGACTCCAGGAGATAGTCTCATGTCATGTCATACTGAGGCAGATTTGACCTGAACTATGGGCAACAAGCCCCTATTTCAACAGATGGGACCAGAGTACAAACCTTGAGAGCAAAGGTTCATGGTAAGGATACAGACCAACTCTGATGAAAACAGATCTCAGCATTAGATCTAGCCACCCCTTCAGACACCATGTCATTTTTAAGATCATGTGGTTTTCCCATTTCTAGGAGCAGGTCAATGTAGGCTCCTCATATTTGAGAAGTTTCATTAACATCTTAAGCTAATTTACAGAGTCACTGGACATTTTTGTCCAATTGAATTGGACATTCAGTTATTTATGTTTTCCTAGTAACATCCGAGGATTCTGGGTGACACAAATGCAATATTTCTTTGTGCAAATTTTGCACGTTTTCTGTAAATCTGAAATTATTTCAAAGCTTTAAAAAATATTTAACAATTCTATTGTATCTACAAACCCATCCCCATCAGGTTCATAGGTAGACTCAAATTTATAAAGATGGCAACTGAGAAACTCAATGTTAATTCCAATAAATATTCTAATGGCTTTTCCCCCATAGAAGTTGACAAAGCTGATTCTGGGAGCAGAAAGTGCCAAAAATAGCTAACCGGTTTCTGTTGTTTTTGTTGTTGTTGTCTGTAACATACAGAAAGAACTGTTTATTCTGCTGTTTGCAATACAAAGACACAGGGAAACGTTATTGTTTGTACAACATAGTAAGGGAAAAAATTTGAAACTGCCCATTAGGGTCAGTTTGCCAGATGTCCTGTCATTAAGAATACCAGCTATAAACAGAGCAGTTCCTAGTACTCTGTACTTCATTTTGTTTATTCTATCCTGATTCCCTTATTTGTCCCCTAGAAAGCTTCACTTAGACAACACAGCTTTGAAAAAGAATAACAAGATGAAAGGATTTGCCCTTCCACACAGCAAGACAAAACTACAGTAATTAAGTAAGTGTTAGCACAAGGATAGACAAATTGACCAATGGAACAGAACAAAAAGCCCAGGAACAAATACAGGCCTGGAAGGAAACTTGATATATGACGGAGGGGGCTTTGCAAATCAGTAGGGAAGGACTTCACCATTCTTCACTTGCTGCTGGGAGAGCTAGTGGTCATACGAAAAAGAAAAAGATATCCTCACCCTAACAATTTAATTCTCCAGGGGTTAAGGACTTTAATGTGAAAGGCAAAAGTTAAAAACTTTTAGATGAAAATGTAAGATAATATCTTTATGACCTCGGGCAAAGAAAATCTTTCTTAAGACACAAAATGCATATGGTGTAAGGAAAAACAGTGGAATATTCAATTACACAATTAAGTTAACTGTAACAAGTCACAAAAAGAATAAAGAGAGAAGCCACACACTGGGAGAATACATCTGCTTTACATATGACAACAAATAAAATTGTCTGGAAACAAAACAAAAACACAAATTCATACAAATTAGTCAGAAAAGGATAAAAGATCCAACATAAATCTGGGTAAAAGACATGAACAAGCATTTCATAGAAGAAAAACATTTAAATATATATTAACATATTAATTATATGTAAACGCACCTTATCAAATACATAAATAACAAAATCACAGTGGTATTCTATTTCATATCCACCAGAGCTTGCCACAAATTAAAGTTTGATGATAATGAAGTTTTGGCAGGGGCACAGAGGAAGTGAAAATATGCTATTTTGGGGAATGTAAACTGGTACAAGCATATTGGAGAGCCAGTGGGCAATATCTCTCTAAAAGCTGAAGATATATATACCTATGACCCAGCTATTTCACAACTAAGGAAGCATCCTAAAAAAAACTCTCACTCAAGTATGTAAAGAAACAGAAAATTCTCAAAGCAACTGAAAATAACTTTAATACCCATTGTAAAAGAATGGATCGAGAAATGGTGATATTTGTGGTAGAGTCAGTCATACAACAGAATACAACAGTGAAAATGAATGTGTCAACATAAGCAATAAGTACTATGATGATGGACTGACAGGTCTCAAATTCACTTGAGGATATATATATATATATATGTGTGTATCTCCATGTATATATATGGATATAAAAGGATAGATTCATTATGATAAAGTTTATATGAATTAAATGAATATTGTTTTAGCAGAAACCTGCAATAAAAGTATGAATATATGGAGAGGATGATGAACAGGAGAGTCCGGCAGTGATTACCTTTGGGGAGGGAAGAAAAAAGAATGGGTTGGGATTTATGCAATTTCATCTGTAATGGTTTATTGATTTATTAATCTGTTTGGTACATAAATAAATACATTATCTCTTTTGAATGCCTAAAATAGTTTTTTTGGGAAAAGATTCTAAGACATCAGAGCTCCTATTCAGTCACACTAGTATCTGATCTCCTGAAATGTGCAAGTGAAGCCAAAAATTGAGATAGTATAAAATCCTGCAATTTTTCCATTTTGCAATCATAGGACAGAAACTTTAGAGTTCATCTAATATAAGTAAACAGACAGGAGAAGGAAGGGTCAGGCTCTAGTCTGGATCCTATGACAAGATGTACCCTGAGGACCCTCAAGGAAAAGAACATGGGCAAGTAATTCATGCTATTTTATGAAAGTGATCGGGGTGCCTGGGTGGCTCAGTCAGTTAAGTGTCTGATTTCGGCTCAGGTCATGATCCCAGGGTCCTGGGATTGAGCCCCACATCAGGCTTGGGGAGTCTGCTTCTCCCTCTCTCTGTCTCTCTATGTGCTTGTGCTCGCTCTCTGTCAAATGAATAAATAAAAGTCTTAAAAAAAAAGGCAAGTGATCACTGCCTTGCAGAAAAATTTTGATAAAGTAAAACATCCATTTGTAATAAAAATCATCAACAAAGTAGGTCTAGAGGGAACACACCTTAACATTATTAAAGTCTTATGTATGAAAACCCCACAGTTAACATCACACTGAATGGGGAAATCTAAGAGCTCTTCCCTTAAGGTCAGGAACAAGACAAGGATGTCCACTTTCACCAGTTTTATCCAATATAGTACTGGAAGTCCTAGTCACAGCAATTAGATAATCAAAGGAAATAAAAGGCATTGAAACTGGTAAGGAAAAAGTAGAAGCTCAACTATTTGCAGATGACATCATACTATATATGGAAAACCCAAAAGACTACTAGAACTGATAATTTAAGAAGTGACAGGATACAAAAATCAATGTACAGAAATCTGTTGCATTCCTATATATTAATAATGAAGCAACAGAAAGTGAAATTAAGAAAACAATTTCATTTATAATTGTACCCAAAACAATAAGATATCTAGAAATAAACTTAACCAAAGATGTGAAAGACCTACACTCTGAAAACTGTAAAACACTGATGAAAGAAATTCAAAAGGATGATAAGAAATGGAAAGACATTCCATGCTCGTGGGTTGGAAGAACAAATATTGTTAAAATGTCTATAACGCCCAGAGTACCCAAAGTATAGCACACAAAGTAATCTATGCATTTAACACAATGCCCATCAGAATATCAACAGCATTTTTCAACAGAGTTAGTACAAACAATCCTAAAATTTGTATGGAACCATAAAAGACCTCAAGTATCCAAAGCAATCTTGAAACAAAACAAAAACAAAAACAAAAACAAAAACACCCTCACCAGACTTCAAGTTATGGTACAAAGCTGTAGTAATCGAAACAGTACGGTACTGGCATAAAAACAGGCACACAAAGAGATACCCAGCTCGCTCAGTCAGAAGATCTGATTCTCAGAGCCATGAGTTGTAGCCTACTTGGGGTGTATAGATCACTTAAATAAGCAAAACTTTAAAAGAATAGTTAAAAATGGACTACCCTACAACCCAATAATCACATTACTGGGTATCTACCCAAAAGTACAAAAACGATAATTCATAAAGGGATACATCATCCCTATGTTTACTGCAGCATCATCTACAATAGCTAAACAACAACCAACCCAAAAATCCACCAATAGCTGAACCGATAAAGAAGACGCGGTATATACATACAATGGAATATTACTCAGCCATAAAAAAGAATGAAAGCTTGCCATTTGCAATGTCATTGATGGAGCCAGACAGTATAATGCTAAATGAAATAGGTCAGTCAGAGAAAGACAAATACCACATGATTCCACTCATATGTGGAATTTAAGAAACAAAACAAATGAGAAAAAAAAAAGGAGAGAGGCAAGCCAAGGAAGACTCTTAACTAGAGAACAAACTGATGGTGGCCAGAGGGGAGAGGTGGGGGGATGCGGGAAATAGGTGCTGGGAGTTCAGAGTACACTTATCAGTGATGAACACTGGATTATGTAGAGAACTGTTGAATTGTATATTATATATACTGAATTGTATATATTGTATATATTGCGTCTCTGAAACTAATTTAACACTGTGTGTTAACTATACTGGAATTAAAATTAAAAACTTAATTAAAAAAAGTGACCATCACTTTTTCCTTCAGTGTTTTGAACTTCTTAGGCAAAAGATACCTTGTAATTATGACATCAATTAAAAACGTGGAGTCTCCGGGGTGCCTGGGTGGCTCAGTGGGTTAAAGCCTCTGCCTTCAGCTCAGGTCATGATCCCAGGGTCCTGGGATCGAGCCCTGAATCGGGCTCTCTGCTAGGCAGGGAGTCTTCTTCCCCCTCTCTCTCTGCCTGCCTCTCTGCCTACTCGTGATCTCCCTCTGTCAAACAAATAAAATCTAAAAAAAAAAAAAAAAAAAAATGGAGTCTCTACTATATAACCCAAGAAAAAGCCCTCTCAGAGTAGAGGTTCCTCTTACTCTTTCCTTGTTTGAAGGCCTGGTCAAAGTCATCTCTGAGGAATGGATCTATAATCCTATAGGCCTGAGAGCTTTCAGGCCCAGAAAACCCCCTCTGAGTTCCTTGTTTGTGCCCTTTTCTCTATTATTTATTGCTGGCTCTTAAGGCATTAAATGCTGACTTCCTGTTCCCCTTTACTGAGCTCTGGGGCCTTGGAACTGGGAAGAGGCTTTGAAGACAAGTACAAAGCCAGGAAAACACGGAGTGGAGACAGCCATGACTTTCCAAAGGAAAGCAAATCTTAACACGGTTATAATAACCTTTCAGACTTTCCTCTGTCTGTAGCTTACATAAGACAGTGGTTCAGACACGAGGACTGAGGAGTTGTAGGTCACTGAAGTTGGGAACAGTTAAAGCTCTGGTTTGGGCAGGCAGAGGGGCTGAGGACAGCATTTTGGATGCAGACAGCATAATCCTGGCGTGTTCTAAACTCTTACTATCCCTAACATTTCCTTTTCACCATCCTACAGAGGCTGGATGGGTCATGTGTTCACTTTGGGTGTCACTGTAAAGGCTTTATTAGGACCTAAAACCTTCAGAGCACAGATGACCTTGTATGAATTGTCTCCTTGTAAAGTAGTCCTAGCGCCAAGCGCCAGGCCATCATTTCACACTATGGAAAAAGGAGGCATATTCCTGACTCTTATATTGTCATCATTAGGTCCACAGCCATCCCTTAATCCAGAAATGTGATGCTCTTCCTGTAAGGGGTCTCAGGCCCTCTCACACAAGGCCTCAGTTTCATGATCCTCTTACACGACAATGGTGTTTTAATGAACTGAGTTTGAATGTTCAACTCCAATCTCATTGGTCATGCTACTGTGGCAATTCACTGGGCACAGGCCTTCCCCACTCTATTCTGCTGTCCTGCACTTTGAATTCAGGGCTCACTGTCAGCGTGGAAAGCACCAGAATTCTGATATGGCAGCCTCTGGTTATGTTCCACCCAGGGATTTATCATCCACAACCTACTCAAATCCCTCCCCCAACAGCTACCAAAAATTCCCCTGGTGAGAAATGCTATTATGAGAAGGAGTGGCTGCTTTGTGACTCACTATTTCATTAAAAAGATTTTTTTTTTCAAACAAATTTTCAGTAGAAGAATCCAAAGGTTTTCCAAAGCCACAGCAAAAACAGAACAGCTCATAATACTATTTCTCAAAGGCCTGCAACTTCATAGGCGATCCCTATACCTCAAAATACCGGAGATGCTCAGATTCACTATCCTTTTATGTTGCACTTGGCCTCTGGGCTGAGGGAAGGGGTAGGGAATAGACGGATTAAATACAGCCAACAAGGCTGGGCTTGTTCGGCGCGCATAAACCAGCCCTCATCAGAGGTATGAGACTTGCCATAGTTCCCCAGGGCAGCTGGCTGCAATGGTATGACTACTGCAGCCACATCTGACCAGGACGGAGGAAATATAATAATACATGGTGTACATGGGGTATGTGGTGATGCTTGTTACCGTAGTGAGTGGTGTCATAACAGAGTTTCTCTGAAAAGCTGTCTTAGATGGCATTATATTTTACAAGGCATTAAAAGTGTAAATTATCTAAACAGAATAGAACCATATCACAAAAAGCTAATTTGTATTTACGGTAGGCAAGTACTTCATTGGTTTGGGCTGGAATCCCAAGGACTCCCTCAAATCCTTGTGGGATTCCCAGAGTACTCAGGCAGACATCAGGATAAAAGAATTCTAGTGGCTCTCCCTAAGGAAAAGCACCGTGTTAGCAGGAAAAAAAGGGTTACTGGAGAGGAATCAAATGAAAACATCTTCAAAGAGTTGAGAAATATGGGCAAAGTGACCAAAGTGGCTGGGGTCTAGGGTCTTGGGTTCTCCCCCCTCTGCCCAGATCATCTGGAAGACTCCAGATATAAGTTTCTCCCACATGCTAACAAATCAATTTTGACCTTAAGAGATACTGTACGACAAAGTTGACCAATTTCAGAACAACTCCTTGTGAAGCAATGGCTTATTTAATCATCCTTTTTAGAGGGCTAAAGGGTACTACCAACGAGAAAGCTGGAGCCAAGCTATGACAAACCTAATTCACTAAGATCAAGATGACCACATATTCCTAAATATAAAGTGAGGTTTCTCCAAAAATTAAGGTATCATCCTACAGCCAAAGCCCATATTAAGTCTCTGAGCAGGGAACATTCTTTTAAACCCTTTACTTTCAGGGAAAAAAAAAAAAAATACTCAAATATAACACACATTTAATAATTATTTGGGGGAAGTAGGGAGGAAGTAGGGAGGAAGTAGGGAAGTAGGGATAACCAACATATGTTGGTTATCATAAACAAAGCTTTAAAAATCACTTAAAGGGCACCTGGGTGGCTCAGTTGGTTAAGTGACTGCCTTTAGCTCAGGTCATGATCTCGGAGTTCAGGGATCAGGTCCCACACGGGGATCCCAGCTCCATGGGGAGTCTGCTTCTCCTCTGACCTTCCCTCTCAAGCTCTCTCACTCTGTCTGTCTTGCTCTCTCTCTCTCAAAGGAATAAATAAAATCTTTAAAAATAAAAATAAAAATCACCGAAAATAGCACTAAATGTCAACGCTGTGGAGCTCAGAGACATACAAGACCAAGACATACAAGACATGCAAAAACCATTCCTCATATTTCCTTATGGGTATTTGTGGCTTGGGATAAATTTTACAGAGACAAGATTACTAAAGTGGTGGATCATGCTTCTAGAAAACCATGTTCAATGACCGAAAGAAATGTGGCTCTAGGGATGACAAAGACACCAAAGCCAGAGGTACACACAAAGAGTTTGCAAAAAACAGTTTTTCCTTTAGATATTCTCACTGAGAGGATACAGGACCACTTGTATGAGGCTACATGAGGAATTTCTTAAGACACACTGGGCTGCAACCACAAAGAAAAATCACTTGCTCCAGCCCAGAAACAGGGTTTAGGAAAGAATGAAGACTGTCCATGAAGAGCAGGGAGCAAACACCATCCATACAGCTTCAGAGATGAAACCTTGAATTTGTTTGTTCAATAGAAGAACTGATGGAGAAGGTAAAAATCTCCCCTTAAGCTGCAAGATTCCTACTTTCTCTCTCAGGGAGTAAGGAAGCAAAGATTCTTAGAAAGAACAAAGTAATGTTAATCACCCTTATAAGAAAGATAAATTCCCCGCACCTCACACAGGTCCTAGGATACTGGAGGCACTCAGTAACTTGCAGCTGAATAAATGAATGTCTTGGCTCAACAGATCTCCACACACACATTCAAAAGGTCTCAGAGTTCTGGGTCTCCAGGAAAAAAGGAAAAATGGGTATTTTGTCCATTTAAAGTCTGGATTCATTCGAGGATCTTGTCTAGCTGCTGGCTGGGGACACATAAAAGAGGATCTAGCTCAGCAAGCCCTTCTGTAGCACAAGCAGCCAAAGGCAGCTGTGCCTTAGGAGAAAAATCAGGGGGAAGGCAAGCACAGAAGGAGAAGGGACACTGCCACAATTACCTTCTGTTCTGAGCAACTTCAATTCTCAGGACCAAGGCAGATGGGCTCAGGCCTATCTCTGGGAGGAAAATGCTCAGTTCCATATAAAAGAAAAACATCAAACCATGAGCAACGCTCTTGCTGGGTGAATACAGCCTCTGGAGCAGCTGAAAGGAAGATCTGTATGGATCCTGCTTCGGAGACACTTGATTCGTTTAGTAATACTGAAAATAACACTAATGAGTGCACCGAAAAGCATTCAGAGTTCTTTTTTTGTTTGGGATGAGAATTTTCAGAATCATTTGTTCCAAGTTCAGCTTCTTCGGGTGTCTCCTTAGCTCTACTGAATTCTGGGAGTGAGGTCCAGTCATCTGCATTGTTAACAAGCCCTCCAGAGAATACAGGGGCCGTCAAGTTTGAAAACCCCTGGAACCATTCACAGAAATCAAGAGAGCTCTTGCTTCTGCCTCCTTGTTACAGATGCAGAGTGCGCTATAAATTCTTACCATGCCTCCTTTAACTTGGTGTTTATAGGGACCCAGTGAATTCCCCCTTCCTCTTTACTTCCAGCAGAGGAAGGCTGCACTCTCAGTTCTAACAACTCCAGGGAGATTTCAGGGTAAACAGTCTCTTTGGTCCAAAAGCTACCCCTAGCTGCTGCCTTAAGATTAAACTTGGCTCCTTATCTGGTTCACACTTGAGGGTTGTAACTGGTTTTCAGGTTATTCATTCATACCCAAAACTTACTCCTCAACTACCAAAACCAGGAACCCATGTGTTGCATTCAAGGATAAACCTCTGTCCTTATGCGAAAATAAGATTCAGAAGTGAAAACTGCTGGTTCTATGACAAACGCCTTCTGTACGCTAATAATCACTAGGGATGGTCTGATACAGATTAGGCCATGCCAACGCTTAGAAAAGAAAGAGATGGCGATTCAGACTCCTCCAGCATTCTAAATCCCTGACTGGGATTAGGATTTAGGCTTGGAGCTATCTTTAAGATTCTAGTACGAGAGCTTCAGGACCCACGATCACTAGAAGCACCCTATTTAAGGGTTAGCAGGAGCAAGACTAGTCCATCTATGTTACGACCACTTCTCTATGAAGTTTTTTCTAATTTTGGAACTGTCGAAATTGACGTTTAGTTTTATAATCAGATTTACTAAAATGTGAGTGCCCAAGAAGCTTGTTGTTGAGTATCACATCTGTACAATACAACGCAGGTTTCTTTTCTCAAAAGGACCTAGAGTTGCATTTCCTTGGTGCAGAATGGCCTGGCTCAGAGTACTCCTTATGACATATTTGGGGTGTGTCTTTATTTAGTAGCTAAATGCACACATCCCATAAAACAAACACTTTAAGAGCCAAGCCACTGTTTCTTGCAGCACCTTTCAAATCCCAATGAGGAAGAGTGAACTGTGACCTTTAAGGAATTATCAGCTTCTCAAGGGAACTTTTTAAATTTTTATTTTGTAGAAAATAAGCCCTCATGGTAACAGAGAACTATAAACTCCACTGTACAGAAAGATTTTCATTAAGAATAGAACTTTTGCAGGGTAGGAGACCCATCATGCTCTCTGAAGACCACAGAACGCTTTTCCTTCCCCAGAAGCCATGTAAAGGACCATTACCTCTAGCATGCTTATGGTGAGGCACAAATAGGCTTTCTGATCCCCTCCAATGGAGTTGGCAACTCTGTTTAATTATTTAAGAGGAGACAATTAAATCACTTGAGAACCCTAGAATGGCAGCAAATAGAATCCAGGAGATGTCCTGCTAGCTTGGTCCAAGACTTAGCAAAAGTTACCTTCTATCAGCCCCGCTGATGACTTGGTGACAACAAAGAACAGTTTAGATTTTTTGATCCTAGGACCCGAGCCGAAGGCAGACACTTAACCGACTGAGCCACCCAGACACCCCAGAAATCCATGTTCTGAGAACCAGATCTCCAGAACATCACCTAGAAGACCATCTGGAGGTTAAACACCTTATAGCAAAATTGACACTTTAAAGTGGAAAGGAAGGGACACTAACTCTCATCTTCTAAAACAGCTCTTCTCGACGGTGTTCATGATTATCAACGGCCCGCCAATGTAGGTCAGGTTTCAGCAGAAAGCAGTAGCTTCCATTTTGGGGAAACAGTTCACACAGTTCTCAATCTCCCTGCCTAGCACCTTCTGCTCAGAGGAAAGAAGGCAGAGAACTGCAGAAGTGCCCCTACAGGAACCCCCCCCTTTGCTTATGTCTGCTATTTGGCTTTTGTAAACGCTAGCTCATGAGACCGCCGACAACTCTGAGAGGTAAGCAGGACAGGCATTACGTCCATGTTCCAGGTGAGAAAACAGTGCCTCTGAGGTTAAATGAGTCACGTGCCCAAGGTCACAAGTCAGGCAGTCATTTGATAGCCTAACCAGCAGATGAGCCTAGCGCTCTGGCTCGCCGGCCAGCACAATTTCCAGGACATAGCCAGCTTCCTGGTGTTCTGGGATGGAAGGCAGTGCAGTGTGATGGTTAGGAGCCCAGGTTCTGACACCAGCAGACCTACATTCCTACCCCAGCTCTGCCACCTCTTCACTATCTGACCTGTGTCTGCTCCTGACCTTGCCCTCCATCTCTGTTTCCTCACCTGTAAAATGGGGACGAAACCGCCTACCTCACAGTTATAGGGTTGATTAAATGAGATGATGGACATGAGGCACTCAGATTCATTCCCTCAACAAATATTTGTGCCAGGCACGCACAGTGCAAGCGATACAGTAGTGAGCAAGAGGCCCAGTCCTACTCTCATGGAGCTTAAAAATCAATCAAACTAAATAGAAAAGGCAAACAGATAAATAAAATACTTATAAAGTGTGTGAAGTGCTGTTAAGGTAACAGGTGAGTGGCTGGAAAGATTCAGAGGAGGGAGGCAAATTTTAAGAGCGGTCTCTAAGGAAAAATTTAAGTCTGAGTCATGAGGGATCAGAAAGAACTACCCAAAAACAGAATGGAAGGGAAAGCATTCCAATAATAGGGACCAGGGCGTGCAAGGTTCACAACCTGGGGAAGCGTAGGAACCGAGAGAAGACAAATGTGATGGCTTCGTATCCTCACGGGACCTGGGGAATAACCTTTCCAGGCTGGCCGCCAAAGACTAACACGTCTATTTTAAAAATAACAAAGACAAGGCTCAAGAGAGGTGATGTGTCTTCCCCAAGGTCACAGCTACTCTGAGGAGGGCCCGAGACCCTAGTATTTTACCTCTAGACACAACATCAGCTCCCTCCCTCCGAGGAAGCGTCGTGTACCCTGAACTCCCCTGCTTGTTTCACTGACAACTGTTGTCGGTGCCCACGAAGAGTTCCAAAAGCACCTTAAAAACACAAGCAACAACATCCCATCAACTTCTAAGCATCTAGTCAATTGTGCACCGAAGTCCTTATCCTTCACTCTTACGACACAGGAGCAAAAACTGCTTGGCCTTACTCAAAGGCTCCAAAATAGAAACAAGTTTCTCTTCTTACAGCAATAAACAAGAGAGGAAAGGGATGTCCTGGAAGGAAGGTCCTGTGGCCTGTTCCGGAAAGTGAGACAGAACTACCAGTGCAGAAGACTGGAAATGTGAAGGTTCACGGTAAATGAACTGCCAAGGAAAAACTATTTTATTTGAATAAAAGAATGAATCCCTAAACAAGTGGTTGTCAGCCAGGATGGTGTTCCGCTCCTGCACCAAGAGCATTTGGAAATTTTGTGGAGGCAAGTAGTGGGCAGGGCCAGGTGTGCTCAAAATGTTAGAAAAGGACAGTCCTATAAAGAATGTATTACCCAGGGGGCCTAGCTGGCTCAGTCAGTACAGCATGAGCCTTGATCTTGGGGTCGTGAGTTGAAGCCCCACACTGGATAGGAAGATTACTTTTAAAAAGGTGTGTATGTGTATATATATATATATAAAATTTGGAAAACGAATGTATTACCCAAAATATTAGGAGCAGCTTCACACACACTTTCATATTGATTTCAGAAGGATTACTAACCCCTAGCTTTTCCTGTATTCTCATGGTTCTGTGGCTCTTACCCTCGCCACAGCTAGATGAAAAAAATTAAACTCAGGTTTCACAGCTGAGGAGTCTGAAATTTTGGAATCCAGCTGTAAGCCCATAACTCCATCATGGAACCTGGTACCAGGTGGAATAAGGAAAAAGAAGTTTCTAGTAAGAAACAGTTAAGAAATTTTCAAAACGGGAACTCCTTCCCCAGATAAGCATCCATAAGATTACATGTGTTTTGCAACACACAAAATTCTGTGTCATGCACTGCTTTTCAGTTTAAAATCGGATACTAATGATAGTTCTTTTAGAAAGTTAATCACAGTCATCTCACAAATAGAGCTTCCTTTTTCTGGACCTCATTTTATAAGAAAAAAATTTTAATTTCAAGATGTCTAAAAATGATCAAATGTCTAAAAGTGCCCAAAGCAGTCATACCTTGCATCTTATTCAGGACAGAGATTGATGTAGATCAAGGAAACTCAGATGGTATCTAGAGGTCCGTTCAAGAATTAAAATACTGGGGCACCAGGGTGGCTCAGTGGGTTAATAAGCCTCTGCCTTCGACTCAGGTCATGATCTCAGGATCTTGGGATCGAGCCCCTTGTTGGGCTCTCTGCTCAGTGGGGAGCCTGCTTTCCCCTCCCTCTGCCTGCTTCTCTGCCTACTTGTGATTTCTCTCTGTGTCAAATAAATAAATAAAATCTTTTAAAAAAAGAATTAAAATACCATTTTAGCATTCAAAAGCCACTTTCCAGTGTTACTCTAAATTAGTCACTAATTCCCCCTCAAAAATTATTTCACAAATTAAAGTTTATAGAATCGAAACAAAAGCCAGACTATTTCCAGAAATAAGAAAGACTTTAAAAGTCTACCCTATTTCACAATAGCTAGAACAGTGTTCCAATAGATACACCCTCCATAAGGCAATCTTCCTTCTTTCTACACAATATCTAAATTTGCTTAACTCTCCCAAAGAGTCTGAAAATGTTAACTTCTTCACACTGACTTGCCAATTAGCAAATAGCGGCCCCACGCCCCTTTTGACCAATTTTCTAGCAGCCTAACCTGGCTTCTCAGGTTAGCTGAGCAGACAGACCTGTTTTTCTGCAGAAGTTCTTGCCAGTGCCTTTTCTGCCCTGCCAGGCAGGGCCTGGGAAATCCTCCTCCAGCTTTTTGCTGGCCTGTCACCAGAAGTTCACAAAATGAATTCATCCAGATTTTTTGAATCCCCCTCTTCCCCTGGTAACGCACCAACAACATCCAGGCAATGAAGTCCCACCTCCCACGACAAAAAGGTAGAGATTACCAGGAAGACCTAGCACTTGCCATGGAGGGGAAGAAAAAAGATGGAGGGACGTGAGAGTCACCCAGCCAAGCCTACGGCATGCATGCAGCACCCGCCACCAGAGCCCTGGTCCTGCAAAGCCTCAGTGGGAGGCTCCCTGGCTAGGCCCTCCATTCGGCAGGCCACACCTGTCTATGGCAGCAGGCTTCCGGCTGCTCCATTTTAAACAATTCAGACAGATCTCCAGCAGGGTGGCAAAATTGGGCACCCCCTTCTGTCAGCAAGAGTGGGAGCCCTAATCCAAACAACACTTGCCCCCAATTTTCTTTCTTTTCATAGTCTTTGTTTGGGAAACACCGCTTGGTCAAACCGGATCCCTCTCCCTGTTAACGGTGAGGTAGGCACAATGCTGCAGTGACAGAAAGGAAGCATCGAGGCCGAGACTTGCCATCAGCCAGACAAGATCTCCTCTCTGAGAACGGTGATGCCGATACATGGGACTTCGATGGGCAGGTTTCACTCTGCTCATCCACAAGTGAACCAACGCCAGAAGTCCTAAAACGCCCGGCTCCGCAGCCTCGCAGGAAGCCTCTTTTCTAAAGGGTAGATAGCCCATTCATCCCCAGGAACCAAAGGGAAGGCGGACAGATCCAGGTCGCGCACTCCACATCCAAATCTTCGCAAGCGCGCGCGAAGGTTTGGGGCGCCCCGGCGCGCCCTCCCTTGCACTCCACCCTCCGAGGCCTCCACCGCCCGCGGACTCACCACTGTGCGAGCTGAACCACCTGGGTGCGATGTGCAGAGGTAGAGCATCCGCCAGCGAGGCTCGGGAGCCCAGGTACAGCATCCCGTCTCTATGGTGACCGCCGCCGGTCTCCTGGTAACCATTGCCATGGGCATAGGTGGAGTCGGACGCAGACCCTCCGCCGCCCGGCGCCCTCTCCGAGTCGCCGGTCCCCCGGGAGGCGGGGGTGTAGAGGCCAAAGGGCACCCCCCCGGCCGTGCTGGGGTCCATGCCCATGCCCGCCACCGAGCTGACTGAGCGGCTGCGCAGCCCCATGGCCCCGCCGCCCGCCCGGTAGTGCCCAAAGTGGGGCGCCCCTCCCGGCGGGGGCACGGCGCTGTCATCGGTGGAGACCCCCGGAAAGGGGCCCCGGGAGCGGGCCGCCGTGCTCTGCTTGCCCCCCATGCTCGCCCGGGCCCCGGTGGGGCGGGAACCTGGAGGCCGAGACCCTCCCCCACTTCTCAGCAGCGGGGGGAGGGCTGGGCGAGCATAAAGGGGGAGGGAGTCAAAAAGGAGACCGGGAGGAAAAAAAGGAAAAAAAAGAAAAAGAAAAAAGAAACCCCGCGGGGCGGAAGAGGCAGGCGGGCGGGGATCCCAAACTAAGAATTTAAAACGATCCAAGCCAAACGCATGTTTCCCCTCAAGGTCCAAAGAAGCGCAGTCCGGCGCGGGCTCGGCGCGCCACAGGCCGCCCCCGGGCTCCCGAAAGCCGGGGGAGCCGCAGGGAAGGAGGGAGGGAAGCGGCGGTTGGGCGCAGGGAGGCGGCAGAGGAGGCCGCCCGCCGGACAGGAGGAGGAGGAGGAGGGCTGGGGGC
This sequence comes from Meles meles, assembly GCF_922984935.1. NCBI lineage: Eukaryota > Metazoa > Chordata > Mammalia > Carnivora > Mustelidae > Meles > Meles meles. The sequence goes on from NC_060084.1 coordinate 11,872,697, forward strand.
ACCGGGCGCGTCCCCCGCCTCAGGACGCCGCGACCATGGACGCCGGCCCGGACCCCTCCAGGCCTCGGGCGGGCTGCGGCGCTGGGCTGCCAGGCGGAGCTCGGGAAGCCGCGGTCGCGTCGCGTCGCGCTCTTGCTTCAGCTGCCGCCGGCCCCGCCAGCCGCTCCGCCCCGCTCGGTCCCGGGCTGCGCTCGCCGGCGCTCCTCGCCGCCGTGGAGACAATGGAGGGCGGCAGAGCGCAGGCGCGGCCCGCGCCCCCTCCCCTCCCCCCCGCCGGGTTAACCCCTTCGCGGCCCCTGCGGCGCCCGGCCGCTGACGCCCAGGAGGTCCCCACCCACCCACCCAGCGCGACCGGCCTGTGACCCGAGTGGCCCGAGCCACGGGGCGTCAGGAACAGAAGCCAGGCGTCTTTTCAAAGCAAGCGCTCTTTAGAGGTCCCGAAAATGGCTAATTATTGAGGGGGAACCACCTATGGGAGGAGGGGCGGCGACGGTTCAAGGGGCTGGGAAGGAAACGCCAGGAAGAATGAAAATTACTCGAGACGCCTACCTGGCTCTGAGGGTCACTGGTCAAGCCTCCCTCCCGGCACAAATTTGCCCCCACAGCACCCTCTGGTGGACGTGCTGTCCATTCTTGCGGAGGTTTCCCAACCAGGAACCCCTAAGATCAGATCAGGAAGCCTAGCATTTGGGGAATTTTTAGCTGTTTGGCACTGGGGCACTTGTGACTCCGGATTTTGCTGAGAGTAGATCGGAACTTCCTACTTGAGGCTTAAGCAGTGGACGGATTCCTTATCTAAAATGCGATGCTGAAGATGATTAGGTGTGGCATAGAAAGTGAGAAGACATGGACACAGCCAGAACTGGTAATTTTAGAAACTCCTTAGTCCCCGGTTTTGTTTACCTTTTATTCCAACATGCACCGTAGTGGGATGCACAGTGGGTACTCAATAAGTATTTGTCCGCCGAGTCTGCATTTTGCAATACGTCTCTCTCACAAATTCACATCCATCCATTCATTCATTCAAGAACCATTTTTCAAGTACTGGGTGCTGGCTATGAGCATCACCCAGTCCCTAGTCCAGCCTCCATGCTCTAAACGTCCCTCAGATACTTCCACATTAAGGAGCCAAAACAGGGGGTAGAGAGATATTAAAAGAACCCATGCCCCCAAAAGCAGAGCTAGTCTGTCACAGGTATTGACAGTCCCAGAGCGAGCAGCTTGGAAAGAAACAGGAGGAAGGATATTTATTTACAAGCATGGAGTGCTTAGAGATGAGCAGAAATTCTGCTTGAGAAACCAACCTAGAAAAAAAAAATGTTCCAGTACCCAAGAAATTATCTGTTAAGTGGCTAAATAAGGAATTTGTGCACACCTAAGATCCAAATGAGTGGTCTGAAGGAAAATAAAGCTTACATTTCTCCCTGAAGAAAGAGTATGGTAACAGAAGAGGGGTGGTACAGTTCTGTGCAGGAGAAAGGATACTGGATCCCTTGACAGAGCTCTACTGGGGAGAAGAATCCACATCAATAAGCATTATTGCAACCATCTAAGTAACTTTTGATTTACCTATCCATTCAACACCTTTTTTTTTAGCACATAGAACAAAATATGAATGTCTTGTAAGTGCCAGGCACAGCACTGGGTTCTGGGATTCGGTGACAAGCAAGACAGATGGAGTCTGGGTTCTCACAAAGTTTCAGAAGAACCATTTCACACCCACTAAAATGGTTATAATCAAAGGCGATAAATAGAAGTGTTGGTGAGATGTGCAGACGTTGGGACCCTCATACCTTGATGGTGGGAATGGAAAATGGTACAGCTGCTTTGGAAAACAGTGTGGTGATTCCTCAAAAAAATTAAACAGTTATCATATGAACCAGCAATTCCACTCCTATGTCTATTTCCAAGAGAAATGAAAACCTATATGCACAGATAAATGTGTATGCGAATGCTCGTAGCGGCAATATAGCTAAAAAGTGGAAGCAACCCAACTGTGTATCCATTTATGAATGGATAAAGCCAATGTGTTGTGCCTATACAGTGGACTATTATTCAACCACAAAAAGAAATAAAATACTGATATGTGTGACAACATGGATGAACCTTGAAAACATTACACCAAGTAAAAGAAGCTAATCACAAAAGACCATATATTGTGTAATTTCACTTATATGAAACTTCTGGAATAGGCAAATCCACCAGGACAGAAAGGTTACTGGTTGTCAGAGCCAAGGGGCAGGCAAGAATAGAGAACAACCGCTAATGGGTTAGTTTCCTTTTAGAGTGATGAAAATGTTCTGTATTGAATGATGGCAATGTTTGGGGCACCTGGGTGGCTCAGTTAAGCGTCTGATTCTTGATCTCAGCTCAGGTCTTGAGCTCAGGGTTGTGAGTTCAAGCCCTGCACTGGGCTCCCTGTTGGGTGTGGAGTCTACTTAAAAAAAAAAAAAAAAAAAAAAGGAGGGGCGCCTGGGTGACTCAGTCAGTTGAGTGTCTGCTTTCGGCTTGGGTTGTGGTCCTGGGGTCTTGGGATTGAGCCCTGCATTGCTGGGCTCCCCGCTCAGTGGGGAGTCTGCCTCTCCCTCTGGCCCTCCCACGGCTCGTGCTCTCTCTCTTTCTCAAAAAAATAAAATCCTTTTTTTAAAAAACAATAGTGGTGATGTTTGCACAATCTTGTGAATATACTAAACACTGCTTGATTACACATTTAAAAGGGTGAATTTGATGGTATGTGAATGATAGCGCAATGTCATACAAAATACTGAAGTATTTCAGTACAGTACAGGGTGACAGATATGCCTAGAGCAGTGCCTGGCGTGTAGTTAGCCTCCCATGTGAATGAATGAGTGAATGAGGAAGTGCCACGGGAGTGAAAGATTCTGGTGCTGGTGGAAGGAGACAGGCACCAACAGCGATCCTAAGCCAAGGCCTAAAAGATGAGCTGGTGATGAGCCTGGGAACTGGGTGGCAGGGAGAGAATCGCGCTGAAGAAAGACGAGCATGTTCTAAGCATGTTCCTAGCATGTTCGACGGCCTAGAGAACATTGCATCTTCAAGGGACTGAAAGCAGCAGTGGGGCTGATAGGAGAGGATGTGGGAACCAAAGATGAAGCTGGTCCTCAGGGGACAAACCTGAGGGTCCTAGGAGCCACAACAGAGAGCACAGACCATATCCTGAGGGTGTACAGAGCTCTGGGAAGATTTACCAACATCATTATCAGTACACATAAGAATGGCCAATGACTGGGGCGCCTGGGTGCCTCAATGGGTTAAAGCCTCTGCCTTTGGCTCAGGTCATGATCTCAGGGTCCTGGGATTGAGCCCCACATCAGGCTCTCCGCTCAGCAGGGAGCCTGCTTCCCTTCCTCTCTCTCTCTGCCTGCCTCTCTGCCTACTTGTGATCTCTGTCAAATAAATAAAATCTTAAAAAAAAAAAAAAAAAGAATGGTCAATGACTAATGAGCAAGGAGGATGTCAAGACTTGAAAAATCAAGAAACTTGCCCCCTCCCCACCTAAAGATCTGTATTTTTCTTAGCTTCTAGATTCATAGCTTCTAGATAGAGACATGAAACAATACGCTGTAGCCCCCGTGGGGGGTGGGCCATCATTGGAACTGAACAGTGGGATGACAGGATGGATGACAAAGATTTTGTTTCATCATGTACTTTTTTTTTAAAGATTTTATTTATTTGACAGAGAAAGAGAGATCACAAGCAGGCAGAGCAGCAGGCAGAGAAAGAGGGGGAGGCAGGCTCCCCGCTGAGCAGAGAGCCCAATGCGGAGCTCCATCCCAGGACCCTGAGATCATGACCTGAGCCAAAGGCAGAGGCTTAACCCACTGAGCCACCCAGGCACCCCGCATCATGTACTTTTTCGGTATCTTAATATTGGAGCTATGTAAACGGAGAGAGATAGAGAGAGAGAATGGGCATTCAAGTCACTTGGCTAGTAGGGGTAGAGCCAGACTTATAAGCTTCCCAGCGAACTGGCTCATCAAGGACTCTTTGGACACCAAGTTCATTTTCTCTGTATGCTCGTCAATGGAGTGAAAAGAGTAGATCTGCTTAACAGCTCTATTTCTTTCTGTTATTTAAGAATTTGCCATTAGGATTTATAGTCCTGTCTGCTGATTAGGAGAGGCCAGCCTCTGTTGCATCTGGCACCACAGAACAGCTGAGAGCCTGAGCTGGGGGTGAAGCCTCTACTCCCCCCAGTATGATGACACCAGGCTCAGGTGCCCTGTGGGACTCTGACTGGCAGACTCTCTCAGGCAATGCCCTTGTTATCTCCTTGTGCACTTAGTAAAGAACAAATTTCCTTTGAAATTAAAATATTCAAATAAAGAACAGGCCAAGTTCCTCATTCAGTAGCTTGGCTCTCTACCCTTTACATTTTAGGGAGAGTGACTCAGGGCGTAGCAACAGGCATGCACAGAGACTTGCGAGCTCCGATTAGTTGATTAGTTTCATTTTGTCATTTGTTGCATTCAAAGTCCAGTAGGGGGGCTGCAATTTCTCCTGTGGATTCTTGGTTGAAAGTTAATGGGTCTGGGGAGGTGTTGAGTCATTTTGAATGCTCTCCATGCAAGGCGGTCAGATGCAGAAAGGGCTCCAGCTAGATTGAGGACTCTGTTTTATTATTTTTTATCTTCCTGCTCTTGCTGACCCTGGGTGAGCTGCTTCCTATCTGTTCTTCGACTGTGAAACAGGGTTAATAAACCACAGACCCACCTACCAGAACTGACAGGAGAAAAGGCTGATGAGACTCGTGTTGCCAAACCCTGCAAATGCCAGGGCATAACAATGTTACAAAGCGCCAGTTTCAAACATCTCTGGGAGAATGTAAGTCTGGGAGATTCCTGAAAGGTTTGGAAAATGAGGGAAACAGCTTGCTGGGGTCCACTCCGGAGAATCCTTGGGAAACCTGTGGCCTCCTTCCTCTTTGTCTCCATGAACCACGTCTTTGGAGGAAGTCCCAGCAGTCCCTCTGGGGTAGATAAGTGTCTCCCAGTAAGAAACTTCCCCCCAGGGGCGCCTGGGTGGCTCAGTGGATTAAGCTGCTGCCTTCAGCTCAGGTCATGATCTCAGGGTCCTGGGATCTAGCCCCGCATCAGGCTCTCTGCTCCGTGGGGAGCCTGCTTCCTCCTCTCTCTCTGCCTGCCTCTCTGCCTACTTGTGATCTCTCTCTGTCAAATAAATAAATAAAAATCTTAAAAAAAAAAAAAAAGAAACTTCCCCCCAGATTTCTCAGAGCTCTTTACATTTGTATTATTTTGCTTGAAAAGAGAAAACTTAGAGAAACCAGGCCAATGGGCAACCAAATGCACAAAGCCAGGAGCACGAGCTTGTGTGCACGTTCACAAATATTTGTTGATTGATGGAGAGGAAAATTACTAGTGGGGCTCAGGGCAGGATTCCAAGATTCCCAGATGTAAAGAGACTGAGGGGTGGGCTAACTCCGCATTCTGCAGAAGAGGAAACGAAGGACTAGAAAGATAAAGGATCTGAGTTAAAACTTTGCAAGGGCAGCTGCTGATAAAAGCCAGCAAGAGCCCTGAATTTCTGGGTTGACCATGTCCCCTGCTTTCCTCTGGGATGGCTGGCAAGTGACCTTCTGAAAAGAGCTTGCTTGGTGATCAGAGCCCTGTGGCCAGGTCAGTAAGCTGAAATTTACTTGACAAGGGAACCCCTCCTTGCCCCCCACCACCAACAGTCCCCAGTCTCTGATTGAGGCGGGACATTCATCTGTGGGTCTCAGAGGCACACAGCAATCAGGAAGCAGCCAGAGAGCTCTAGATTTAGCTCCAGAGTCCCCACTCTTTTGTGATGCAGTGTGGGTGGGAGACAGAAAAAGGAAGGGCCCCAGGGGGCAGTATAAATGGTGCTCATGCTCCTTCTCTCAAAAATTCTACTGGGGCCCTTTCCACATCTAAGAGAGAAAACATTGAGAGAACAGAGAGCACCAAGGACTTGAAACCCGAAGTACTTTCTGTGCCTACGAACCATGACAAGCAGATTTGGAGAACTAGACAAATACGAAGCAAAGAGGTGGGAGTGGGGGAGGGTTGCAGAAATGCTCAGGCGAGGGCAAACCTACCAGTTCCAGTGGGAAACAGATTACCAAGCTATATGTAGAGAGAGCTTTGAAATACCTGTATCTCTATCTCGATCTCCAAAATAAAACTCAAAGGCCTAAGCAGGGGCCTTCCTCACTAGCCCTTTCCAGCTTTTTTAGCTGTACTTCTCGCTACATCCTGTCGCATACCCTAAGTTATAGCCATACCTGATCATTTGCTAGTCACTTAGTGGATATTTATTGAGCACCTACTATATGCAAGGCTGTAGGCAAATAAACAAACAAGAATATGACATGTTGGATGAACAGATTCATTTATTCCCCTGTGACAGTGTGAACGTGCATAGAAAATATTCTTTATCTTTTCTTTTCTCCGGCCTTGAACCTGCCTTGGAGTTGTTTGTTTTTTTGTTTTTGCTTTCTGGCCTGGTGAGCTGAGGCTCTTCTCTCCAGAGCAGCCTTTGTCCCTTTGTGATAGGGAACTGGGAGGAAACTGGGAGACAAGAAGAAAGGCCACTACAGAAGGGTGAAGGCCAGGGCTGCAGCGTGTGAAATAACTAAGAAGTGAAGTGTTTTGAGGAGAAGGTGGTGTGGTTCTGTATCCCCTTGTGGCTGTTAAGAGTTACAAGTGAAGACCTTGACTAGTTTTAGAAATTACTTTCGGTTTCACAGAAGACATCCTTCTGGCCTTGACAGTACTCTGGGGGCCTGACTCTATATGCTTTTCTCATTCATTAATTGGACCAATATGGAAGGCCTTGATGTGTAGTCACGAAGCAAGGCTGAACAAAGCAGATCTGGTCCCTAGCCTTCCGAAGGTTGAAAGTATTAAATAAACAAACAAATATTGAATTACAAATTGTGATGTGTATTCCGAAGGAAATGAAAGCAGCATGACTCTGTGACTGTTTTTCTGGGAAATGCTTTGTCTTTGGAACGCATCCTCCGTCTTCACACTTAAGGGTCTTTGTTCACTTTCAATGCTGAAGTGCTTTTTTTTATAGTCTTCTATGAAAATGCTGATATTACACTGAGAACCTTAAATGTCACCTTGTTTGGGATGCCATGTCAGGTTTCTTATTCAGGGTGTCCTTTCCTAGCACATTGCTTGCAAGTCTTTTATAAAACCCAATTCAGGGGTGCCTGGGTGGCTCAGTCAGTTAAAGCCTCTGCCTTCAGCTTGGGTCATGATCCTGGGGTCCTGGGATTGAGCCCCACTTCAGGCTCTCTGCTCAGCAGAGCTTTCTCCTCTCTCTCTGCCTGCTTATGATCTCTGTCTGTCAAATAAATAAATAAAATCTTAAAAAACAAAACAAAACCCAGTTCGTTCTCCCAAGTGTATACTTGCTGTCCTGCGACCAACTGTCCCACTTTGTCTGGATGGAAGGGTTTCCTGGGCAAGCTGGTCACCCTCATTTGTTGATAGGTCTTTCTTTCCCCATTTTATGCAGTGCTCCAGGAGGGAGGGTAATCTTTCTTAACCGTATTCACACAAGGACTTGTATACAGAAATAATGGTAATATATATATTTTAAAGATTTTTATTTATTTATTTATTTGACAGACAGAGATCACAAGTAGGCAGAGAGGCGGGAAGAGAGAGAGGGGGAAACAGGCCCCCCACCAAGCAGAGAGCCCAACGTGGGGCTCGATCCCAGGACCCTGAGATCATGACCCAAGCCGAAGGCAGAAGCTCAACCCACTGAGCCACCCAGGCGCCCCCAGAAATCATGGTAATATTAACAACAGCAAGAGTATTGACTATATTCCTGGCCCTTGTGCTTAGCTCCTTCTAAGAACCAAACTAACAAAATAGGTCATTTCTCCTATTCATAAAGAAACTAAAGCTAAGCTAGGTAAGCTAGGATTTGAAAGGGTGGGACAGAAGAAGAGAGCTCTACTCACCACCATGTTAGCACAGTGATTCTCAGACTTCTTGATCTCAGGATCTCTTTATGCTCTTAAATATTATTAAGGACCCTCTTCCAAACTTATATGTGGGCTGTATCTACTGATAATAAGTAACTATTAGGAATGATTATTTCTTCTTATTATTATTTTATTATCTTTTAAGGATTTTATTTATTTATTCAACAGAGAGAGCATAAGCAAGAGGAGCAGGAGAGGGAGAAGCAGGCTCCCCCACTGAGCAGAGAGCCCCATGTTGGGCTTGATCTCACGACCCTGCATCATCACCTAAGCCGAAGGCAGAAGCTTAACTGATTGAGCCACCTAGGCACCCCATAACTGAGGGGCGCCTGGGTGGCTCAGCGGCTTGGAGTCTCTGCCTTCGGCTGAGGTCTCATGGTCCTGGGAGCGAACCCCGCTGAGGTTGTGATCTCATGGTCCTGGGATCGAACCCGCATCGGGCTCTCTGCTCAGCGGGGAGCCTGCTTCCCCCTCTCTCTCTGCCTGCCTCTCTGCCTACTTGTGATCTTTGTCTGTCAAATAAACAAATAAAAATTTTTTTTAAAGATTTTATTTATTTGACAGAGAGAGATCACATGCAGGCAGAGAGAAAGGGGGAAGCAGACTCCCCGCTGAGCAGAGAGCCCGATGCGGGGTTCGATCCCAGAACCATGAGATCACAGCCTCAGCCGAAGGCAGAGGCTCCAACCCGCTGAGCCACCCAGGCGCCCCTAAATAAATAAAATCTTTAAAAAAAATTAAAACAGAATTTAAAAAATATTTTTCATGATTTCACTTGAATATTAATGCACATTAATATTAATAATACATTTTCTAAGTAAAAAAGTCTGTGTTTCATAAAATGAAAAAAAAATAGTGGGAAGAGTGGCAAATCTTTTCAATGTCTGGCTTAATAGAAAACCGATGGATTCTCCTATCTGCTTCTGACGTTCAGCTTGTCACTATATACTGCGTAGCCTCTGGAAAACCACTGTACCCTGGTGAAAGAAAGAAACTGGAGAAGGCAAATAATGGCCTTAGTAGAATTATGGGAAGTTTCGCCTTTGGAGACCCTCTGGGGTCCCTCGTCACTTTCATAGGCGCCGCTGCACTGTAAGAATATATCGTGCCTTCAGACTTATTAATGCCTTTACGGCAGGCCTCCGGGGATGGGGTAAACCTTTGCTGGGCTTTGGTTTGTAGGCCATCTGGGTCTTGCGGGGGACACCAGCGAGGAGATTGGGAGGACAGCATGCGCCTCCCCTCACCAAACCCGCACTCGCGAGCTCTCGGCGAGTTACCCACGCGCTGCTCACCCTCGGACTACGACTCCCGGTAGAGCTTGCGGCAAGGGGGCGTGTACCCGCAGCGGCAGGGAGCGTGGGTCACTCAGGCCGAGTGACGGAAGTGGAGGGGGCGTGCCTGTTTTTGGGACGGCGCGGTGCCTCAATTGGAGGAGCCGGGAGGAGGGGCGGAGCCGGTATTTGGGTCAGCCAATGGTTTGAGGTCTGGCGGAAGAGGGGGACGGGGCGTGGCAGGGCTTACTCGCGGGCTGCCTGGGGCTCACCGAGCCCGGGAACGCAAGTTTGCGGGGTGTGGAACGCGAAATCCGGGGGTGGGGGCGGTCGGGTGCGGGAGATGGCGGCGCGATGGAGCAGCGAGAACGTGGTGGTGGAGTTCCGCGACTCCCAGGTGAGTCGGGGGCCAAATGGAGCCCTCTGGGCATGCGCCTTCTCTGATTCCCCTCCCCCACGCTGCCGGGTCCGTCTCCCGGTTGTCGGAGCGACCCTCCAGCCTGGGCTGGGAGATGGGTCAGGGGTGACCCGGAGCTGTCAGACCCGAGCGAGCGAGGGGAGCCTTGATGACCGTTGGGGGCGGTTGGGGCGGGCACGGACGGGTTATGGGGGTTCCCCGCGGGGGTACGGGGAATAGGGTCTGCCTTGGGACAGCGAAGCGCGGAGACTGCGCGCGAGTGAGTGTTGAGGGGAGGCTTCCCAACACCCCGGTGGTGAGCGAGAGGGTTTGCTCTGCAAGGCTGGGGGACTTGAGGCTTTGTGACTTTGGATAAGTCACAGAACTTCTCTGAGCTTCAGCTGCGTGGAGGTATCCTTGCCTCAGAGGACTTTGGAATGGATTCGATTAAAAGAAACACAAAACTATAAAGTGCCTGTTTCGGCAGCTAAGCTTTGAGGTGGCTGCTGATGCTAGAATAGTGGAAAATACCTTATAGGGAATAGGAGTGTGCGATGTACGTATCGCCCAGGTTCGAATACCTCGTTCGAAATCCCAGCTCAGCCTTAGTCTGTCATCCCCTCTCAGCTCGTCAGCTTTCTCACCTGTGTGAAGGTGAGAGTCGTGCCTGCCTCACGGGGCTGGCGTCAGAATTTTATGATGTATTATTATATTTAGGATATGTGGCACAGTGATGGGCACGTGTTAGCCTCAAGGAACTTTAGCATTTACTAGGGATTTTTTTTTTTTTTTTTTACCATTTTTGTATTTCGTGCTTTCCTAATGCTAGCCCTTGTGCTTCAGTGATTTATCTGCATTTACTTTCTCTAATTCATGAGAGAACCAAGATAAATAGATATTAACCCTTTTATCCAAATTGGGGGTGGGATTGATCCGTGTTTGGCTGATCTCAAGTGACTTGGCCAAGGTCTCCCATTATGTGGAGTATTTGGGATTTGAAGGCAGGCATCTGACCTCAGGGCTCTTGGTACTTTGCTTCATGTTTTAGCAATCTGTCCTACAGTCCTTCAACAACAACTAACCCATTTCCTCTTCCCCATCACCTAGGACAATGTCTTGGTGATTCTCTCCATTTATTCAACAAATATTTATTGACTACCTTCTGTGTGCCAGGCTTTCATTCACAGATTTATTCAACAAGAATTTACTGAGCCCTTGCTAGGTGAACACTGCACCGTGTATCAGGACTCAGGTGATTTATACTGAAGGCAGATCTGGATTACAACAAGGGGTGATGTGGTTTCTTCTTTCTAAAACTCCATCCCTTTTTTTTGCCATAAAGATTTACAAGTGGAGGAGCCACCCGCCGATTTGCTCTGTGGTTCCCTCTGACACATAGCCCCCATGGAGAATCTGAGCAGCAACATACGGATTAAAGGATTCTGAGGTACTCTGCACTGTCAGCACGGTGTCTCTGGGAGGCCTGCTGTCCCATGGGAGGCGCCAGGCCCTTAGGAAAAAAGAACCGTATTCTTGTTACCCTTCTTGCTAATTACTTTCCCTGGAGACTGGGAACAGTCATGTATAGTTACCTCTGAGCCTATTAATTTGGAAGCTACTAATCTGCAAATGCTTTAATTCTCAGGGAAACTCAAGTAGTCTCACCCCTTCTTCTGTATAGAGCTGTAATTGGAGAGACCTGCAGAGAGGGTGCTGACACATACATTAGGATGTATGAAGTAATGTCAAGTAGTTAAACCCGAACAGCAGTGGGCATAGTAAGAGAACAAAGTAAATTGGGTAATTTAACTGCCTTGCGGGGGGTTTCTATTTTTCTTTCTTTTTTTTTTTTTTTAAATTTTATTTATTTATTTGACAGACAGAGATCACAAGTAGGCAGAGAGGCAGGAGGAGAGAGAGGGAGAGGCAGGCTCCCCTTCGAGCAGAGAGCCCGATGCGGGGCTCGATCCCAGGACCCTGGGATCATGACCCGAGCCGAAGGCAGAGGCTTTAACCCACTGAGCCACCCAGGCGCCCCTCTATTTTTCTTTTTGATTATTCTATTCATTTGGAAGGGTACGACTTAGTTTGAATTAGCATGGTTTTGTGGTTGTTTCTAGTGGCAACTGGAAGGGATCTGGACCCGCTTTATTAACTTTATTTATTCATGTGGAAAGAAAAAAAATCAAAACTCCTCATACTGTTTTTCTCACAAGGGAGGACAGACCGATAAACTTTTCAAAACTCCCTGCCTCTTCTAAAAATCATTTAAAAAAAATTAAAATATTTTGTTTTTTCAGAGAAAAAGCCCAGCCTGAAAGGTGAAATTCTTTTTCTTCAATTTCTTTCTTTTTTAAGAGTTTATTTATTTATTTGTCAGAGTGAGATCGAGAGCGCAAGCGCACAAGCAGGCAGAGTGGCAGGCAGAGACAGACAGAGAAGCAGGCTCCCTGCTGAGCAAGGAGCCCGATGCAGGACTCGATTCCAGGACCCCGGGATCATGACCTGAGCCGAAGGCAGCAGCCTAACCGATTGAGCCACCCAGATGTCCCTTTTTCTTCAGTTTCTACAAGTGCCATTCACTTTATGAAACCATGCCTTCAGATGTTACCATCCCTGATTAATAGCGAAGAAATTGTGGTACTTAACAACTACTCTGAAGTGATCCCTGGAATGGATGAGTGTTAAGAAAACTTAGAGATAACTTTCTAGAAAATTCAGTAGAATTTTCTGCGATGATGGAAATGTGGCATTGAACAGTTGAAATGGGGCTAGTGCAACCAAAAAATTGCATTTTTAATTTAATTAAAATTGAATTAATTGCCATGTAAATAGCCACTTGTGTCGAGTGGCTGTGCTTTTCCAAAGTGCATGGGAGATGAGATCATTACCCCTGGCAAAGAGTTCAGATTTGCAGAACGCTTAGTTCACAAGCCTCTAAACCAACGGAAAGAGCAGAAACAGTTCAGAAAATGATTGGGATGAAGACAGGAATTCGAACTCATAGCTCATAGCAATAGTTTGCTTAATGTCTCCGCTTTGGCATCTGTGAGATGTCTCAAACTCAGTTTTCCAAACTACCCGGCCATACTTGGGGACCACTCTCCCTGTACTCTAGCTTTTTGCTGCTTTCCAGTTCATCCTCCACGGAGCCAGAGCGGGTTTTTTGTTTTGTTTTGTTTTGTTTTTCCTTTAAAACCAGGTTTACTGGGGCGCCTGGGTGGCTCGGTCATTGGGCATCTGCCTTCAGCTCACATGATCCCAGGGCCCTGGGATCGAGCCCCACATTGGGCTCCCTGCTCAGCGGGGAACCTGCTTCTCCCTCTCCCACTCCCCCTGCTTGTATTCCCTCTCTCGCTGTCTCTCTGTCAAGTAAATAAAATCTTTAAAAAAAAAAACCAGCCAGATTTATTGAAGTATAATTAATGCACAGTAAAACTCCCCCTTTCATGTGGACAATTTGTTAAGTTTTGCCCGTGTATGTAGTCCTGTAACCAGCGTTACACTCAAGAGTAACACTCCAGAGTTCCTTGGTGCCCCTGTGTAGCCAGTCGTCGTGTCTCCCTCTGGCAGCTGCTGAGGTGATTGCTGTAAGACAAGGAATGGACAGTGTGGAATCCTCTGAGCTTGGCCTCTCACCCTTAACCGAGTGCCTTTGAGATTGATCCATATTGTTGAGCATCAGTTAGTCTGTTCTTTTCTTTTTTTTTTTAAGATTTTATTTATTTATTTGACAGAGAGAGAGAGATCACAAGTAGGCAGAGAGGCAGGCCAGAGAGAGAGGGGGAAGCAGGCTCCTTGCTGAGCAAAGAGCCCAATGCAGGGCTTGATCCCAGGACCCTGAGACCATGACCTGAGTCGAGGGCAGAGGCTTAACCCACTGAGCCACCCAGGTGCCCCTAGTCTGTTCTTTTTTATTGCCCACAGGTAGTACTCTGGAGTATGGAGAGATCACAGTCTGTATCCGTTCACCTGTTTGTGGATATACAGGTTGTTACCACTTTTTGCCAATTATGATTAAAGCTGTAATAAGGGGCACCTGGGTGGCTCAGTCAGTTAAGCAGCTGCCTTTGGCTTAGGTCATGATCCTGGAGTCCCAGGATCAAGTCCCATGTGGGGCTCCCTGCTTCGTGGGGAGTTTGCTCTTTCTCTCAAATAAATAAAATAAAATCTTAAAAAATATAAAGCTGTGATAAAATATCAAGGTGATTTTTTTAAAACCTAACTTTAAAACGTTAGGGGCACCTGGTTGGCTCAGTTACGCATCTGACTTCAGCTCAGGTCATGATCCCAGGGTTCTGGGATCAAGCCCCACATCACGCTCCCTACTCAGTGGGGAGTCCGCTTCTCCCTCTCCCTTTGCCACTCCCCCTACTTGTGCTCTCTTTCTCTCTCTTATCCTCTCTCTCTCAAATAAATAAATAAATATCTTTTTAAAAAAACCCTTAACTTGGGACACCTGGGTGGCTCAGTGGCTTAAGCCTCTGCATTTGGCTCAGGTCATGGTCTCAGGGTCCTGGGATCGAGCCCCGCATCGGGCTGTCTGCTCAGCAGAGAGCCTGCTTCCCCCACCACCTCTTCCTGCCTCTGCCTCTTTGTGATCTCTCTCTGTCAAATAAATAAATAAAATCTTTAAAACAAACATACAACAACAACAAAAACTCCTAACTTATCCCTCCTTCGATGGAAATGCTTCAGTGACTTCCAGTTGGACTGAGTGTAGACTATAAATTCCTTATTTTGGACTGTTTCATGTGCTGGTCTCAGCCTACTTCTCGGATCACATCTTACACCTACTTTTCCCCTCTGTCACTGTTTATTTTCATCTTTCTCCAGCTGCTCCAGTGTGAGCTCCCTGAAAGTAGAGATTTCGTCTTGTTGACTCCTGCTGTCTCCCTGGTGCCTTGAATAGTGGTTGGTACACAGTAGCACCCAGCAAGTATTTGTTGAATGAATAAATGTTAAAAAATCAATTATGTTGATTAATAGTATTAACAGGAATTAGGAGAAAGTGTTTAGGTTATCATGGTTTTTAAAAATAGATTTTAGAATAATTTTAGACATACAGAAACACTGGGAAGATAGTACAGAGGGTTCCCATATACCCTGCACCGGGTTGTCCCTATTAAAAAAATCTTGCACTAGTATGGTACATTTTCCACGATTAATGAATCAGGATTAATATTATTAACGCAAATCCGTACTTTCCTCATATTTCCTTTGTTTTTACCTAACGTTCTTGTTCTGTTCTGGGATTCCATTCAAGCTACCACGTTACATGTGATCATCCTGTCTCCTCAGGCTCCTTGGCTATGACAGTTTCTCAGACTGTCTTTGATGACTTTGACAACCTTGAGGAGTACCAGTCAGGTATTTTATAGAATATCCCTCAGTTGGGATTTGTCTGATGTTTTTCTCATGATTGGCCTGGGATTATGCGTTTTGGGGAGGAAGACCTCAGAGGTAAGGTGTCATTCTCATCCCATCATATCAAGGCTACTTGCTGTGAACATGACAGATCACTGTTGATGTTGACCTGGCTGAGGTAGTGCTTGTCAGGTTTCCCTACTGTAAACTTGACTCTCTTTGCTTTCTGTCTGTACTGTACTCTTTGGAAAGTAGTCAGTATATGCAGCCCAAATTAAAGAGTGGGGACTTCTTTCTTCCTTCCTTCCCCCATCCTTCCTTTCTTTCTTCCTTCCTTACCCTCTCCTTCCTTCATTTCTTCCTTCCTTCCTATCTTTCTTTCTTTCTCTCCAATTAGCTGCTTATATCAGTGTGAATTCTTAGATATTTATCTTATACTTTGGATTATAATCCAGTACTACTTTATTTTTATTATTTTTGCTTTGTTTCTCAGATTGTTCCAGCCTTCACCTTTGGGAGCTCTTCAGGTGGTTCGTGTGTTCTTGTGACATACCCCCATCATTGTTTTCATTTGTTTGTATGTCTTTTACTTTTTTTTTTAGAATACATGTGGCTTTTTTTTTTTCTTTTCAGCATAACAGCATTCATTGTTTTTGCACCACACCCAGTGCTCCATGCAATACGTGCCCTCCCTATTACCCACCACCTGGTTCCTCAACTTCCCACCCCAGCCCCTTCAAAACCCTCAGGTTGTTTTTCAGAGTCCATAGTCTCTCATGGTTCATCTCCCCTTCCAATTTCCCTCAACTCCCTTCTCCTCTCCATCTCCCCATGTCCTCCATGTTATTTGTTATGCTTCACAAATAAGTGAAACCATATGATACTTGACTCTCTCTGCTTGACTTATTTCGCTCAGCATAATCTCTTCCAGTCCCGTCCATGTTGCTACAAAAGTTGGGTATTCATCCTTTCTGATGGAGGCATAATACTCCATTGTGTATATGTACCACATCTTCCTTATCCATTCATCCGTTGAAGGGCATCTTGGTTCTTTCCACAGTTTGGCGACCGTAGCCATTGCCGCTATAAACATTGGGGTACAGATGGCCCTTCTTTTCATTACATCTGTGTCTTTGGGGTAAATGCCCAGTAGTGCAATTGCAGGGTCATAGGGAAGCTCTATTTTTAATTTCCTTTTTTTTTTTTTTAAAGATTTTATTTATTTATTTGACAGATAGAGATCACAGTAGGCAGAGAGAGAGGAGGAAGCAGGCTCCTCGTGGAGCAGAGAACCTGATGCGGGGCTCGATCCCAGGACCCTGGGATCATGACCTGAGCCGAAGGCAGAGGCTTTAACCCACTGAGCCACCCAGGCGCCCTCTATTTTTAATTTCTTGAGGAGTCCCCACACTGTTCTCCAAAGTGGCTGCACCAACTTGCATTCCCACCAACAGTGTCTTTTACTTTTTTATTATTTATTATTATTTTAAAAAACATTTATTTGAGAGTGAGAGTGAGAGAGAGCACAGCAGGGAGGAGAGAGAGGAGCAGGTTCCCTGTTGAGCAGGTAGTCCCATGTGGGTCTTGATCCCAGGACCCTTGGATCATGACCTGAGCCCAAGGCAGACACTTAAGTGACTGAGCCACCCAGGTGCCTCTGTGTCTTTTAAATATACAGTACTTTCTTATTTTTTGGCACTGCAAGTTGCTAAACTCTTTTTTTTTTGATATTTTATTTATTTATTTATTTGAGAGAGAGAGAATGAAAGAGAGAGCATAGGGAGGAGGGTCAGAGGGAGAAGCAGACTCCCCGCTGAGCAGGGAGCCCCATGTGGGTCTCCATCCTGGGATTCCAGGATCAAGACCTGAGCCGAAGGCAATTGCTTTACCAACTGAGCCATCTAGGTGCCCTCAAGATGCTTAACTCTTATCGTGTATATTTCTTGCTGTAGTCCCCAAACTAGCCATTTCTCTAAGGATCCCTGGTTTCCTTTATTGGAGAATGACATCAGAAACCAAGATGGGCTTATTGCTCTTGGGGTGTTATTGCCTGTAGGCACTCTCATCTGACAAAACAGGAAATGTATGTGCATACTAATCCATATATATATATATGCATATATATATCTGTAAATGTCTCCATATGTAATCATCTGTATATGAAGCTGAACATGAGTTCATACTTAGCATCTTCCACTCTAACCCATTATCACAAGTGTCATTGCTGCCACCTTTGCCTACTGGTAACCTCCCACTCTTACTGGGAGAAGCGGGGCCCCCCTGCCATCCTCCATCCGTTTTACATACTTGTTCATCCCCAAAGCTATATACGGTAGCTTCAGAATTGTTCACCTGTATAGCAGGGACTTTATATACTAGAGCACAGGGTTTATGTACAGTTCTTTCCCCTGTTAGTCTTACAGATTTCACTAAGGTTTTCATCATTTTTAAGCAGCCTTTTTCACTTCTCCACACTGTGGTCCAGTCTTTTTTTTTTTTAATTAAATTAAATTTATTTTTTTGAGATAGAGAGCACAAACAGCGTGGAGGGGCAGAGGGAGAGGGAGAGGCAGGTTCCCTGCTGAACTGGGAGCCTGTCTTGGGGCTTGAGTCCAGGCTCCTGGGATCATGACCCCAGCCAAAGGCAGATGCTCAACTAGCTGAGCCATCCAGGCACTCCTTGTCCCCCCCCCAAGATTTTACTTTATTTAGTTTTTAAAGATTTTATTTATTTAGAGAGAGTGCACTTGTGTGTGCTGAAGCAGGGTGTCGGGGGGGGGGGAAGGCAGAGAGAGAGAGAATCTTAAACAGAGTCTGCACTGAGCACAGAGTCAGACACTGGTTTCGAGCTCATGACCCCAAGATCGTGACCTAGCTGAAACCAAGAGTCGGGAGCTCAACTGACTGAGCCACCCAGATGCCCCTTAAGAATTTATTTTCTGGGGGCGCCTGGGTGGCTCAGTGGATTAAGCCGCTGCCTTCGGCTCGGGTCATGATCTCAGGGTCCTGGGATCGAGCCCCGCATCGGGCTCTCTGCTCCGCAGGGAGCCTGCTTCCTCCTCTCCCTCTGCCTGCCTCTCTGCCTACTTGTGATCCCTCTGTCTGTCAAATAAATAAATAAAATCTTTAAAAAAAAAAAAAAGAATTTATTTTCTGGTAGTCTCTACACCAAACTTGGGGCTTGAACTCACAACCCCAAGGTCAGCCGTCCCATGCTTCACTGACTGAGCCAGCCAGGTGCTCCTGTGGTATAGTCTTTATGAGGCATTCCCTTTTCTTTTCTTTTTCTTTCTTTCTTTCTTTTTTTTTTTTTAAAGATATATTTATTTATTTTAGAGAGCTACCCTACTTAGGTACCCTAATAGTGGGTGACTTACTAGTCTCAGCATTACTGCTACTTTTCCAGACAGATAAAAATTGAGGCCTTGTTTTGTCTTCTGCTCTAAATAAAATAAAAAACAAAACACAACTTGGCAAATTTTTTAGCTAAGAGGAATGTTATGAATAGTTGATCGTCCAGACGTTTCCTGGAGCCATCCAGCTTTGGTCCCTGCTTTTCTAGTTTCGCTTCAAGTTCATTTTGGAAACTATGGGGACAGAAGGACACAGTAGGGCTATTTTGGGTGGAAGTGACTATTAGGTTGTGAAAGCTGCAAATGATCTCTTTTCTGGAAAATTTGATAGCAAAATGCAGTGAAGAATGGGGGAGGAGTAGGGTACTGCCACGAGTTCAGAGGTATGGAGCTGGTACCAGTCTTAGGACCCAGGTTCTATCATCTCTCTGCCATGCGATATTGAACAAGTTAGTTCCTTTTTAGCCTCAGTTCCTTTATCTATAAAACAAGAATAATAGTATCTGCCTGTGTCCAGGAGTCCCCGTACCATGCCTATTTCACTAGGAGGATTCACATTTGTATTTGCAGTTAGGATTTATTGCAGGGAAAGGACACAAAGCAAATTCAGAGCGAGAAAGCACATGGCGTGAAGTCCGGCAGAAGCTAGGTGCAAGGGACCTTTCACCGTGGAGTCACTGAGGACATGCTTAATTCCTCCAGCATCGAATTCTAGCAATACCTAGGAAATGTGGCCGGGGAAGCCCATCAGAGTCTCAGTGGCCGAGCTTTTTATTTGGGACTGGTCACGGAAACACCCTCCAGCTAGCATGAACCACACCCAGAAGGGCAGCAGGTGCTCAGCATAAACCACATCATACGCACGGTGTGGGTAGAGTGAGCCACTCTTATCAGTTCGGGAATGGTGGGAACATTCCAAATCCCAAGTTCCCAGGTGCCAGCCAAGAACCAGCCTTACAAGCAGGCCTTGCTGAGGTGACCAGTTTCGTGCCTGCTACGCTCCTTTCTGCAACACCAGGTGACAGTGACTGCGAGGATTAGATGAGATAGTCCCCTCCGAGCACTTGGCACAGTGACCAGTTTATTTTAAGTACCTGATACATGTTAATTACTATGGTTATATCGGAAAACTTGGTAAGGAAGCAACAAATAGCCTGACAAAAGAGCCTTATGGAGCTGAGGGAACCTTTGGAAGACAGCTCATCCACTTTCTTATTTTACAGATGGGGAACCGGGGACTCAGGAAGGAGAGGTGATTTTCCTAGTCATACCCAGTGTGAGCCATTTCAGCTTGCAGGAACGCAAGGATGTTCTCATTTTATTTTATTTTAATTTTTTAAAAGATTTTATTTATTTATTTGACAGAGAGAGAGAGAGAGATCACAAGTAGACAGAGAGGCAGGCAGAGAGAGGGTGGGGGAGAAGGAGGCTCCCTGCTGAGCAGAGAGCCCAATGTGGGGTTTGATTCCAGGTCCCTGAGATCATGACCTGAGCTGAAGTCGGAGGCTTAACCCACTGAGCCAAGCCAGGTGGCTGAGAACACCCAGGATGTTCTCATTTTAAAGAGGGAGACTTCCTGGAAGTGCCTGGGTGGCTCAGTGGGTTAAGCCTCTGCCTTCAGCTCAGGTCATGATCCCAGGGTCCTCAGCAGGGAGCTTGCTTTTCCCTCTCCCTCTGCCACTCCCCCTGCTTCTGTTTTCTCTCTGTCTCTGTCAAATAAATAAATAACATCTTTAAAAAAAAAATAGTGAGACTTCCCAGAAAACACCCACTGTGCTGAGTGTGTGAACACAACCTCACATAGAAACCTCTAGAAGGTATTATATGAGGATGGTTCAAAAGCAGCCCTAGCAGCAGTGTCTGTCTCTGATTTAGAGACTGGGTCTCGTCATTTGAAATGCTCTGATCCTTTTTATGTCCGTCGGTTTTAGTTTGTGGTTTTATTCTATGAAATCTGAGAGTATGTACATTATAGTCGTTGCTCGGGCACGTGACAAACTGAGTTTTGGGGACTGAGCTCTGACTTGTGTTGATTGGCTATTTCCACTTTGCATCATTTGGAAGGATGAACGGGCAAAGTGTTTTCATATTTTTGAACCGCTCTTTCTAATTCAGCTGGGGTTGATTTCTTTCCTAGTCCCTTCAAGTAAACCGAGATTTTGTTCTGCAGATGGCAGTGGTCTCTGTAGAGGGGCTTTCCTCTGTGTTGAATCAGGGTAGAAAGGTAGTCCTATGAAGTTATATATTACAGGTTCTTCCCAGAGAGATAAACCTTCTGAGAGAAGCACTGTGTTTGTACCAAAATTTAACTGTAAATCCAAAATGGATTGGTAATGCAGTCCATCTCCAAATTCATTGTCTCCTGACCGTTGTGACGTATCATCCCTGTTGTCTAAAAGATGAGAATATTATAGCGTAAGCCTTTTTTTGGTGGTAGTTTTATTGAAATATCGTTGACATGTCATATAAGTCCCTTGTTTGAAGTGTGCACGATTTAGTGGGTTTCATTATGAAACCAGTACCACCATCATTTTTGGAACATTTTCCTTACCCTGAGAAGAAACCTGATACCCTTTAGCCATCACCCCCAGGTCCTCCAACTCCTCCAGTCTTAAGCTATCACTGATCTGCTGTCTTCTCTATAGATTTGCCTTTTTGGATGTTTCATAGAAATGGAATCACATATGCAATGATGTGGCTGGAACTAGAAGGTATTATGCTAAGCTAAGTAAGGCAATCAGAGAAAGACAATTATTATATGATCTCACTGATATGAGGAATTTGAGAAACAAGACAGGATCACGGGGAAGGGAGGGAAAAGTGAAACGAGATGAAACCAGAGAGGGAGACAAACCGTGAGAGACTCTTAATCTCAGGAAACAAACTGAGGGTTGCTGGAGGGAAGTGGGGTGGGAGGGATGGGGTGGCTGGGTGATGGGCATTGGGGAGGGTATGTGCTATGGTGAGGAAAAAATAAATGTAAAGAATCCATATTCTCATATAAATACAACTAAAAATAAAAGGAAACTTAAAAAAAAGAAATGAATCACATAGTATGTGGTCTTCGTGATTAACTTGTTTTGCTTAGTTTTTGTGTTTTGTTGTTTTTGGTTTTTTTGTTTTTGTTATTTTTTAGAGAGAGCATGTGCACAGGGATGTGGGGGGAGGGCCACAAGGAGAGGGAGAGAGAATCTCAAGCAGATTCCCTGCTGAGCGAGGAGCCCGAGGATGGGCTCCGTCTCCTGATCCTGAGATCAGGACCTGAGCCAAAACCAAGAGCCTGCATGCAACCAGCTGAGCCACCCAGGCGCCCCTCACTTAGTTCTTTTTAAGGTTCATCTTTGTTATGGTCGAGTAGTATTTCATTTTAGGGCTATGTCACATTTTGTTTATGCATTCCTCAACCTTTGGACATTTGGGTGGTTTCTGTGTTTTTTGGCCGTTAGGACTCATGCTGCCGTGAGCGTTTGTGTATAAGTTTTGGTGCCGCAGAAACTTTTAAGACCTCTGTTGTCCGTGGTAGCTCGCATTTATGCAGTACATACCATGGGCTGTGCCAGGCATTGTGCTAGTGAGTCAGTTTTTACCCTTAAGCCGTTGCAGTCAAATGGAGATGGATTCGTAGGTAGAGGGTTATTATAAAATATCACAAGTACTTTGTGCAGATAACCCTTGCATACTACGGAAGCACGAGGGAAGCACTGGTGAGCCACTGGGTGTGTGCGGGAGGGGGTGGGTCAGAACTTTCTGGGACGAGCGTGCCCTGAACTGTGAAGGACAAGAAGGGATTGGCCAGGCGAAGAAGGGAAAGAGGTGTCACCCAGGCATAGGAAGCAGCAGGTGTGGGGGTCCAGAGGTGAGAGGGCGAGTGGTGCTTGCTTGAGTTTGGAGGGCTGGCGGGGATTCATGATAAAGAATTCATCATGGTCGGAGTGTTGGGATGGGGTTGGAAGGTGAGAGATGTGAGCTGGGCTGTAGAAGTGAGCCCAGGAGAGGTCCTAAGTCATCTTTACTGTCATGCCAACGGTGCTGTCCTTCATCGTGTGGGGTGTGGGAACCATTAAAAGAGGTGACCGAGTATGCACCATGATGCTCCCTGGATCCAGCAGAAGCCCTGAGGGTGGAGGAGCAAGGCAGGTATCTTGCTGCACAGGTGTCTGACCCGGTGAAGACTGACACAGGTCTGACGGAGGCAGAGATAGGGAGAAATGGATTGATGAGGAACAGACCAGAAAGGGACATCCAGAGTTAGGAGGGAGCTCAGAAGAAGGTCAGTCATGTCATGGTAGCCATAGGTTTTCAGGAGGAAGTGATCATTTGTTTTTTAAAATTTTATTCATTCATACTCTGGTTTCTCTTCAGATCACATAAAATTTTATTCATTCATTCATTCATTCATTAATGATTTTATTTATTTATTTGTCAGAGAGAGAGGCTGAGCAGGGAGGCTGATGTGGGGCTCGATCCCAGGACCCTGGGATCATGACCCGAGCTGAAGGCACAGGCTTAACCAACTGAGCCACCCAGGCACCCCTCATTAGTTCTGATACTGCCCTTTTTGTGTGGAGGCTTGCACAGTCTCACGGAGTTGATATCTTTTTATTTGCCATCCGCCTGCCTTTTCCACATCTATTAGTTACATATTTTCCAGGCCAGCAAGAATCAAACACCACTGTCAATGCTACAGTAGTCTTTTTTCATAAAGGTCGTATGACTCCTGAAGTGTGTCACCAAAGCCACCATCCTGCAATTGGAGGAACAAGGGCTAGGAAGAACTTTTATTCTCTTTGGTTTAAAGATACTGCTTTTGACAGGAAGCAGTTCTGAACAGTAAGTTCATTTTCCTGCAGGCGGGAGAGGACTTTTCAGTATCTAAAAAACAAAGGTTGAAAGAAGGTCTGATGGGAATTTTACATTATAAAGCACAGATAAGATGCACACATTTTGTTCCTTGGGTTTCTCTATTCTAGTTGAAGGCTTCACACAGCAGGCGGTGAACTACTGAAGTTTATTATTCTAGAAGGTATTACAGAAGAAAAGGAACTAAGATAAATTCATGCATGTAAATTATCAAGGGAAACTACTGAAAAAAATTCTTTGAGATGTCAAGGAACGCCTTGGCTCGTTATGGGCTGGAGGGATCCAGATTTTGACCTGGTTCTGATCTGTCTTCCAAACACATGTTCACAGAGCACCTCGTTGGGTGCTCTGGGAGCAATAAGATAGATCCTGCCCTGTAGGGGATCCCCAGCTAGCTGGAGAAGATAAATGTGTACAGTAACAACTACCACATAGCCGGTGACAGCCATTCCTGTGTCGGGGTTAGAAGGTGCTTTGCGAGAAGGTAGAATCCCCGTGGTGGACTCTGGGTGAGTTCCTTCGAGGTGGTGTGTCTTAGGACCTAAAAGGTGAGCAGAATTTCTACAGCAGAGTAGGAGACAAGGACTTTCCAGGTGGAAGGAGGAGCTTACGCATCTTCTTAGAATTGGGAGCTTTGCTGACCTTCCAGAAAGGTGAATGCTTCAAATGGGTGTGGCCTGGGCAGGTAGAAGAGGGAAGGTCAGACTGGAAAGTTCTATACGCATCTCATTTGGAAGGGTCTGAAGGCTGAGGAGTTTCCACCTGATTATCTTCAGTGGAAAACCTGCAAGGTTTTAGAGCAGTGGATTGATGTAATCAGAAGTCTGCTTTCAGAAATTTCAGTGCGGGGTGGAATGCAAAATGGAGAGGGGAAGGTGCGCTGTTGGGAGGGAGTTGCTGTAGGTAGTGGGGTCACGGTGGGGGGGGGGGGCAGGCCTGGTGGGCCCAGGGCAGGATGAGAGGCATGGAAACAGGAGAGGCTTGGGATGCCTTGGAAAAATAGTATTTTTTTATAATAAAATCATGCGAATTTGTAAGTAATACAAAAACGTAGGCTCATGTGGAGGAATGAAACAAAAACCCTGTAGGAATAACTACCATCGGAGCATTCTGATGGACTTTCTTCAGGGTTTCTTAGGCATAAGTAGCTGCTTGAAATTTCAGTTCATGGCACAGTATAAAATACTACTTTCCTTCACTCCTGTAAACTGTCTGTAATCTGTCCCAAGCTCCTCCTGCCGGCTACTGGGAAGTTCTCTCTCTCTGTCTCTGTCTCTGTCTCTGTCTCTCTCTATCCGTCATCATGGGGCTGCACTGCCTCTCTTGCAGTGAGATCTTGTGGTTCCCGGGATTCTTAACTCCCTGACTCCCAGACTTAGCATCTATCAGCTGCTCCCTGCCCAGTGCCCGGAGGTGGGGGCTCCAGGGGGACTCCTATCCCCGCCCCACCCTGAAGCGCCAGCTTTACTCTGATTAGGTCCCCTTCTCTTCCTCTCCATTCTCTCTTTGTGACAGCCTAGCATGACGTTCCTCAGTGTGCTACGAACATGATGTTGGCCCCTTTTTTCTGGGGTAGGAGTAGGGACACATCAGTTCGGTGTGCTTTTGTGTCTTTTTTTTTTTTTTTAAAGATTTTATTTACTTATTTGACAGATAGAGATCACAAGTACGGAGCGAGGCAGGCAGAGAGAGAGAGAGAGAGGAGGAAGCAGGCTCCCTGCCAAGCAGAGAGCCCGATGCGGGGCTCGATCCCAGGACCCTGGGATCATGACCTGAGCGAAAGGCAGAGGCTTTAACCCACTGAGCCACCCAGGCGCCCCTGCTTTTGTGTCTTTTTAAAAATAGCTTCCTCTGATGAGGTGATATGGTGAGTTATGCTGCTCTCTTTGCAGTTTTGGATCCTGTGTTTTTCAGTGTCATTTTTAAACACTTTGAGAATATTGTTATAAAAATATGCCTCATTTACTGGTAGATGACATGAAATAAGCCACTCTGTGTGTAGAAGTTTTTCTGTGTTTTGGGTGGATTCTAGAGGTGGAATTTTTGAGTCAAAGGCATAACTTTTATCATCATGATTATTATTATTATTACTACCGGGCCACTCTCTGTTATCACCACAAACTTAGTGGCTTGAAACAATACCCATTTTTTAGATCCCAGTTCTGTAGGTCAGAAGTCCAGGCATTGCTTGTTTTCTGTTCTGAGTCTCCCAAGCTGAAATCCAGGTGTCAGTTGCTGGGCTGCCCTCTGGAGGGTCGGTCGGCTAAGGAAGAATCTAATGGGCTCATTCAGGTTGTTGGCCAAATTCACTTCCTGGGGGTTTTAGGACTGAGGTCCATCCCTGTTTTCTTTCTTTCTTCCTTCCTTCCTTTCCCTCCCTCCCCTCCTTTCTTCCTTACTTTCTTTCATTTTTTTAATTAACCTGTACTCTCAACGTGGGGCTCGAACTCATGACCTCACATGCTCAACCAGCTGAGTCAGAGCCAGGCACTCCTTAAAAAAAAAAAAAAAATTATTCAGGGATGCCTGGGTGGCTCAGTTGGTTAAGCGGCTGCCTTCGGCTCAGGTCATGATCCCAGCGTCCTGGGATCGAGTCCCACATCGGGCTCCGTGCTCGGCAGGGAGCCTGCTTCTCTCTCTGTCTCTGCCTGCCACTCTGTCTGCCTGTGCTCGCTCTTGCTCTCTCTCTGACAAAAAAAAAAAAAAAAAAAAATCTTAAAAAAAATTATTCAAAATAGGCTTGATGTCTTTTATTATTTTTTAAAATTTATTTATTTATTTTTTAGTAATCTCTACACTGAACACGGGGCTCAAACTCATTACCCCAAGATCAAGAGCTGCATGTTCTTTCCACTGAGCCAGACAAGCACCCCAGCCCTTTTCTTTTTTTCTTTTCTTTTTAAATTTTTAAAAATTTATTTAACAGAGAGAGAGAGAGAGAAAGAGAGCAAGCAGGGGGAGCAGCAGGCAAAGGGAGAGGGAGAAACAGGCTCCTCGCTGAGCAAGGAGCCCAATGCGGGATCCAGGTGCCCTTTTTAAGATTTATTTTATTTGTTTAATTGAGAGAAAGAGAGAGAGGGAGGGAGAGAGAGCCCCTGAAAGCGGGCCTGGGGGCGCTGGAGGGAGGGCAGATGCACACTCAGCACGGATCCCACGACTGTGAGATCTTGACTTGAGCTGAAATCGAGAGTCAGACACCCAACTGACTGAGCCACCCCGGTGTCCCGACGTCCCTGTTTTCTTGCTGATGGTTATAGAGGGTTCACTGTCAGCTTCTAGAGGCCACTTTCAGGGTTTTGCTGAAAGCCCTTCTTTCACAGCCAGCAACCATCGTCCTCACATTAAATGCCTCACACTTAGAATCTCTGACTGCCTCTGTCTCTAACCTCTGGACCTAGATTTAATGGGCTGACGGGATGGGGTTTCTCTGTCTCCCCACAACCCTCAAGAACTTCTCATAATCTCAACAGAAACTCTGAGGGCACCTGTGTGGCTCATTTGGTTAAGCGTCTGCCTTTGGCTTGGTCCTGGGATTAAGCCTTGGGTCCAGCTCAAACAGGGAGCCTGCTTCTCCCTCTTCCTCTCCCCCTGCCGCTCCCCTGCTTGTGCTCTCTCTCTGTCAAATAAATAAATAACATCTTTTTTTTTTTAAGATGTTATTTATTTATTTGACAGACAGAGATCACAAGTAGGCAGAGAGGCAGGCAGAGAGAGAGAGAGGAAGGGAAGCAGGCTCCCCACCGAGCAGAGAGCCCGATGCGGGGCTCGATTCCAGGACTCTGGGGTCATGACCTGAGCCAAAGGCAGAGGCTTTAGCCCACTGAGCCACCCAGGCGCCCCTAAATAAATAACATCTTAAAAAAATTCAAACACAAACTCTTTATTCATTAAATAGTAACTGCCCACTCCCCACTCCCTGCCCACTCCACGTCTATTCTACTCTGTGGTTTTATGGATATTCCTATCTTAGGTACCCCATGGAAGTGGAGTCATGCAGTATTTGTTCTTTTGTGCCTGGCTTGTTTCACTTAGTGTGATATTTTCAAGTTTCATCCCTATTGTAGTATGTAGGCCATTGTATGTGTGTACCACGTTTCACTTATCTATTCCTTTGCTGGTAGCCATTTGGGTTGTTTCGGGTCTCTTTATCTTAAGGTCAGCCGATTTGGGTACTTAATCATGTCTGCTAAATCCCTTCTCAGCAGTCCTTAGATTAGTGTTTGAATAATGGGGAGAGTGTGTGTATGTACCAAGGGCCCAGAATATTGGAGCCATTTTCAGATTTTTTTTTCTTTTTCTTTTAAGGATTTTATTTATTTATTTCACAGAGAGAGATAGATCACAGGTAGACAGAGAGGCAGGCAGAGAGAGGGGAGAAGCAGGCTCCCTGTTGAGCAGAGAGTCCAATGTGGGGCTTGATCCCAGGACCCTGAGATCTTGACCTGAGCCAAAGGCAGAGGCTTACTAACCCACTGAGCCACCCAGGCACCCCCATCTTTGGATTCTGCCTACCACACACCTAGAAAGATTGGAGGTACCATCTTGCCTTCTTTCATACCTTTGTCTATGAATTGTTCAGAAGAGTGTGGAAATCACATCTCATTTCACTGCCTGCCTTTCCAGCTGGGCTTTTCTCTGCTTACAACTCTGGTGGGATGAAGGATGCATAACAATGACTTTTCAGCCTCCACTGAGCGCTCTGGCTTCTCGTCCCCAATATTACCTGTGACATATTTCTTGAGGATGTATGAGATTGTGCAGTAATGGCCTGAGAATGCAGCAGGATTTGAACTTGTCCAAATTAAGAGAATTTAGGGCTATAATTGCCATGATTAAAGTTAGCCTCATGCTTCAGCCTGAATGCAAATTCATTTGACTCGTTCTGGTCTTCTGGGAATTGGACATTGGATCCTGAAAAGATGGTGCTCCCTAGGAACTGGGAGACTTGGGAAATGGAAATCATTAGAATATGCTAGAAATCTCAGATTAAATGGGAGCTGAGCATCTCAATAACAAGACTGGCCATGGATTCAGCACGGGTGGTGTTTGAATATTACCTCTTGCCATTTGGCTTGGAGGAGGAGTCTATGCCCTTTGGAAAGGGATGGGGATGGTGTGGTCTGGGATGGTGTGTGTGTGCGCGCACATATGTGATGTCCCAGGTTAGGTTTTGCTTGGAAGGGGAGGGGCTCTTAGTTGCTCTGTTAGCTAAGAGGAGCTCTTAGAACCTCTAAGGGTCCTAAGACGATGTCTTCTCAGTTTTGAATATGCCAGCTTGCTTGTGCGTAGTCCTGGTGTCAGGGAACAGATAGCATCACCCTCTAGTGGCAGGTGAGTGTGAGATGTGGATGAGGATTAGAAGGGGGTAAAAGTGTCCACTGCGAACAGGGAATCCTGCCTGCCCGCTGGGGACTTCCCCCGGGCCAGAGGAAGAGGAAGACGCCGAGGTGACAATCCGTGTGTTCTCCATCATGAGCTCGCTTCGCTGCAGAACTGAATGCGTGTTCTCTCTCGCAGGCAACGGCAATGTCTGTGGACTGTCTGGGACAGCATGCTGTGCTTTCCGGGTAAGTGAGTGTGCAGTGTTCTCTGCTGCGATTTCTGGGAACAAATGGCAAATCAGGAAGGAGGTTTCTGGGAAGTTGGAAAATACTCCTTCTCTTTAAGGATTGTGGCCTTAGGGCTTAGTTCTCTCCTAGTGACCTCGGAGCCACTTAGAGGGATTGTTAGCGGTTTATTTTTGTCTCTGCCCTAACATGTAAGCTGTAAAATTCCTTTGAAATTTTAGTGACTGGGACTTTGGTCTTGGAATCACAGCTTTCTGTTCATTGCATCTGTAGAAGGATGCTTTCTGTTGTGGTCTCAAAAGTAGTTACCAGGATCGAGGGCATCTGGGTCCTGCTTAGGCACTGCCATTAATGACAAGTCCCAGGACATTTATCCAGTCGGCCTCCCTGGACTTCAGATTTCCTGTGAAGGAATTTGATTTCATTATGAAGAAATCAACATAATTTCTGTGGTGTCTTCTGGCCCAGCATATTTTTTTGGCAAATAAGCACCATCCTAACATTGCTAGTCACTCTACCACGGTACCAGAGTGATCCCACTTCATGGCCAGAATCTCACTTCCCCTCTCATAATCACTATCTCTCTAAGTTTGCTGTATTTTCATTAACTTAGTTGTTTATGAACCCATTTATACATTTTTTTTTTTTAAGATTTTATTTTTAAGTAATCTCTATACCCAGTGTGGGGCTTGAACTCACAACCCGGAGATCAAGAGTCACGTGCTCTGCTGACTGAGCCAGCCAGGCGTCCCTGAACCCACTTATAAATTAATGAATTATTTTCTTTCTTTCTTTCTTTTTTTTTTTTAAGATTTTATTTATTTATTTGAGAGAGAGAAAGAATAAGAGAGAGCAAGCACAAGAGGGGGGAGGTCAGAGGGAAAAGCAGACCCCCTGCTGAGCAGGGAGCCTGATGCAGGACTTGATCCTGGGACTCCAGAATCGTGACCTGAGCCAAAGGCCGTTGTTCAACCAGCTGAGCCAGCCAGGTGCCCAATGAATTATTTTCTACTTCATTGTTATATTTTGAAATAATATTTTAACTTACCTTAAAAAATGTAGCAAACATATAAATAATTCAAAGGGCTACAGGTTGAGAAGTAAGATTTCCTCCTCCCTTTGGCCCCCTTCCCCAGGAACAGTTACCATTACCATTTTCTTATGTCATACTGGATGCATAGATAAGGAACGACTGGTTTTCTCTTCACTGCCGCCTCCTCACTCCGAAAAAAAAGAAAAAACAGCTTTATTGAGATATAATTCACAGACCATGCGATTTACCCATTTGAAGTATACAAGTCAGTGGTTTGGGGGATATAGTATTCATTAACTACTCAGTTTTTAAGCCTTGTTTTTTGAAAATCAAAGAAGTACATATATATAATTGAAAAAGTCAGTACAGCATTTCAAGGATTATATTGTCAGACAGCAGAATCCTACCTTTTCCCTTTCCCCTGATCCCACTCACTAGAAGCAACTGATTGAGACTCTTAGCTGTTTCTTCGGGGTTGCCTCCATTCTTCCAAATAGTATACCTATGCTCAGAATCTTGATCTATCCATCAAATATCCAACAAATTGACTTCTAAAAACAGGTGAGGACTTAGCACTTTCATTTTCCTCTGTGAATTCCTCTTTCCAGTATAGTTACATAACAATTTTTGGGTTGAATCGGTATTTGGGGTTCTTTTCTCAGAGTGATTTTGAGAGGTCCTATACCATTCTGAGTCTGGACTTTGTAAGTGACCTATTTTTTGTCTTTGGAAGCTTTAAAATGCTGTCTTCGTCTCTAGTGTTACTTTTACCTCCAGGTGTGTGAAATTGTTACCGCGACTGCCTTGGTGTATGTCTTTTTTTCATTTATTGTGCTGGGCACTTGGAGGGCCCCTCTTTTTTTTTCCATCTTGCCTTGTTTTATCTAAACAGATGAAACATAATATATACCTGGCATCATGGAGCCACATGAACAACCCATAAAATACTGAGGTGCTAAGGAATAACTGTGTCTCAAATGTTAGACTTTTCTGCATTCGCTGATGTGGCTCTTGTCATTTGTAGCATCGTAGGAGGGAATGGGATCGTATCACTGGAGATCAGGCCGGCATTCCTGCTTTGGTGTGCTCTTAGATACATATATATTCGTCTTATTTTTCAACAAGATCTTGAAGGTTCACCATTTCATATTCCTACATTGAACTTGAAAATATATAAATGAACATTTATATTCATATAAATATATGAAAAATATATACAATACATAATATAATAATAACTTTATTATATAAAGTTTATATATAATGTATAAACTTGAAAATATAAATATATAATATATATAATATATAAATATATATTGTATATTTATATATTTAAGTGTACAACTCAAGTACATTTGCAGGTGTATACGCCCATGTGATCCCTAGTCAGATTGAGATCCAGAGTAATTTTTAGCAGTGTTGGAAGGCCCTTTCGGTCTGCAAGTCTGTGTCTTCCAGAGTTTTCCTGCACTGAGTCTCAATTCCACACCCCAGCCCCCACCGCAACTTCCTGCTCTCATTCTTTCTGGGGCTGCTCTTAGTCTGTGTTGGATATCCTATGTGAATTCTCTTTTGGTCCATTTTATTTTGCATTCTGGGTGTTTCCTTCAGCTTTAACTTCCCACTCTTTGATCAGATTTCTTTATTTCATTATGCTTTTCATTTCCAGGAGCTCTCTCTTGTTCTCTGTTCTTTACCTTGTCTTCTTCTACCTCTCTGAAGGTGTTCATTCTAGGTTTCTTCTTTCCTCTTTGCTGTTTCCTTCTATTTCTTTCGACCGAGTTGGTGCCTGCCTTTCATGGTTCCTCTGGTGACTGATACTCACTGCCTCTCTGTTGCTGTCAAAGAGTGGTCAGTTTACATGTGTGACGGTGGGGTTCATTGGAGGGAGATCGGGTGGGAACCAGACCCCTTTTCTTGGAGGGCGCCCAGATGTCGTTATCTCTTGGGTTCTGTGTTGTTAACTTGTTCGCTTTTGTTTCTTTCTTGGGCTGATCATTTGCCCCTGAGAAGAATCCTCTTGTCACATGTTATCTGAAGACAAAAGCTCGGCGCTGTGAGTGTTGAGGAGGGAAGAGGCCAGGGGGCCCCATACTCTACCTCGTGCCCTGTTTTGAGCACAGCTCTTCATCCTCACCCGCCCCTGTGCCTGTTGTCCCAGGCCGGGGCTCCCCGCAAGTAGTTTCTCTGAAGCACACCCCCCTGCTCTGCCGGGTGAAAGAGAGGTAGTTATAAAGAGAGGTAGTCACCTGGCTTTCTTGGGGTGCGCATAAACTGCTCTCCTTAGTGCTCTTTCGAACTGTGTTTTTTCTTTTTTTTTTTTTTTTAAGATTTTATTTATTCATTTGACAGACAGAAATCACAAGTAGGCAGAGAGGCAGGCAGAGAGAGAGAGAGAGAGGAGGAAGCAGGCTCCCCGCTGAGCAGAGATCCCGATGCGGGGCTCAATCCCAGGACCCTGGGATCATGACCTGAGCCGAAGGCAGAGGCTTTAACCCACTGAGCCACCCAGGTGCCCCCGAACTGTGTTTTTTCTATTCAGCCTTTGATTCTCCAGTCCTCTCTGTTCCTCTTGCTGGGAGGCCGAAGCTTCTAGCTCCCCGGCCCGCCTGGGCTCTGCAGCGTGAATCAGTTTGCCTGTCGTTCCCGCCCCTCTGCAGTTTGCTTTCTCTCCATCAGTTACCATTTGTCCTTGCGCTCTCCACTTCCTCTCTCTGTCTTTGTCTTTGTGGGTTTCTGTATTTTATGTTTTCACTCTTACATAGTTGGTGGGTCTTCTGGGGGAATGAAGATATACACGTGTGTTCGATCAGACATGTTTATGCTGAAGTGCTTGTGTCCTGAGGCTCTGTCATGCCTCTCTCATGCCTCCCACCTGCCCTGTTGACACGCGCCCCACACAGTTAGCTCTCGGCCTTTCCCTGTTGTTGTTGCTGATAGAAAAGTGCCAGCGTCCCTGCTGCAGGATCAGGTGATTGCTTCGGAGGGGTTCAGACATTCTAGATCTTTGTTCTGCACCAGAAGTTCCGGAAGTTCTGTGAATTCGTGTCTTGCCTGTGTTTTTCTGCTTCCTTCCCAGCCCTGTCGTGTTGGGTTTCTGCTAGAGTCTGACGAGCCATTTTACCTTGCGTTTCCTATCTCTTCTGAGCAGGGACGATTAATCTTGTTCTTCATCACTGCGCCCACCTCCCCTTGGGGATTCCCAGGGGCCCCAAGTGTTCTCTGACGACAGCTGATGGCTGCCGAGATGTTGATTCGTTCACACACCAAGGATTTTTCGCTTAAATAGAGGGAAGATAGGTGAGCACAGGACACTCCTGTTTTCGGAGCCTTTATACTGATTGGCACCTTGAACAATATCAGCGCTTAATATGTTATTTTCATTATTACTTTATTGGTTATTATTTCCTTCCTGGTGGACTTAATTTAGTTGCTTTCACCAGGTTTCCGACTTGCAAGGGAATTTGAGATTTTCTCTAGAGTAGTTGGCTAAGGGATGAGTGATGTGTGTAGCGCCTGTTTACCGAATGCAGAGCACTGTGCCTGGTGAGGAGGGACCTGCAGAGATGGGAGACACGGTCCCTACTCCACTCACTCTGTTCAGGACCGAAGCCTTACCATCAGTAGTTGTCCTACACAGATGAATGCTACCGTCACAATGCAAACTGCTCAGTGGGCGTAGTGTGGAAGCAGGGACCTATCCTAGCAGGACGATTGGGAAAGACCAGAGAGGCTTGGACCTGAATCCGGTGGGCAGATGTCAGACTTCCAAAGAGCCAGGGTGGGGAAGGCCATGTCTAGAGACAGGCTCTCCCAGGGATGTGGCTCCCACTCACTGAATAGTCACCTTGATGTCCTCTTGTCCCTCATATGACTTTCAGACGAAGTAAAGGTCGTACACATCCAGGGATATTTTTGAACTGTTTGCAAACCATATGTAATTCCAAATGTGCTTTTCTGTCTTAATGCTAATGCTGTTCTCTCGTTACAATGTTGATGTTGTTTTCCTAGCCGCCGATTCTTATACATCGTTAATCTAGATGCCCCTTTCGAAGGTCACCGAAAGATCTCTCGCCAGAGCAAATGGGACATTGGAGCCGTGCAGTGGAACCCTCACGACAGCTTTGCACACTACTTTGCAGCCTCGGTGAGGTCATTTAAGGGGTACAAGGAAAAGGCTTTTTATAAGTATGAGCTGGGGCCAGTAGGTCTATGTTTATGTAGAGAAGAGAATGTAACCCTCACTTCTCAGGCAGAAAAGAAGTATGGATGGTTCTAAAAGGAAGATTGAGGCAAATTGCTGACATGTATAACACGTGCATGTGTTCGTACATGGGAGCAGATCCGCTGGCACCCGGGGTGAGGATCTTGTGTTTCTGAGGCTCCAGATTTTGAAAGGGAAACGAGTAGATGCCTCTGTTCCTCTTGTGCGGTAGGAACCTGTTTTCACTGGCAGGAAGGTAACTGGCTAGTGACTCTGACCTTCATTGTTTTTCGGAGGGATCAGAAGACTCCACACACCCTTCCACTGAGAGGAAGGGATTCAGTCTCGATTGGGATTTATTAGATCAGCTGAGCCCCTGAGATTTTTATGTGCCTCTTTATGTGTGAATTTTTCCAGGGAAAATGTGCACACGTTTTACTAGGTTTTTCAAGGGATTTGTGACTGAAAAAAGATCTGGGCTGGATCATCTCTGGGATCTTTCGCCAGATTCTCTATTAGCATTCTATTCTCCTAGAACAATTCGAAAACTAAACCTTTGGCTCTTTTGCACGGGGCCGGGAGGACAGTATTTAAAGGAAACCCGTCTTATCATCCAGGAGATGCAGTCATTCACGGGGCTGTCTGGGTCTTCTCATATCAGAAATGCCAGTCTGTGAGAGGAAAGCATCTGAGGAAAGAGAAAGAAGAGCACTGCTGTCAGCTTCAGGAGGAACAAAAAGCTGCTCTTCCCCGTCATTTCCAAAATAGAATCTGACTGTCTCACTCTCACCGTAGACATCTGAGGTGGAGCTGGTTTAGGGGCTGTTCCGAAGGAGAAACGGGGGGCCAGTCTCCTGCTTTCCCACTCCTGACCCCTTTCGCGGGTGTTAGGAACAGTGCTCTTTTTGTTGGTTTCTACCTTTAGGACTTTCTCTCCCCTCTCACCCGCAGCCCCTGTTCATTTGGTCCAGGGGTCCTCAACCTGGGTACTAGTGACATCTCAGGCCAGATAATTCTTGGTGGTGGGGGGTGTCCCCCGCATTGTGAGAGCTCCAGCAGCATCCCTGGCCCCCATCCGCAAGTCTCAGCCGCCTCCTCATCTTTCCCCCTCATCGTGACAACCGAAGATGCTTCCAGACATTGTTAAATGTCCCTGGCAAGCAAAATCACCTCTGATGAGAAACCGCTGATTGAGGCCCACCAGTCAGTACTTGGCCTGAGTGGATTAGCCCTGCATTTGTTTATGAGTGGTGAGATAGTCCTTTTGGGGGGGGGGCAGTTGTTTTCTTTTTTCTTTTTAAATTTTTAAAAAACTTTTTATTTATTTATTTGACACAGAGAGAGAGAGATCACAAGTAGGCAGAGAGGCAGGCAGAGAGAGAGGGGGAAGCAGGCTCCCTGCTGAACAGAGAGCCTGATGCGGGGCTTGATCCCAGGACCCTGAGATCACGACCAGAACCGAAGGCAGAGGCTCAACCCAACCCTCTGAGCCACCCAGGCGCCCCTCTTTTTAATTTCTTTTGACAGTCATTTTAAAGTGGAAAATTTAATGTCAGTTACTACATTCATGATGTTATACAACCTCTCTAGTTCCCAAACATTTCCATCACTCCAAAGTAAAACCCCTTACCATTTAGCCATCTCTCCGAATTCCCCCTCCCCACCGCCCCTGGCAACCACCGGCCTGTGCTCTGTCTCTGTAGATTTATCTGTTCTGGATATTCCACATAAACGGAACCACACAATACGTGCCTTTTGTCTCTACCTTCTTTATCTCTGTTGTAGCATGAATCAGTGCTTTCCTCCTTTTTATGGCCAACTACTCTTCCATTGTACGGCTGTAATGCATTTTGTTTAATGTTCTTTTACCAGTGGACATTTGGGCTGGCTGTTGTACATAAAGCAGAAATGAACATGGGTGTACATGTGCTTCTTTGAGTCCTTGTTTTCAGTTCCTTTGGGTATATACTTAGGAGTGGAATTGCAGGGTCATATGGTAAGTTTGTGTTTCACTTTTTGAGGCAACATCAGACTGTTTTCTATGGTGGCTGAATCGTTTTATTGTCCTACCAACAATGGGTAAAGGTTCTGGTTTCTCCACATCCTCACCAAAGTTGTTGTTTTTCTTCTTTAATTTTAATTTTTTTATTTTTAAAAATATTTTACTTATTTACTTGAGAGAGAGGGCATGCAAGAGAGCACAAGCAAGGGAGAGGAGCAGAGGGAGAGGGAGAAACAGACTCCCTGCTAAGTAGGGAGCCTGATGCAGGGACTGATCCTAGGACTGGAGGATTATGATCCAAACTGAAGGCAGATACTCAACTGACTTAGCCACCCAGGCGCCCCTTTTTTCTTCAATTTTTAATTTGCAGCCATCCTATTGGGTATAAAGTAGTATTTCACTATGGTTTTGATTTGCATTTCCTTAATGACTAATGATTTGAGCATCTTTTCGTGTGCCTGTTGGCTGCTTGCACATCTTTTTTGGAGAAATGTCTGTTGAAGTCCTTTGCTTATTTTGAAATTGGACTATAGGTCTTTTTGCTGCCGAGTTGTCAAAGTTATTTATATATTCTTGATACTAGACTCTTCTCAGAGATATGATTTATTTTTTAAAGATTATTTATTTAGTCATTTGAGACAGAGAGATACAGAGAGAGAGAGTGCATGAGCAGGGGGAGAGGCAGAGGGAGAAGCAGACTCCCTGCTGAGCTGGGAGTCTGACTTGGGGCTCAGTCCCAGGACCCTGAGATCATGACCTGAGCCAAAGACAGACACTTAACCATCTGAGCTACCCAGGCTCCCCAAGTTAAGATTTAAAAAAAAGATTTTATTTATTTATTTTAGACAAAGAGCAGGGAGAGGAACAGAGGGAGAGGGACAAGCAAATTCCCTGCTGAGCACAGAGCCCAACTCAGGGCTCAATCTCATGACCCTGAGCTCATGACCTGAGCCAAAACCAGGAGTCGACTTATTCCACTGAGCTACCCAGATGCCTCAGACATATAATTTTCTTTTCATTTATTTTCTTTTTTTATTAAAGTTGGTCTTTTTTGTTTTTTTTTTTTTAAGATTTTATTTATTTATTTATTTGACCAAGAGAGATACAGCGAGAGAGAGAGAATACAAGCAGGGGGAGTGGAAGAGGGAAAAGCAGGCTTCCCCCCCAGCAGAGAGCCTGACTTGGGGCTCGATCCCAGGACCCTGGGATCACGACTTGAGCTGAAGGCAGACGCTTAACGAGTGAGCCATCCAGGCCCCAGAGATATGATTTTCAAATATGTCTCTAATTCTGTAGATCGTCTTTTTACTTTATTGATAATGTCCTTTGATGTATGAAACTTTTGATTTTGATGAAGTTTAATTTATTGATTTTTTTGTTTTATTGCTGTTGGTTGGAAGACAGCATTTTTCAGGAGAAAGAGCTTTGGAGTTACGGACATCTGAGGTCAAGGCCTAGTTTTGACACTTTTTTATCTCTAGTGCTCTCCCAACTCCAAGCCTCAGCTGCCTCCCCTGTAAGGTGGGTGATGGCAGCTAGTGCGCAGCGTGGTGCGGGAGAGCAGGAAAGGGTTCTTAAGATTCCTAGGACGTAGACTCGCACCAGCAGAGTCGCCCAGCGGAGATGGGATAGTGTTGTAAGATGAGGGGACTTGACTTCTCATTCCTGTTCCCGTTGGAAGCTGTTTTGAATCCTAACCTTTAGACGGGAAGTCTTATCTATTTAGAATTGGAAACTGGTATTTCTGGATTAAAACCTTAGAGGTTTGTACATCTGTCTCTGAGCCTAAAATGAAAATCAGTCTGATAATATATAGATATTAATGTACCTGCATCTTCCATATCTGTTCAGAAATTATTAGATACCTATTAGTAATCAGACTATTAAAATCTTTGTTCACTTTTGGTGTGTTTCTTAAGCTCTTGATATTTAAGTGTTTTGCTGGCTGGCTGTTTCTTTCAGTGAAATGTGGCCTTTTCTTTTCTCCTTTCCCTATTGTAGTGTGGTTTCTTCTGGCCAGTTTTTTCCTGTGTCTTTTTACTTAACCCTTTAAGAAAGTATAGGCATATTTCAAGGAATCTGTATAATTTTTGCCTCCTCGGACATGCCTTTGGTGTTAGTTCTGTTTTCTTTCTCGTGCATATGTGTTTTTAAAGTATGGTGGAAGGACTCCAGGCATTTGATGAGTGGGAAAGGCGAGCTAAAAACATCTAGTGTGACAGCAGCTGGAGAGATGGGTGTGTGACCTTCTGTGTTGGGAGGCGGTCCCTCTAGCAGCCAGGGAGCATCTCCATAAGCCATTGCTCATGCGCTCAGTACTGCCTCTGAGCTTCCTTTCAGCTGTACCTGTTCAGGGTAGGTTCACTCTGAAGATAGCACTGCCCTTTAGAGTGCTGTGGACTGAGGTAAGGGTGGCTCAGATGTTAAGTGTATTCATTTCTCTTGGCTTCATAAGGAAGTCAGTCTGTAGATCTCTGCCATGCGCGTTGGTTTCTGCATGGCTTCCCCTTCTCAGCCCTCGGCAGATTGCGGTGAGAGCATATGTTCTGATGTGCTCCTGGCTGCCTTCTTTCCTTTGTTCCTTTTCAGAGTAACCAGCGGGTCGACCTTTATAAGTGGAAAGATGGCAGCGGGGAAGTCGGCACCACCCTACAAGGCCATACTCGTGTCATCAGGTAGGTACCAGCCCTCCGCAGCTCCTGGCCTGTCTCTTTGTTGTAGTCTCATGGGAACTAAAACAAAGACACCGTCCTCCTTGCATGGCCTGACCCTCTGTGTTGCGTTGGCCACGGGTGGCTGCTGGGTCCTTAGCGTTCTCAGGAGTGATGGCCCTCATAGCCAAGATCAACCAGCTTTGGTGTAACCGCTAACCCCGATCCCAGGAGACACTCAAGACAGATACAGCCCAGTCTGGAGTGAAGGATTAGAGCTGATCTTTGCCATGGGAGGGAGCGAGCAGAATCGCTCCACTCACAACTGGCAGTGCCCAAAAGTACAGAGAGCAGGAGGCAGCCCTTTGCTCTTTCTTCAGCAGCTTGGGGCACAGATCTCCTGCAGCAGAGTTCATTACCCAGCTGTATGGTCGCCTCCTGCCTGTGGCCTTGGCCTCTGGAGTGTTCCTTGATCCATCCTGCCCTTAGGTCACTATTTCTGGGTGGGGAATACTCCTCCTGGGAGGTCGCAAGCAGGGAGTGCAGGAGTGGGGCAGCTGGCCCAGGAAATGCTGGGAAAGGCTGGACTCCCGGCCTGTGTTAATTGCACTGGAACCGCCTTTCTAGAAGGGAGGACATGGGTAGGGTGGCCTTGCCCTTCTTGAAAGCTACGTGGCAACGTGGCAGTTTCCCACTGCTCTAAGGGATGTTGGTTTTACTCAAGGTACCTGTGGTTGAATCTGATTTAAAGAATGATAAGTCAAAAATTACTTTGTTTTGGCTGTGTGTGCGTGCACGCATGCACTTGAAGTTGAAATCCTCCATTTCTTTTTTGGGAGCAGGTGATCCTATAGCTGGGAATGACAAGGGGGAGGGCCTGGAAGTTTCTCTTGGAGCTCACTTAAGTCTAGTTCATTCCCAGAGAAGTTTGGAGATTGGTCCCCTAAGTCATGTTAGGGAGGCCCATGAGTGGTGACTCTCGGAAGCTACTAGAAACTAAGTCTGCTGGCACTTTGGAACTGGACTCTGAATTGTTATGTTTATATCTCATATTCCCAGCGACTTGGACTGGGCCGTGTTTGAGCCGGATCTCCTGGTTACCAGCTCCGTGGACACCTACATCTACATTTGGGATATCAAGTAAGATCAATTAAAATGCCAAACCACCAGGCTTTGGGACGATCTGGGACCTTTGTTTTAGAGATCAGGGGTCTTAGTTTGGTTTCCCTGGGATGCAGACCCTGAGATGAGGATGTGTGGCCGGCACATTGTTTAGGAGGTGACAGAGATGCTGGTGGGGGATAGAGAAGAGAGACAGGACCGGGAAGGCTCCAGGCAGGGGCGTGTTATCCTTCAGGTACCCCTGTGAACAGGTGGTGTTTACGCTTATGGGGGCTGCTAGGCGCTAGTTCAGAACTCCCTCCTCAGAGGCGTCCCACCTCGAGGGCTAAGGAAGTGGGGGTGCCATCCATTGGCAGTCATTGGTTGAAGCCTGCACCCTGGGGTCCCCCTTCCCTGGCACTTCAGGCCCGTCACGGAGGTTTGCAAAGCAGGTCTCAGCATGCAGGGAAATCCCTCTGGTGGAGAATCAGGTGCTGGTGTTTGGAAGTCCAGTGGAAGTTTAACTAAAGTGACAGGTGACAGTGAGGGGGCTTGGTGGGTACAGACACACATGAGCTGCGGCGGGCACTGCTCTAAGGCACGTCTGCTTTGCTCTCGGCGAAACTTCCATCGCCCACCTGTAAGTGCCACTGAGAGCCATCTCTCAGGGTGACTCTTCGTGAAGTGACAAGTGAAGGAGCACCCGGCCCGGGGCCTAGCGTGTCAGAAGTTCTTAGTAAATGTCTGTTCTCCCTTCATAGAGCCAAGTTCCCTTTGCCATAGCAGCTGGGACTAACCAGAGGGTGTGGTCCGTAGAGTCCCCCAGACAGGACCCCCTCCCGCCAGCAGACTGCTCTGCTCCCAAATGTCAGGGGCTCTGGGATGATTTACTCTAAGAGGTGGACAGACCAGGGAAAGGGAGTCCGTGGTCAGGGTGTGCGTGGCGGACTTCGCCCGCATCCCGTTTGCGTTAGTGCCTCAGCAGCAGTTGGTCTAATGGCAGTGCCGAGGGGGAAGGACACAAAATCTGGGGGTGATGAAGGGGGGCTGCTTGTAAATAAACAAAACCCCAGGGGGCGCCTGGATGGCTCAGTCGGTTAAGCCTCTGCCTTCGACTCAGGTCATGGTCCCAGGGGCTGGGATCGAGTCCTGCATCGGGCTCCCTGCTCAGGGGGAAGTCTCCTTTCCCTCTGCCTCTCCCCTGCTTGTGCTAGCTCGCTCGCTCTCTCCCTCTCTCTCTCTGACAAATAAATAAAATCTTTAAAACAAACAAACAAAAACCAAAACAAAATCCCCAGGAACTACGGGGCAAGTTTAGAGTATTCCTCACTGACGTGAAATAATTGTTTTCATAATTTAAAGATTAAGGGACACTGAACAGATGATTCCTTCTCAGGTTTTCTGGATAGTAAGCCTGAGCTGCAGATTGGCCATTCATCCCTTAGGTCTGGATTGACACTCAGTCCAGTCATGTTACCATTTGGAGGTGAAGTCGCCCTCTGGCCTTACAGTGAACCCAGAAGTGTCTCTCTGAGAGTCTCCTGTTCTATCCAGGAGTAGAGGTTTTGTTTTTTGTTTTTGGGGGTTTTTTTTGGTTATGTTTTTAATTGTGGTCAAAAAACCCAAAACATAAAATTTACCATCTTCACCATTTTTTTAAAAAAGATTTTATTTATTTATTTACTTATTTATTTAGAGAGCAAGGGGAGAGGAAAAGGAAGAGAGGAACTCTCAAGCGGGCTCCACACCCAGCTGAGAGCCTGACGAAAGGCTCTGTATTGGGACCCTGAGATCATGGCCTGAGCTGAAATCAACAGTTGGTCAGTCGCTCAG
Organism: Meles meles; assembly: GCF_922984935.1. Lineage (NCBI taxonomy): Eukaryota > Metazoa > Chordata > Mammalia > Carnivora > Mustelidae > Meles > Meles meles. The sequence continues at coordinate 11,914,347 of NC_060084.1, forward strand.
CCGATGGAGCCACCTGGGCGCCCCAATCCTCACCACTTTTTTTTTTTTTTTTCAAGATTTTATTTATTTATTTGACAGATAGAGATCACAAGTAGGCAGAGAGGCAGGCAGAGAGAGAAGAGGAGGAAGCAGGCTCCCCGCTGAGCAGAGAGTCCGACGTGGGGCTCAATCCCAGGACCCTGGGATCATGACCTGAGCTGAAGGCAGAGGCTTAACCCTCTGAGCCACCCAGGCGCCCCAGATCCTCACCATTTTTAAGTGTACAGTTCAGTAAAATATGTGCCCAACACATCCCCAGAACTTCTCATCTTACAAAGCTAAAACTACTCATTCCACACCTTCCCACTTTCTGTTTCTGTGGATTTGACTACTTGAGATACTTCATATAAGTGGAAGTGAAATCATGCAGTATTTGTCTTTTTGTGACCGACTTATCTCACTTAACCTAATGTCCTCAAGGTCTGTCCCTGTTGTAGCTTGCGGCAGGACTTCCTTCCGTCTTCAGGCTGAATAATATTCCATTGTGTGTATAGACCACATCTTGTTTATCCACTCCTCTGTCAGAGGACCCTTGGGCTGCTTCCCCCTCTTAACGGCGAATTTGAGAGTCACCTTTTACTTCAGCTCTGAGGTCCTGCTGGGAAGGTCCTTGCAGAGTTAAGCCTCCATGACTGTCACTTCATTGCCACTAGGAGAAATGGCCCCGGGAAGGGATTCTTTTGGCTTCTTCCATCCCAACGTCAGGGTCACGCAGGCCAGCTGAATCATGTAGTTCGCTTTCTGTGGCTCCAACTATGTGATTTGAAATTCAGCCTCAGCCTCATTTGAAGGAGCTGAGAAAGTTTGTCCCTGAAGGGAGATAGGGCTCTCTTTACCTTTGTTGTTAAGGCCCTCATGTTCCCTCTGAACTCTAAGCACGCACTGAGAGGGGAGGGAGAACTGCGTGCAGAGGGCGGAAAGTACGGGGGTGATGGTGGCATACGGATCGGGCGTTTGATCTCTGACTTTTCTATTCCAGAGACACAAGGAAGCCCACGGTTGCACTGTCCGCCGTAGGTGAGTGTATGCTCCCCTGGCTCAGGTCATTCCTTCCATCCCTCCTCGCAGGGGGACTGCCCCTGCCCCAGTCTCTGGCTCAGATGGGTGGGATTTTAGGTCCCTCCTGGCAAGGGGCTTGTTTTAGGCTGCTCTCGGAAGTTAGAGTCAGGCGTGCTAAGCATGGTCAGGAACTCATTTCAGGATTCAAGGACAGGAGCCAAAATGGTTTGTTTTTAAACTTTTTATTGTGGAAAATTTCAAACACGTATGGAAAATAGAAGATGAAATTGCTTTATGTTCACGATCCAGCTTCAACAACGGTCACCTGCCGGCCAGTCTTATTTATTTAATCTTTACCTCTACCCACTGTCCCAGCCCCAACTCCCATCTCTTTTGGAGTGATTTTGAAGGGGTGCCTGGGTGGGGTGGCTCATTTGGTTAAGTGTCCGACTCTTGATCTCAGCTCAGGTCTTGATCTCAGTGTTGTGAGTTCAAGCCTCATGTTGGGTGTGAAGCCTGCTTTAAAAAAAAAAAAAAGAATTTTTTGAAGCATTTCCTGGGTGTCATATTATTTCCTCAATGAATATTCCAGTAGGTCATATTTATGCAAGAGAAGAACCCTGTAAGAAAACATGATCACAATACCATAAACAGACCTAAAAAGGTTAACAGTGGCTCTTTAATACCAGATATTTAAGCAGTACACAGATTTCCCTAATCTCAGTTGTTGTTATTTTACAAATTATTTAAGTCAGAATCCAAATAAAAAACATATTTATAAGTGGTTAATATATTTCTCATCTTTTACAATTGGTAGGCTTCTTCCCCCTCTCCTTTTTTGGTTTATTTTTCTTTTCCTAAGGTTTATTTATTGAGGAAACCAGGTTGTTTGTCTTATGGTTTCCCCATAATCGAGATGAGGCTGATTGTGTCTCCCATGTTGTCATTTAATGTGGATGTACTGAAACTTCAAAATTACTTCGCGGTCCCCCTGTTTTCTCAGTTGGAACTGATTGTTTTTGGAATTCTGCTTTGGGGCTGTTGTGGGGGTATTTACGGAGAGTAGAATTTGGGCACAGAAATGGTGTATCGTACGGTGATGAAGCCCAGTCATCAGCATTGTGTTTTGAAGATTTATTTATCTATTTTTGGAAAGAGAGAAAGAGTGGGGCAGGGGCAGGGACGGGGAAGAAGAAGAGAATCTAAGCAGACATCTGCACTGAGCCCAGACCCCATTGTAGGGCTCAATCTCAAAACCCCGAGATCATGACCTGAGCTGAAACCAAAAGTTGGTGGCTTAACTGTCTGCACCACACAGGTGTCCCATCAGTATTGTATTTTGACATCTTTGTTAAAAATATACATTATCGGGGCACCTGGGTGGCTCAGTGGTTTAAGCCACTGCCTTCGGCTCAGGTCATGATCTCAGGGTCCTGGGATGGAGTCCCGCGTCGGGCTCTCTGCTCAGCGGGGAGCCTGCTTCCCTCTCGCTCTCTCTGCCTGCCTCTCTGCCTACTTGTGATCTCTCTCTGTCAAATAAATAAATAAAAATCTTTAAAAAAAAATACATTATCTGTCTCTTAAATCCTGCTCCTTTGTATTTTTTTGGTACTTTTTTTTTTTTTTAAAGATTTCATTTATTTGTTTCCAATAGAGCAAGAGCAAGCGAGACAGAGAGCAAGGGTGAGAAAGCACAAGCAGGGGGAGTGGTAGAGGGAGAGGGAGAAGCAGGCTCTCCACTGGGCAGAGAGCCCGATGTAGGGCTCGATACCAGGACCCCGGGATCATGACCTGAGCTGAAGGCAGACGCTTAACCCACTGAGCCACCCAGGCGCCCCTCATTGAGATTTCTCAGTGGTAGCAAAGCTGCCTTGGGAGAAAAGAGGCAAATGAGAGGCTGTGGATTTGGTGAGCTGCTTGATCTACCCTTCCCTGAAGGTGCAACTTGGCCAGTTTTGCTTCCCGGAGTCCGTGGTCTGTCCCTATCTCTCCATGAGCACATTGTTTATGCCTTTGGGGGTAGAGAGTAAGTAAGAGCCCGTGTGTACTGCAGAGTGTTCTCTGAGAGTACCCAAGGTCTGGGAACTCTGTTTGATTCCGTTGTCGCAGCCCTAGTAGAACAGATTGAATCGGGGTTCCCAGAACCCTTCGGCAGTCCTTATGGTCTGATGGCCCTCCACACTGGGGGAAGTATATTTCTTTTGGAAGTCTTTGAGTAATCTGTCTTGGGGCAGGCTCTTCCTACTCACTTTCTCCTGCAGTTGATACCCTTTCTTGCAAAGAAACGGTCTCCTACGCTAGCTTCCTCCTTTAGGGTTCTCCACTGATCATTCGTAGGTGACTTAAGATGCCCTGTGTCTCAAGCAAAAAAAAAAACCACAAAAAACAAACAAGTACCCTCACCAAAGCCAAGCAAGCATAACTTCTGGGTCTGAACTGCATTTCCTGTTAGATTCTGAGTCCTTGTGTCATTCCCACTCTTCTTGGATCAGGGCACCACAGTGTCCCCAGTAATAAACACTCCACCCAAAGGGAGAAATGCTTGTGGTCTGAGCAAGGACAAGAAGAGATGGGAAGGAGAGCCATTGTGTTGTTCTGGTGTAACTGAATGGACTTGGTTATTTTTCAGAGCCAACTACCAGTGCTGATATGTCCTAGATTTTCACAGGTCTCAGCCCGTCTGGCATCTTATGCTAATGCCTCCTCTCAGATAGCTCCCTTCTTACTGTTGGTACCTCTTCGTGTTGGCAAAGTGGGGAAGAGACTTAGTTCACAGTGTGGGGGGATATTCCCGTTCTCTGACTGAATCCAGGGCCGGGGGTCACGTGCAGCTGCTGATGGGAGGGGAGAGCGCAGGAAGGGGTTGGTGCACACACCCTCTGAGGGCAGAATTGGGCAACTTGGGGCCTTATTCTTCAGCTGAGCTTCGGGAACCTTTTTTTCTCCAAGGTTGCCCTCCTAAATAGGTGAGTGAGGGAGGGAGGGAGTGGGTGGGAGCCGGCACTGAGCTGAGGCTCTTCTGAGAGGGAGAGCTGGGCTGGCCCTGGTGATGGGGATGAGGAAGAGACAGACTGTGTGAGGAGTAGTCAGTTGCCCCCCTCCACCCCCATGGCGCCATGTGGGGCTGCTGCTCATGAGAAACCCTGCTGATTCTGCGTGGAGGCCACCAGTAGGGTTTTCTCCTGAGTGCGATTAATTTCCTCAATTAGGTGACTCTGATCCTGTTCCGACGAGTTAATTCATTAATTTTTTGGCTTCATTTTCTCTTTAATGGTGGGGCTGGTGCAGTCACAGACACTTGAAGGGTTCTGTTCTCCTTCAGCGGGAACTCATTATCCAGCCGCCCTGGAAGCGCTCTCTACTCTGGTGCCGGAGGGGGGGTTGAGGGCAGCCGCTTTCTTCCCTTGATTTTCCTTTGCAGCCGGTGCCTCACAGGTCAAATGGAATAAAAAAAATGCTAATTGCCTCGCCACCAGTCATGACGGGGATGTGCGAATATGGGACAAGCGGGTGAGTAATCTCTTGTCTCCCACCCCAGTTGGTTCTTAGTCCCTCCCCGGGGGTGTGAGGACGGTGCTGTGAGTAGCGGGACTCATCTGGAAAGGCCAGGGTGCCCCGTGCACTGCGGCAAATTGCCATTTTAAGATCATAGTCCCAGAAGACATTTGCTTCCTGATCAAAACTGATGTTGAAGGAAGATAGAGAGTATTAGGATCAGTGGTTAAGAAAATGAACTGACTCTGCTAAGTTAGAGCTCCATTTTGCTGCCTCCTAATTATAATGTCAGCTGAGCCACTACACTTCTCCAAGCCTCGGTTCCCTGATCTTCAAAACGAAGATACTGATAGTGAGTGTGTCACTGAGGAGGTCAAGCCCGGGGACCAGACACTATTCTAGAAGGTCAGCCTGCTCTGGATTGCAGAGTGCAAACTGGTTATTCTAGAACATATTCCACCCTGGGTGTTTCTGGTAGAAATCACCAAGGCGTAGGTCCTCAAATCCTTCCTTAGACATCCAGCTGTCCCCTCAGCCTCACAGAAGCTCGCAGAGCATATATTCTCCCTGTATAACCCGTGTAACTGATGGGCATGGGAGAGGGGCAGGCTCCCGGCTGGCTGCCGCCATGGAGAGTCTATTGAGAGTTTGGTTTGTTGGCATCAGTGAGGACAGAGATGCGGGAAAATGCTCCCCCGTGTCTGACTCCCAGATGATGGGGTCATAATGCACGGGGCAGTTGACTTTGTAAGATGTGGGTGTCGTGCCGCTTCCTGCTTTCCGACAGTGGAGGCTGGAGCTTCTCAGCTCCTGTGGGAAGCAGCCGCTTGTAGTTTTCCCGAAACTGTCAGCCGGGATGCGGTCTCATCCCAGCACGGCTTCTGGCAGCCCCGTCCCTTCCCCTGTGGCAGGCAGTTGGTCAGACAGTTGGGCAGAGGAGAAGGAAATGAAGCAGATGGGGGGTCGGGTGAAGTGGGTGCTACAGCTTGCTAGGGAAGCTTGTGCTGGCCAAAGCCCTCTTTCTTCCATGGCTCTCGGGTGAGAAGGTGTACATAAAGGTTATACATAAAGGTTGGACGGGTACATCTTCTATGTGTTAGTTTTTGTCTCTGTCCCTTAGTGCGGTCTCGTAATAGCCATCCTCCCCGCTCTTGATTCCCTAAAGTGGTGATTGGTTTTGTTCCTTTCATCACTAGTGTAGTGTTTAAATATGTAAATGGTTTAAATAAAACATTTGGTTAGTTTGTAGTGCATACAGACTTGCTTTAGACTGTTTTCAGGCCATCAGCAATATAAACCATTTGGTAGTTCGTCCTTAATCCCTGTCAGTACTTGTCTTCTGAACTAGTGTTGCAAAACTAGTAGTGTTCCTTATCTTCCAGAAAGAGACAGCCAGACTGTTCTTGTCTAGTCTTCCTGTCGGTCAACTGAGAGTCTTGACTTCCCTGAGCAATTTTATCTGTTTTGTTTAAAGGATTTTAACCCCCCCTGCCACCCATAATTAATACTTGGGACTTTTGCTCAGATGGCTTGTAAAATTCGTAGGTCATATTTTTACTTCTCTGGCACTTTCCAGTATCGAAGTAGCACTCTTGGCACCAGGCGTCAGAGGCTTAAAAAAGTGCAGTATCAGTGACAATGTTGGATTTCATTCAAACACCCCAAAGACGAATAGTAGTAACATTTACTACATGTTTATTATGCATAGGCATTGTCCTAAGAACTCGCTTTATAACTAGCCTTTAAAGTAAGTACTGTCTTTATCCCCATTCTACAGATGAGTAAACTGAGGCCTGTTTGTTGTTGGGATTTGAACTCAGGGAGACTGGCTCTGAAGACTGCTCTTAACCTCACAGACCAGCGCCGATCATAGAAGTAATACATGCTCTTTGTAGAAACTGTAGAAGAGAAAATAAAAAAACATTCATAGGCCCATTCCCCAGAAACAAATGCTAGCATTTTGGTGTTTTCTTGTGCTTTTTAAAAAACATGGTTTATCCTGTTACATACATCGTTTTTCCATTTCATAGCATTTTCCCTGTCCTGTAATCCCGTGTCTAACATTTAGTGGTTCTGCCGTTCTACGTTGGATAGCTGTACCGTAGTTGATCTAAAATTTAATTATTCCCCATGTACTGTTTGTGTTGCTCCTAGTTTTCTGGCATTCCCAGGATCACCAAGATGAACATCTTTTAGTTATCTAAAGCTTTTTGTGAAATTGGAGTATTCTCCTAGGAAAGGGAAATCTTAATAAGTTGCTTGGTAAAAATTGTCAAAGGTTTTTGCCGAAAGGTGGTACTGTCTTGTATAAACACCAGCAGTGACAATTGGAGCCTTGCCAGCATCGAGTATTATTTACAAGTATCTTCTAATTTGATAGTGTAATAAAATCTGACTTTAATGTATATTTCTGAGGTTTCCTCCCGAGTTTGCTTATTTTATATAAGCTTATTAATCATGAATAGTTATCTTTTGTGATGTGTGTTTAATCTCTTTGGGGGTCTTGGTGTGCGATTACTTTAAGATTGGTGGTTTTCCCTCCGGTCTCGAGGTAGGGTCAGTCTGAACATCGCAGCCCCTCTCCTAGGGTGATAGCGAGGAAGGGGAGCAGGGATTGCAGACTCCTCTACTCAGCAGAAGAGCTCCCACTACCCGTTATCCTTCATTAAAGCCACGCCTGGGGCTGGAGCGGAAAGAAATGAGGTTCACAGGCGCGTATACAGAGCATGGATGAAGGAGGGTTAGAGAAGTCTTCTCTGTTTTGTTTGTTTTAAACAAAACAAAGTGCAGTTTCTTAAGGATAGAGACGGTATCTGGTAGTGTTGCTATGTCCCCACCCAGTGCCCAGTGGACCGTTCTATGGTAGACACTCAGGGAGCTGTTTATAAATTGACAACACTCTGTGCCCGTCCTGTCGTAGAAACCCAGCACGGCGGTGGAGTATCTCGCAGCGCACCTCTCCAAGATCCATGGCCTGGACTGGCACCCAGACATAGAGCACATTCTTGCTACCTCCAGTCAGGACAACTCTGTCAAGGTGAGTGACCTCCGGAGACAGCTAGGGGGGCTGCGTGCGGGAAGCATTAGATTTTGAAGCAGCACCTGGTTTGGAAGGAAAGCTACGCCAAGCACAGTGTGTGTGCTGTAGGGGTTCCGGGCAGGTAAGCCTGATCGTGTGGGCCAGTGGGAACGAAGAGTAGCATATCTCTGATAGGGTTCCCAGGATCTGCTTGGAGCATTTTCTTCTTTCCCTTTGTGAAAGGAAGTCGGAGACTAAACCATTTAGAAAGGAGAAGTTTATTTGTCAAGAAGTTGCCAGGAAATCAGATTTCAGGGAGAAAAAAAAAAAAAACAACAAACCACCACCAAACCAAACCAAACCAGATATATCATAAAGGAGAAAAGCTGATATTGTTATTGTTTAAACATTTTTTTTTGTTGTTGTTGTTTTTTTAAAGATTTTTATTTATTTATTTGTCAGAGAGAGAGCGAGAGCAAGAGCGAGTACAGGCAGACAGAGTGGCAGGCAGAGACAGAGAGAGAAGCAGGCTCCCTGCGGAGCACGATGTGGGACTCGATCCCAGGACGCTGGGATCATGACCTGAGCCGAAGGCAGCCGCTTAACCAATTGAGCCACCCAGGCGTCCCTGATATTGTTATTTATTTTTTTTTTTTTAACTATGGGATTCCTTCTATATATGCAGGCCTTCTTGCATATACAGGATTGAATTTATTATAAGAAAGGTAAGAGAAAATGGGATTGGAGAAAGGAGACAGCTGGACAGGGATTTTCATACTGGGCCTACTATCCATAGGCCTCAGCAGCCCTGCCATGGATCCGGCCGATTCTTCCGCATCAAGAAGTTGATCTTGCGAGCCATTTCCATGTTGTAGATTCGCCGACAGGTTTCGTAGCTTTCCCTTTGTCGTCGGCGACAAGGCTTTTCATAGTACCGCCGTCGCTTAATGTCCTCAATGAGCCCATCCATGGTGAGGATTCTGTTTAGGGTCCTGTATGCACCTTCCATGTTCCCTTCCTGTACCATCACAGTCCTGGCAATGAACTTCAGATGTTTTGCCATGACCTTGGAATTTAAATCTTCACTCTGCAGCACCCCACGCCCTCAGGAGCTGGCCCCCGCAACGGTTGCTCGCGGCCGGAAGCCCCTGATATTGTTATTGTTAAGGTTAAGGTTAACAAAATTGTTAAGGTTACCAAGTTTCTGATTGGTCTCCCTGCGATGGAAAACCAGCGCTCTTCGAATATGATTATCCCATCCACAAAAGTTAGGACATCTTTAGCCAGCAGCACTGCAAAAGTCAGGGACAGGGGCGCCCGGGTGGCTCAGTGGGTTAAGCCTCTGCCTTCGGCTCAGGTCATGACCTCAGGGTCCTGGGATCGAGCCCCACATCTGGACTCTCTCCTCAGCAGGGAGCCTGCTTCCCCCTCTCTGCCTGCCTCTCTGCCTACTTGTGATCTCTCTCTGTCAAATAAAGAAATAAAATCTTAAAAAAAAAAGAAAAAGTCAGGGACAGAGTTGACAGATAGTCTGTCTCACTTACAGGAAATGCTCCAGGGTTTATGTGTTTCTGTAACCCTATTATTTTTGGTTTATCTCAGAGTGCAGCATTTCTTGTTTGCTTTTCCTGTCCCAACTGATGCGTTTAGAAGGATGCAGGGCACAGGGCCAGCCTCATTCCACAGGCCCTCCTTGTGGTCAGGTCTCTGTCTGGAAGGACAGAGATTTGACCACACAAGTTGGCTTAGCAATTTTCTGATTCAGCATCATTAATGTAATGATTTGTTTACATGGGCACACAGACAATGTCATTTTATGGTATGGTGAGCAAAACTAGAACCATAACACTGAGGCCTGCAAAGTTAACTTCTTTCTTGAGGTTTGTAAATCCCTTAGGGTTGTCATTTACTTTTATGTGCCGGAATGGGGTTTTTTGTTTGTTTATTTGGGGCTTGGATTTTTGGCACCTTGTCACCCAAGTTCAGAACCCAGAAACCATCCAGTTCCCCTCCTCCTCTTTCCTCAAGTTTGTCCTGTTCAACGACATCTTTATTACCTGTAGGCTGGATTCCGTGGGTATTGAAGCAGGCAACAGGTCAGTTTCCACATGTGAGACTCAGTCCTTGTTCCTTACTTGTGGGCTGAGCTTAGGAATTAAATGAGACTTTTGACATGATATTTAATTTATTCCACTATATCCTGGTGGAAGGAAGGCGTTTCTGTTGAATGTATATAAATAGTATAATTGTAATTGAAGCTGTATCAGAGGTACTTGCATAATATTCAACCATATTTTTTAGTAATTTGTATGTTACTATCAGTATGTCATTTTTTCCTACGTAATCTTTTTTTTTTTTAAAGATTTTATTTATTTATTTGACAGATAGAGATCACAAGTAGGCAGAGAGGCAGGCAGAGAGAGAGAGGAGGAAGCAGGCACCCTGCTGAGCAGAGAGCCTGATGTGGGGCGTGATTCCAGGACCCTGGGAACATGACCCTAGCCGAAGGCACAGGCTTTAACCCACTGAGCCATCCAGGTACCCCTCTACATAATCGTTTTCTCAGGTTTACCTGACAAGAGGTTAGCTTATTATTTGTAGTAATACATTTTGTTTTAAAGATTTTATTTCTTTATTTGACAGAGAGAGATCACAAGTAGGCAGAGAGGCAGGCAGAGAGAGAGGGGGAAGCAGGTTCCCTGCTGAGCAGAGAGCCGATGCGGGACTTGATCCCAGGACCCTGGGATCATGACCTGAGCCGAAGGCAGAAGCTTTAACCCACTGAGCCACCCAGGCGCCCCTGTAGTAACACATTTTTATTATATTCTTGTTTTCTGAATTGAAGGGGTATGCCGGAAGAAGATACCACTGAATGTTTCACCTGAGTTTGTAAATTGTTAAACTGTGAAACTGTTGAATTCAGAGGGTTGGAGCTAGATGGAGAAGAAAGAAAAGGATTTTTCTTATCTGGCTGTTAAAAATAGAACATTAACCACAATGAGATGACTTCATACCAGTTTAATGATTGTCTTTGTCCTGATCTTGGGCTGAGCAGTCAAATTTACGATATTCCCTTCTTCTAGATGAGCAGCCCTGGAAATCCAGACACAGATCCTTGGTCCATCCTGACAGATGTGTGTCTGCCTCTGGGTCAAGGTCAGCCTTACTGAGAGTCCTGTACCCACAAGGCTGTTCAGAAACCTGGTTCTTTCTTGCCTGAGGCTCTTCTGATATTTCTTCAGAAGCCTTCCTTTCTGATCTGTAACTTGTAGCAAGGGCCTCTTGGCAAGCAAGAGAAAAGCAGAAATCACCTATGGGCGAGAGGACGGCATGGCTGCTCTGGTACTTTTACTAACCAGTCTGTCAGATTAAATAGACTGACGCCATTCACATGCAGCATATCATCATTTCGTAAGACTGACAGTGGTTCCCTTGAGAGTAAGACCATGTTATGAAATGAGTGAGGGCTCAGTTCAGTCCCCAGGGTCCTCTAACTTGTTCCATAATTATATGTTGTTATTACATGTTCTAATACTCACTAGTTGAGCATATTTAAATCTGGAAACATCTTTTTTTTTTTTAAGATTTTGTTTATTTATTTGACAGAGAGAGATCACAAGCAGGCAGAACTGCAGGCGGGGTGGGGGCGGAAGCAGGCTCCCTGCTGAGCAGAGAGCCCAATGCGGGGCTTGATCCCAGGACCCTGAGATCATGACCTGAGTTGAAGGCAGAGGCTTATCCCACTGAGCCACCCAGGTGCCCCACAAATCTTTTTTTTTTTAAGGATTGATTTTTTTTTTTTTAAAGATTTTATTTATTTATTTGAGAGACAGAGATCACAAGTAGGCAGAGAGAGAGGAGGAAGCAGGCTCCCTGCAGAGCAGAGAGCCCGATGTGGGGCTCGATCCCAGGACTCTGGGATCATGACCTGAGCGGAAGGCAGAGGCTTTAACCCACTGAGCCACCCAGGTGCCCCAAGGATTGATTTTTTTAACAGTTCTTGTGACAGTCTATAAATAAACACGAAAAGTAACCAATTGCTGAAATATACTCAATAGTACTATTATCTTACCTGTATGTAATTAACTTAGGGAGGTTGAACTTTATCCTTTGCTAGTTTTTCACACTTGGTCGACTTGATAACAGGAAGGCATTCATGAAATGTTGATCTAATTAAAAGTCCGGAGAATGCCATGCCGACCTAATGATTTCTAGTTTCCCTTCTTTTGTAAGTTGAGGGAGCAAGTTAGAGTTTTCTCTGTAGCCAACGGGGAAAACCAGCAGCAGTTTAGGTGGAAAACACATCTTAACAATTTTATTATTTTGAATGTGGAGTCCGAATTTGTCAAAAAGAGAGTTGTCAGAAGAAACAAGAATCACCTCATGCGATCCCTCTATAGTCACACCCTCCAATCCCCACCTTCTAGCAGCCACTGATAACTATAGGTTTTTTTGTATTTTTTTGAAGATTTTGTTTATTTATTTGACAGAGAAATCACAAGTAGGCAGAGCAGCAGGCAGAGAGAGGGGGGAAGCAGTCTCCCCGCTGAGCAGAGAGCCTGATGCGGGGCTCAATCCCAGGACCCTGGGATCATGACCTGAGCCGAAAAACCCACTGAGCCCCCCAGGCATCCCCATCACTGTAGTTTTGTCGTTTTGAGAAGGTCATTTAAATGGAATGATTCAGTATGTAACTAAGTCGGTTTCTTCCATTCAGGATAGCACCTTCAAGATGCATCCAAGGTACTTTAAGAATCGATAGATCGTATACTTTTAGGGGGCGAGTGTTAATCCACTGTACAGACATACTACAGTTGATCCTCTGTTGCCCTGTTGAAGAACATTGACTGGGCTGTCAGCAGTTTTTGGTGATTGTGGATAGAGCTGCTATAAACATTCACGGATAGGTTTTCCTGCGAGTGGAACTTTTCACTTTTCCAAGACAAATAGGAGTTGGGATCAATGGCATATGGGTCAATGGGTCAATGGCATATGCGTGTTTAACTTTTTAAGAAACTGCCAAACTGTCATCTATTTTTGAAAATAATTTCTTAATACTGGAACAGCGCAGAGTTGCAGTCTTGGTCCTCCTGCCTTTGTGCGCAATGGTTTCCTGCTTCACAACCGAGGCTCAGGCTCCTAGTTGTGTCCCTTCATTGAAAGCGCAGGTGTCCCTAAGGCAGAGTGTGTCTGGCTCACCTCTGTGCATTTCGCGGTCTCGAGTTCCGCATGTTCAGTGCCGGAGTGGGTGACAGTGTATGTGAGTGCGTCGGTGTCCACACCTCTTCCCTGTGGGACCTTGGGCAAGCTGGATTGTTTCATCATTTAGCTTCTACATTTGAGAAAGAACTGAATGACACCCTTAATTTGGTTGTCGCAAAGATTAAATGGGATAGCAAAACCTAAAGCTCTCAGCTCGGTCTGGAATGCAGTAAGCAGTCAGCACATTGCCCGTTGTTAGTTCTTTCTTTGCCCTGCATGGTATAAAAATGACACAGGGGGAAAGCTTGTGACTCTGACCTTTCACCTCTAGGCCTGTTTAATAAGCAGACTGAAGCTGATCAGCCCCGAGGGCTGGTCCTCCTACAGGGAAGTTCTCCTGTAATGTTGATATATGGGAAAGGTTTGTGTGTCTGCCCTGCTCCCCTGGCTGGCAGCGCTGCCGGGAACACACCAAGGGCAGAAAGTGGAGGGTCCGCAGGCTGCACTTATTTCATTTTTTTTTTTTTTAAGATTTTTATTTATTTATTTGACAGACAGAGATCACAAGTAGGCAGAGAAGCGGGCAGAGAGAGAGAGAGAGGGAAGCAGGCTCCCTGCTGAGCAGAGAGCCCGATGCGTGGCTCGATCCCAGGACCCTGGGATCACGACCTGAGCTGAAGGCAGAGGCTTTAACCCACTGAGCCACCCAGGCACCCCAATTATTGGTTTTTTTAATGGCGTTTATTTAACAAATTACCGTTTTCTTTCTTCTAGTTCTGGGATTACCGCCAGCCTCGGAAATACCTCAGTATTCTCCCTTGCCAGGTGCCTGTCTGGAAGGCCAGATACACTGTGAGTGGGACACCCCACCTCCTTTGGGGAGCTTCCCCTTAGTGTCCAGACATGGGGGTCAAGGACCCTTTTCTCTTATTTTCTTTGTGAGGCAGTTTCTCTTTCTGTCTTGGCTGAGGGGTGGGACAAAGGCGGTAATGACGGCATAAAAGCTGGTATGTATTTAAAAACTTGTCCTTGAGATGTTGGGGAAGAACCTGTGCAAGAGTTGCTGACCATAGCCTGGGAGGCCGGGCCACGTGAAGGTGATCACTACTGGCAGGGAAAGCGGGGGAGACGGGGCCAGAGGGTTTGGGGCTTGCAGTCAGCGGACCATGGTAGAAAGAAATCTGGCTTTAGATTCAGAAGACCTGGGTTTTGGGCCCATTGGTGCCTTTTAATTTTTTCCCAACATTTATTGAGATGTAATTGACCTGTAGCATTGTGTAAGTTCAAGGTGTACCCCCATGGATTTGATATTGTAAGACTGTTAGTACCCCAGGGTTGGCTAATAACCTCTGTCACATCACATAATTGCCATTTCTTTTTTGTATTGAGAACATTTAACATCTACTCTCTTAGCAACGTCCAAGAATATAATACAGTATTATCAACCATCATTCCCGGGCTGTGTATTCGATCCCCTGAACTTGCTCATCTTCGAACTGGAAGTGACTGAGCCACCCAGGCGCCCCTTTATTCATCCGTTGATGGACACTTAGATCACTTAGATTGTTTCCGTATTTGCAGTGAGCCATTTAATCTTTGTGTGGCCTTGGGCAAGCTGCTGGATGCTTTTGAGCGATAGTTTCCTTCTCTGTAGCATCTGAATAATAATTTTTACTAGGCCTTCCTTTTTATTATTGTGATAAAACTTACCATTTTAAAGTATGCAATTCAGTGGCATTTAGTACATGTACAATATGCCTTTCCTTTTGAGAAATGGTATGTGAAAATGCCTTATAAACCATAAAATGCTGCAGAATAAAGCTATTAGTCTTTCAGCAGTTTTTCCATTGCCACATTGATAGCTTCTGATCAGAGATAATATATTTTCTTCATTGTCAACTTGAAAGGGAGTGCACAGAGATGGATAAGGCTGCCTTTATGCGTTAGGCTGTCACTCTGACGCGCTGTGGAACATAGAAGATAATTTAGGTATTAAGTGGCTTTTGCATCTGGGAACGCTTATCAAGAAACCAGATATTGTTCTTATGAATTGAAATAGTTCTCTGGATTAATATGTTTACTTTAAAAAATAAACAGAGAAATCCAGGAGTACTGCCAGGAGGGAAAGTGAAGATAAATGTGCTTTTAGGTGACCATAGTTTCTTCCTTCAAGAACAGAGTCTGATTATCTACCCAGTGGGCCCCTTTGCTACCTAGCAGGTGAGGTGTCGATAGGTAAAGCATTCCAGTCCTGAGATTGGAGGGTTTCCCTCTGAATAGCTGTCGTTTGGGGCGGGGGGCGTGGGAAGGTGATGCTTCGTGTGGCTGCCGTGCTGCTGGTGTGTTTCCACATGGCAAGAATCCCGCCCGCTGCTCTGGGGTTTTCCCCAGCGTGTCTTGCATACTTGCTCTGGATGTGAAACAGTGTGTTCTGGTGTGTAGCAGTCAGAGCCGTTTGCTTATTTTAGAATTTCAAGTTCTCCAAGTATTTGGCTTAGCTTTATTTTTTTACTCGCTGTGGTCCCTTCCATGCACAGGAAAAAGTAGAATAAATGCAAAAGAAAAGTAGAAGGTTGGTTAACTTACAGTATTTGGAAAAAATTTCCCCAGATGGGTTGGGGCCTTCCGTCATCTCATTTATGTTAGTTAGGAAAGCATTCCAGCCTTGTTAATTCAAGATTCAGCTGACTCTCCCTGGAATAATTACCCGCTTTTCCTTTTCCTGCCGTAGCCTTTCAGCAATGGATTGGTGACTGTGATGGTCCCCCAGCTGCGAAGGGAAAACAGTCTTCTCTTGTGGAACGTCTTTGACTTGAACACCCCGGTCCATACCTTTGTGGGGCACGATGACGTGGTGCTGGAGTTCCAGTGGAGGAAGCAGAAGGAGGGTGAGTGGGAGCCCGATTTCCTTCTGAGCCCTATTCTACAGCAGCTCCAGTGGGGTTGGCCGTGTGGGCCAGTATGGAGGATGCAGACCCCTTAGCACTGGGCATGAGGAATGGGAGAGTCAGGGGGACTGGCACCATTCAGATGAGAAAAGGGGTGTGTGCCTGTGGCTTCTGTCCCACGCTAGTGCCCCTTCTCATAGGTTCAGTGCCATTTCTCACCTGCACGGAAGAGATCTGTAAGAGATGGATAGACTTGCTATTGGATCATCTCTAGGGCTGAAAAACTCTGGGGTCGCAATCCTCAGAAGTCTGGTGTTCGCTCCTTGCCACTCTGGGGAGGAAGGAGACCTGAGGTCGCCATCAGCACCGCCCACCACGTGTTCCTAGTTCCCTTCACAACACATAGTCGTGTTTTATCTCGCACCTCCTTGAAGATGGGTTTGGCCACATGGCTTGCTTTGATCATGAGACATAACAGAGGGATGCGATCTCTTCTGGGTTGAAGCATTAGCAGCCATTGTACAATTACACGCTGTCTTTGCTGCGGCCACCACAGCTGGCAGAACTCCAACTGGAGCTGTACCCGTGAACAAGGTGTCCTTGCTCTAAGCCCCTGAGATTTGGGCATTGTTCATTAAATCAGCTTCGTCTGGGCAGCCCTGACCAGTACAAGGTCAAGTGTAATGGTGTCAGAAGCCCTTAGCCTTCACTTCCTCACCAGCTCACCTTGCAAACTTAGTAGCAGCCTCTCTTTTCTTGAGATCTTATTGTCACGATATCTAAAGGTTTTAGGGAACAGAAGCATATTTCTTGGTCTTTCCATATTAAAAAAGGAAAGCCAGGCAGTGGAGTGGCGTGACCTGTCCAGAGTCCCAGGAAAGGTCTTGGGTAGACCTGGGATTAGAGCGCTCATCTTATCCCGGCTTCTTTGTGACCTTCATGAGCCTCTCTTCCAGGATAGTTTTTGAAGGGACTCTTTTGGTCATCCTCTTAATTTTCTCATCTTTATTTCCCGAATATCCCTGCTTCTGGAAACATGAGGCTGCTTGGTCTTTATCCCATCAATTTGCATGCATGACTTTGGCTTTCATTTTCATCTCTTGCATTTTGCCATAGTAAACAGATGATGTCGTTTCTCGTGGTATGGCAGGGAGAGGTTGGCCTGTAGTTTTGGCTTGAAACGAAAAGTTTCTAGCAACCCGCTTTCAGTTATCTGTCATCTGTAAGCTGGCAAGGTGAATTGTGTGAATTGAGACTATCTAGTCAGTAGTGAGATTCTGAGTGCAAGTTACAGGTATTTCTTCAAATTCCTTTTTCTTGCAAAGTGTAGCATCTGTCTAGAAAGTTGCATAAAACTTGTACAGTCTTACAAATTTGGAAGAGAAAATCTGTGTAACTACCACCATGGTCTAGAAAGCGAACATTGCTCGAGCCTCGGACCACAGTCCCGTCCCTTCCCCAGAAGGAAACGCTGACCTCATATTTATGAGAGTGATTGCTGTTCTTATTTTTATCATTTACCACCTGTTTACGCAGCCCCTGAAATGGCTAGCTCACTTGTTGGACCTTTCATAAATGTAATCCCCCTGCATGTTTCTTGTATTTTACTTCTTTTTCAACCGTTGCTGCTCCGTTTTATTTTACTGCCATGTCTTCTTAGTTTTTACTGGGTTATCTCAAGCTTTGACTTGGGTTTTCACTGGTGCAGGAGCTCCTAGAGAGCTAGCAGGAGAAGCGGGGTGTCCTGGCCAAGGGGCGAGGGTGCTTCATGAAGGAGGTGCCAGTCACTGGTTACAGATGTTGCTGAAGGATCAGCTTGTAGAATAAGAGAAAAGCCCTTAATTGTACAAACAGGAAGCGATGCGATCATTAGGAGACGAGTTCCAGAAGCAGACTGAAGATAGAGGCCAGATTGTAAGGCAGCGTGGACAGAGGCAGCAGGAACTGGTTTTGTGATTGAAGTTCCCTTCACAGGCAAGGAGCAGACTGGGTTGATCTTAGAGCCGCTGCCTTCTTCCTCTGACGGTGAGGAGAGGATGCAAGAGAGTGGGTATGTGGGGAAGCTAGGGCCTTGTGAGCCTGAGAGGGCATGGGGGTGGAAGCACTGGTAGAGGGGTGGGGATTAGAACGGAACTAGGGATAACTTTTCTCCACAGTCAGGGGCACGAAAAGAAGCCAGATGTGGAGGCAGACGATTGCTCGTGCAAACATGAGTCTGCACGGGGTCGGCGGGGGGACTCCTGGCCGGCAGCTGTTCAGAAGACGTGTGTCCTGTTAGTCACACACAAGGATACGGTAACACACTAAGGGAGTGAAGGCTCGATTGAGGGCAGTGACACAGAGAAGGAACTTCTGGAGGCACCTGGGTGGCTCAGTGGGTTAAAGCCTCCCTTCGGCTCAGGTCATGATCCCAGGGTCCTGGGATCGAGTCCCGTAATGGGCTCTCTGCTCAGCGGGGAACCTGCTTCCCCCTCTCTCTCTGCCTGCCTCTCTGTCTACTTGTGATCTGTCAAATAAATAAATAAAATCTTTTAAAAAATAAAAAATAAATAAAAATTTTTAAAAAAATTAAAAAAAAAAAAAAGAAGAAACTTCTGTCCCTTACCTACCCTTTTAGCTTGGACCCATCATATTCTCCGTGGCCTCCATTTTCCCACCTGTAAAATGAAGGAATTGGATGAAATTCAATTCTAAACTCTTCTAAATTCTTTGCTCTCTAAGGATGGCCATAAAGGACATTCTAGATATGACCTAATTACTCCGAAGTGCCCCGATCTTTTCATAAAGCTCCCTAAACGATTTTGGAATAATTTCCCTCTGACCAGACATGACATGTGAAAATGTAACTCGGTCAGTTAAGAACACTCAAGATCGATTATCCATTTCACAAAGAGGTGCTTCTCTTCACCAAAGAATTCTTTTCAGTGGTAAGGTGCCATTATGCATTTAAAGCAATTCATTTCACAAAAATCATATTCACGCTCAGCTCCTCTGGAGCGTATAAAAGGAGGAACATTTGTGGAGGCAAAAGTTCAATGTGACGTTAAATCCCAGCGTCCCTCTTCACCTGCTGGGCTGCCAGATACCATTTCACTTCGTTTAAGTTTCTGCTCAAATGTGACTTCCTCAGGGAGGCCTGTCTAAAAATAGCTTCGCCATCAGTTTTCTTATCCTGGTTGTTGTTTCCTTTTTTTTTAAATAACACTCTCCCTACCACACATTTTATTATGTATTTATCCATTCATCTCTTGCCACCGCTGCATTGTGAGATCTGTAAAGACAGACACACTTGTAGCAGTCATGCTTGTCCTAGCACCTGGAGCAGTGCCCGGCAGCTAGAAGATGATCAGCAAGTCTTTGTTGACTGGATGGATGAAGGAGTCTCACCCCATTGCAACCTGTAGCAAAACTGATGTCGAATTTAAAAAAAAAAAATTCCAGGATTCTTATTTGGTGATTTCTAGGGTCCAAGGACTACCAGCTGGTTACGTGGTCGCGGGATCAGACTTTGAGGATGTGGCGGGTGGATTCCCAGATGCAGAGGGTACGTACTCAGCGCTGTCGTGGAGGGGTGCGCCGGGGTGTGCTCACAACTTACAGAAAGTACAGGCTTGAGTACTTGGAGTCAGAGGACGCATGAGAGACATTCACTAACACTTGCTGTTGGCCGACTGACGTGTGGCGGCCACACTGAGGCTTTCAGGGCTTCAAGAGCCAACTCCAGCGTTGGGCACTTTTAAGCGTCAAGAGCCTCTGACTGCCTTTTCTCTGGTCCCGGCATGAGAGTGTGGGCAGCCCACTGAGCAGACGGCCTGTGGGCTTCATTTCTTTCTCTTCTTCTAACTGAACTGGGACGTCTGACCTTACCTGCAGTGTTCAGAGCCCTCATCGTCCAACCTCGGCACCTGTCCTGTGAAGCCCTTTTCAATTTTGCCCCATAAATGATACCTGTTCTTGCATGAACCACAGTGGTTGGTACCTGGTGTGAACTGCCGTGACCCTGGCTGTGCTCTGCCTCAACACGGTTTTTCCATTCCACGGCAACGTGCCTTACAGGCAGGAACTGTGCGTCCTCGTGTCCTCCTGCACGGGGGTGTCTGGCTGGCTCAGTTGGTAGAACAGGCAGCTCCTTTTTTTTGGGTGCCAAAACCTGGGAATGAGAGCATGCAACTCTCTCTCTTTTTTTTTAAATAAGATTTTTAAAAATTAGTTAATTAATTAGAGAGATCGCCTGTCTGGGGAAGAGCAGAGGGGGAAGGAGAGGGACACGCAAACTCCTGGTTGAGTATGGAGCCTGATGTGGGCCTCAATCCCATGATCCTGAGATCATGACCTGAGCTGAAACCAAGAGTCAGACACTCAACCGACTGAGCCACCCAGGTGCCCCAGAACACATGCAGCTCTTGATCTCAGGATTGTGAGTTTGAGCCCCACATTGGCTGTAGCGATTACTTAAAAATCAGCCGATCCATCAGTCCTTCAATCTTAAAAAAAAAAAATCTGCAGCACTGCTCAGTACAAAGTCACTCTTGAGCATTTGGGTCAAATATCCTCACCTTACTGCCTTTCAAATATATTTTTTCCAGAAAGTACCATTTGTTCATTTTTGGTCTTGGGTTAGCTGAACAATTCCATAAAGGCTTGGAATTTAAAGTAATGTTTTCTGAGGCTTGTATAAACTCAGAACAGGATGAAAAATTTCCAGGGTAGCTGAAACTCTCATCTCCTGTGTGTTTAACCAGGGAGATTTGGTGGTGGGTAAAGCCTATTTTGATCAGTTTTTGGCTGACACCTTTAGCCTTTGTGCTTCCCTTTTTTTTTTTTTTTTTTTTTTTAAAGATTTTATTTATTTGACAGAGAGAAATCACAAGAGAGGCAGGCAGAGAGAGAGGAAGGGAAGCAGGCTCTCCGCTGAGCAGAGAGCCCGATGCGGGACTCGATCCCAGGACCCCGAGGTCATGACCTGAGCCGAAGGCAGCGGCTTAACCCACTGAGCCACCCAGGCGCCCCTGTGCTTCCCATTTTTAAGTCAGAACCCTAACCAGACATGGCGATCATTTCCACTGACTTCTGTAGACCTAGATCTTCAACGCTTTGTTGCAGCTTTGTGCAAATGACATACTAGATGGTGTCGATGAGTTCATTGAGAGCATTTCTCTTCTGCCGGAACCAGAGAAGACCCTGCACGCCCAAGATACAGATCACCAGCACAACTCGAGCCATGGGGAGGAGGAAGGTAATTGGTCAGACGGGTGTTTCGGGTGAGGTGCCCCCCGTGCATCTCAGAGTTACAGCGCATACCCTAGAACAGCCCTCGGACCCATTTTCAAAAGTGTTTGCCAGCAACTGAAGAACCTCTCTCTCCTACTAGTCTTAAAGGAAGACCCCCCGAGCAGTATCCTCGAAGAGAAGAAATCGGAGCAGCCGGGGCTCCCGCAGACTCTGCAGCAGGAGTTCTCCCTGATCAACGTGCAGATCCGGAATGTCAACGTGGAGGTGCTCACTGGCTTACAACCTCGTTCCCCTGCTGGCCGGTGGCCGTCGGTGGGCGAGGGGACTCCTCCAGCTCTCATTTTGGCTAGCAGAGGGCTTTGCCGCTCCAACAAGTGAACCTCTCTGCTGGCTTTTTTATTTTCTAGGTTTTCTAGAGAAATAGATGTTTTGCAAATGCAAATTATAGTCTCACCGTAGTATTTTCTCATCAGATGAACTGAGGAGTAAACTGATGCTCATGTGTGTTGAAATCCTCCTAGCTGCTCCAACACCTTCTTTTACCACGTGTGAAGTTACTTAGAGCCAGGAAGGCTTAGTGCTTTGGCAAAGGTTACTGGTAGAGTTAGTGGCAGAGCTGAGTTTGAAAGCCAGACATCCTGACCCCCAGACCCCCACCCCCCAGCCCCCAGGTTGTTTGTGCTCTGCAGTACTGTCTTCCCTTAAAGCTGGTCTTTTCCTTAATGACTTAGATTCATAGTAAGAAAGTCATCAAACCTCTTTGTTCATTTAACACATGGAAACGTTTACTCTCTTCCTTTTGGGGAGATAGTGAAATGCTTTCCTTCAGACAACTGAGTCTGAGTTTTGAAGCTTGATTTGTTCTTTTTTTGCCTAGATTCAACTAACAGGTATGGATATGTGTGTATGCATAATTATCTCCTTTGACCTTTTTGGGGGTGGGGGTGGGGCAGAGGGACAGAGAGAATCCCAAGCAGGCTCCGTGCCCAGGATGTAATCCAAGGCGGGAGCTCCATCTCACACCCCTGAGCTCACGACCTGAGCTGTAGTCAAGAATTGGATGCTTAACCTGTTGAGCCACCCAGGTGACCCTTCTTTGGCCTTTAAAACAACTCTGCAATACATGCTTTTATCCCTACTTCACAGAGGGGAAGCTGACACTAAGAGATGTCATGACTTGTCTGAAGTCAGCAGCTGCTTGAATCTGTCTCCAGATTCCCCATGTGTGTGCCTTTCTTTGCTCTACTCCAGCTGCCTTCTCTGGTTGGCAGGGCGAGAAATCAAGAGAGAGAAAGGATTCTTTGGTTAATTGATTATCTGTATCAATTCAGATCATACCCCTCTGTTGAGAACAGTTGAGAACGGTGTAGATAGCCAAGTGATTCTAGTTTAAGAAGGAGGTCTTGATTCCTTTTCCAGGGGTGCTTTCTTAAAAGTACTGAGATGTAATTCACGTAACTATGAAGTTTGCCCTTCTAAAGTGTATAATTTGGTGGTTCATAGAATAGTCACAGAGCTCTGCCATTATCTCCCCTAATTCCAAAGCGTTTTCATCATCCCTAAAAAGTCCTATACCCATTCATGGTCACGGCCCATTGCGGCTCCCCACTCCGGGCACCACTAACCTGCTTTCTCCGTGGATTTTCCCAGGAGTGCTTTTTTAACTCAGACCAGTATTTCACTTGTTCCTGCTCTCTTTTCTTATCTCAAAATAAATATAACAAGTTTCAGTCTACCTCACAGCTTCAGGCTGAAGCTTTTTTAAGTCACAATACTTTGAACTTATTAAATCAGTGCTAAAATTAAAAATCTGTCTTGAACACGAGTCGTCTCAGTCTTCCAAATTGGTTTGTCTCCGGAAAGTCTCCCTTCGCCCTGGTCCTGGGAACCTAGAGCTTGCAGTCAGCTTGTTTAAATTTATTTGTGTCCGGAGATGCCCTGTGGTTCCTCTCCTAAGCTGTTGTCCCTTTGTTGCCTGCAGATGGACGCGGCGGACAGGAGCTGCACAGTGTCCGTGCACTGCAGCGGCCACCGCGTCAAGATGCTGGTGAAATTCCCCGCGCAGTACCCCAACAACGCTGCCCCTTCCTTCCAGTTTATCAACCCTACAACCATCACATCCACGATGAAAGCGAAGCTGCTAAAGGTGGGGCTCTCTGTTCACACATTCTCCTTAGTGGCATAAGAGGAAACGTCTGTTCGTGGGCATCTGCATCTTAAGTTGCGTGGTCAAGTTGAATGAAAGCTCCAGTAGATGAGATTTGAAAGTCCATCTGTGCGGATGTGCTTCTCTGTTAACTTCATTGTCTATAGAAAGCATCAGGGCTGTGGTTCTTAACCTTTTTGGAAAGTGGAGCCCCTTTAAACATTAAATGAAAACAACGGACCCTTCCTCAGAGAATTTTGTACAGATACCTTATGTAATCTTAGAAATATTGTGTGTAAATAGTTGTAGTTCTGAAGGACAGGGCTGGGCGGCCACCACAGCCTGCTTTCTGGGCAACGCCCCCCGGCAGCAAGGGGAGCCGTCCCCCCGTCCCCCGTCCGATGAGAGGGGGCCGGGGGAACTCTGGAGGGCTCACGGGACCCAGGGAAACCCTTGATCTTAAGTGCAATTATTATTAATAAAGGGGTCATTGCAATAAAAAAAAAATAGTTGTAGTTCTGTCATTGTGTATAATCTGCTCATAGTTCTCACTAAAGCTCTGCATGAATCCCAGGTTAAGAAACTTGCAGTACATTTTCATTTATCTGGGAACAGTAGGCTAGGTGTATTCTGAAGCTACAAGACATTTTATAGTCGGAAAACAAGGGATGCCTGAGTGGCTCGGTCAGTTAATTGTCCAACTCTTGATCTCAGCTCAGGTCTTTTTTCTCTTTTTTTTTTTTTTTTTAAATCCATTCCAGGATGCCTGAGTGGCTCAGTCGGTTAGGCGTCTGCCTTCAGTTTAGGTCATAATCCCAGGGTCCTGTGATTGAGCCCCATATTGGGCTCCTTGCTCAGCGGGAAGCCTGCTTCTCCTACCACTTCTCCTTCTGCCTACCACTCCCCCTGCTTGTGCTCTCTCTCTCTCTGACAAATAAATAAATCTTAAAAAAAAAAAGAATTCTCAGAACATTAAAATTTTAAAAAAATAATAAAAATAGAAAAATTTTAAAAATTCATTTCACAGAAGGAGGAGTTACCATGCTCAGGTGAGGCTGGCTAGCTGTCCAGGTGAGGTGTCTGAAGGGATGGCAGTGCCTGAATGGAAGTGAGATAGCCTGGCATCTGGTCCTTGTTCCTGTGGACTCAGAAAGTTGCTTTTCGTGCAGAGCTGATAAGGCAGAATCTCTATTAAAAATGCCCCACAAGGGGCACCTGGGTGGCTCAGTGGATTAAAGCCTTTGCCTTTGGCTCAGGTCATGATCCCAGGGTCCTGGGATTGAGTTCCGCATCGGGCTCTCTGCTCAGCAGGGAGCCTGCTTCCTCCTCTCTCTCTGCCTGCCTCTGCCTACTTGTGATCTCTGTCTGTCAAATAAATAAATAAAATCTTTAAAAAAAAATGCCCCACGAGCTGGGCATGGTACACCTTTTTCAGTGTGAGCAGCATCATGAGTGAAATAACTGAAATGTCCAGACAAACCAAGATGACCTAAACACTATTCACCCTTTGCCTAGTTTCTATCATAGATACTTGACCCATCTTCCTGGAGGGAGATACATAAGGAAGAAATTTTTCAAGGGGTGTAAGGATCTCTCAAATGCTACTTTGATTTTGTTATATAGGTACATTTTGTGCTTGGAAATTCTTTTTTTTTATCCAAGTATAATTAACATGTAGTGTTAGATTAGTGTCAGGTATACAATATAGTGACTCAGCAATTCTGTACATTACTCAGGACTCATCACAAGGGCACTCCTTAATCCCCATCACCTGTTTCACCCATTGTCCCCACCCACCTCCCCTCTGGTAATCATCTGTTCTCTAGAGTTACGAGTCCGTTTTTTTGTCTGTCTGTACTTGGAATTTGCATATTTCATTGTCTTATTTGCACATACAAAAAACATAGATGTTGCTATTGTTATAAAAATGAGGTGTCTTTAAAGGTCTAATTCAGTGCCATCCAATAAAAATAGAATGTAGGCTACAGGTAATTTAAAATTTTCTAGTATCCACACTAAAAAAAGAAATTGAAAGCAGGTAAATTAATTTCAGTAATATTTTTAGTTAACCCAATATATGCAAAATATTCTCATCTCAACATGTAATCCATATAAAAATTATTGCAAGAGTTTGCGTCCTTTATTTTTTGTACTAAATCTTCAACACTTGGTATGAGTTTTACACTTACAGCACATCTCAGTTCAGCATGCCTAGCAGCTGACGCTGGCCCTTTCCTCCCCCCACCCCTTTTTTTTGTTTTTTAAGATTTTATTTATTTGAGAGAGAGAGAACAAGCAGGGGGAGCAGCAGAGGGAGCGTGAAGCTGAGCTTAGTTCCAGGACCCCGAGATCATGACTTGGGCTGACGCCAGACGCTTAACTGACTGAGCTACCTGGATGCCCCAGCACATCTCAATTCAGACTTAACCTCACTTCACATGCTGTGTAGCCCCCATGGGTAATGACTTCTGTAGTGCACCCCGCAGGCCCAGTTAACACACCTGTCTTCAGTATGTATGTCGGTTTATGTCTATAGCATGTGCTTTAAAATGTTAGGATTTGTGTTTTTAAAAAAGCAAAAAAAAAAAAAAAGATACATTGTGATTTCCACTGAAGTGAAATCTGTTCACCCTGGCTTGTATTGGATATTACTTCTAGGATCCTGAGATTTTCATGGGGCGGGGGGGGTTCAGCTGGAAGGAGAGGAAAAGAGTAGAAGTCACAGGAAAGAATGTGTTCTCTCAAGCCATGCCTGCCCTGGCTAAGGAGAGAGCTTCTCGAATCTGCTCTGTGAGCCTCTAGAGCAGGAGGGAAGGAGGATGCCTCATTGGAAGCCTCAGACACAGCCACGCTCCCATCTCCCTGCATCTTCACGACTTCCCACTGCTTTGAAGAATAAAAGTGAATCAGGAGAAGGAACGTTGCTATTCTTGACTGTGTTTCGTGCCTTTTCTAGATCCTGAAAGACACTTCTCTGCAAAAAGTGAAACGAAACCAGAGTTGTTTGGAGCCCTGCCTACGCCAGCTCGTCTCCTGTCTGGAGTCTTTTGTGGTGGGATTCTCCTATCAACCTCTGCTTTGATGTTCTGTTTTGTTTCTTCCTCCCCAAACTCATGTATCCGTATTTTGTAAGTGAGCTTTAAGACAGCTTGTGGATTTTAGTCTGTTAATTTTTAAATTTCAGAACCAAGAAGACAGCACTTCCAGCAACCCCTTTGCACTCCCAAACTCCGTCACTCCACCCTTACCAACGTTTGCTCGGGTGACCACTGCCTACGGGTCATACCAGGATGCCAATATTCCCTTCCCTAGGACCTCGGGGGCCAGGTTCTGCGGAGCAGGTGGGTCTCTTTTTTGGTTCTCTGATTCTAGATTTTGAGAGCGAGAAGCCCAGAATGTCCTGTAGTCTATAAAGAAATCTCAGAAAAATCAGGAAATTGTCATTTGGTTTTGTTTCCTGGGAACTCTGCTGTAGTGTTAAATGGTCTGATGCCGAATTAACTTCTGCAGACATATCATAAGAATGTTCAACAGAATTACAGTTTTAACTTTTTGCATTCTCTTGAGCATGAATTTGAGTCTTATTCAGATCCCTGATTCTCAACACAGGACAGGTCCCCTAGAAAAGAAATATAAAGTATCTGGGAAGATTTTTTCCATGCCACACACATCCCATCCCTCCTGGATCCTAGAGATTCTGACCCTTGTCCTTGTTATGTGTGGCTACAGTCAGGGCTGACCAGGGCTGCCTTAGGATTTCCCACGTGCAGCTCATTGACCTTGATGTGCACATGTGGTGTCTCCTTTGTCAGGGTATCTGGTGTACTTCACAAGGCCAATGACGATGCATCGAGCAGTGTCTCCAACAGAACCTACTCCGAGGTGAGCCTGAGAGATGCAGATGTCCACTGTGTTCACGGGGCTGTAAGTGGGCAGACATCTGAGAATGCGCACTGAGTTTGTCTTTGGACAGGTGCTTTTAGTTATTCAGTAAATATCCACTATAAGATTTATTCAAGAAAGATGAGGTTCATGAAATTGCCACTAAGCTGAGATTTGGGAGGTCCAGTTACTACCAAACCATCAGAAGTAGTTTGATAAAAGCTGTTGTCAGGGCACCTGGGTGGCTCAGGGGGTTAGAGCCACTGCCTTTGGCTTAGGTCATGGTCTCAGGGTCCTGGGATCGAGCCCCGCATCGGGCTCACTGCTCAGCAGGGAGTCTGCTTCCCTTCTCCCCTCTCTCTGCCTGCCTCTCTGCCTACTTGTGATCTCTGTCTGTCAAATAAATAAATAAAATCTTTTAAAAAAAAAAGCTGTTGTCAACACAAGGCAAATTCTTTTTTAATGTGCTTTTCCCCTATTGCTAAAGTATCACTTGAACATGGAATAAAAATAAAAAAGTAACGAAAAAGATCATCTGCTGGTCCATGGCATCAATATGGCACTCCTAACATTACTGAAACGTGTTAAATTTTTTAAAATGACATTAAGTGGTTGGAAAAACTCACAATATGGAAGTTTTAAATTAAAATTTGAAAGCTCTCCTTTTCCTTGGCGAGTCACTGTTAGCATTTCAACACGCTTTCTGTCTGGTCTCCATTATTTTTCTGTGTGGGGGTTTTTGGTTTATTTGTTTTGGTCTATTTTGAAGAGACAGTCTAAGACGCAAATGGGAATGTGGACTTTGGAGCCAAGCCCCTGGGTCCTCATCTTGGCCCTGCTGTTCTGTACCTTAGGCAACTTACTAAACTGGGCTTAAGTTTCCTCAGCAATAACTTGGGGATGATCCTGGCACCTGCCTCTTTCAGTTGCTGGGAAGATTAAATGTGTTAATCCCTGAGAAGCATTTAGAATGATGGCTGGCATGTTGCTCTGTGTTTCCTATTATTACTACTAGTGATGGTGGTGGTTGTTGTTGTTGTTGTTGTTGTGTGTGTGTGTGTGTGTGTTCTTGTATTTGTTTTTTGTGTTTACTGTTTTATTGAGATATGATTCACACAGGATATAGTTGACCCATTTAAAATAATTGTTGTATATTCACAGAGACAGAAGGTAGATAGTGTTTGCCCAACCCTGGAGGAATGGGGGACCTGGGAGTGTTGCCAGGTTGGGGATACAGTTTCCTTTAGGGGTCATAAAAAATGTTGTAGGATTGACTATAGTGATGGCTGCACGTAAAATTGCCTATTCCGGGCATTTTATATAAATAGAATCATATAGTCACGTGGCCGTTTGTGACGGGCTTCTTTCACTTGGTGTTTTCAGTGCTCATTCATGTAGCACGTATCAGAACCTCCTTTCTTTTTATTGCCATATAATATTCTATCATACATATATGCCACCCTTTCTTTCTTTATTCATCAGTTGGTAGCCATTTGGGTTATTTCCACTTCCTTGCTATTACGAATGATGCTGCTAGGAGCATTTGTATGCAAACTTTTGTGAGGTCCTAGATTTTAATTTTTCTCAGGTACATATCTAGGAGAGGAATTGCTGGCGCATATTGTAAAGGGTGATTTTTCTTCATTAATCAACTTTATGTTTTAGAACAGTTTTAAATGTGTAGCAAAATTGAGTGGGAAGTTTGGGTACATACCCTTGTCCCCACACATGCGCAGCCCCCCGCCCATACCACTGGTTTTTTAAGCTTACATATTACCGGTTGCATATGTAGACTTCTGGCTCTTCAGTGTAGCAACCGGGATAACCCGGAAGCCCTCCCGGTGCAAACACTTGGGTGCGCTGGATGGAATAGAATCAGCATATGTACAGCAAAGAGAAGATTCACATCCTGCTTTCCTGAGAGTCTGCCAGTCTCTGCAGTAACCCAGGCAGACGAGACCTTGGCCGACAGGACTGGGGAGTTACATGTCAGAGACCCCGTACATTGCTTTGGGTTTCTTATTTGAAACATTGTACTAAAAAACAATCACCTACTCTGAAAGGGAAACCAGAAGATGAGTATCCGGACTTCAGATCAGAGCAGCATTTTACTCAAGTCTAATATACAGTACACAAATGTGAATTACGTGCCTTGATGACCAGCACCCAGACCAGCATACAGAGCAAAGGTTCCCTGTCCTTTCACGCAGACGAAACCCGTCTTGTGACTTCAGTCATTTAGTTCCAGTTTTGCCCGTGCTTGAGCTTCATCTAAGCAGAACGTCATGCAGCGTGTGCTATTTTGTGTCTCACCTATTTTGTTCAACTTAATGTTTTGTTTTTTAACAATTTTTTAAAAGATTTTCTGTATGTATTTGAGAGAGAGAGAATGAGTGGGGGGTGGGGGCAGTTGGAGAGGGAGAGGGAGGAGCAGACTCCCCGCTAAGCAGAGAGCCCTGATGTGGGGCTCAGTCCCAGGACCCTGAGATTGTGACCTGAGCTGAAGGCAGCTGCTTAACCAACTGAGCCACCCAGGTGCCCCCAACTTAATGTTTTTGAAATGGATCCGTATAGCTATATATGTCAATGCTTCCATTGTATGAAATAATGCAGTTTATTTATCATTCTCCTCTTGAGGGATATTTGGATTATTTCCAGTTTGGGGCTATTATGAGTGGACCTACACATTCAGGTCTTTTTTTTTTTTTTTTTAAGATTTTATTTATTTATTTGACAGACAGAGAGATCACAAGTAGGCAGAGAGGCAGGCAGAGAGAGAGGGAGGAAGCAGGCTCCCTGCTGAGCAGAAAGCCCGATGCGGGGCTCGATCCCAGGACCCTGAGACCATGAACTGAGTTGAAGGCAGAGGCTTTAACCCACTGAGTCACCCAGGCGCCCCAACATTCAGGTCTTTTTATCGACATGTATATTAATTTCTCTACCCAAGGAGTAGAATCCCTGGGTCCTAGGATAGGTATGTGTATGATTTTTGTTTGATTTTTGTTTTTAGTGTTGCCAAAGAGTCTGTCCCCAGTGGTCGTACCATCTTACCAGCAATGTTTCAGAGTTCTAGTTGCTCTACATTCGCTCAAAAATTTGGTGTTTTCAGTCTTTTCAACTTTAGCCATTGTGGTGGGTGTGTGGTATCTCATGGAGGCAATGGCTAGTGATGTTGGGCAGCTTTTGTGTGCTTATTGAACATTTGGGTTTCTTTTGTGATGTGCTTGTTCAAGTATTTTGCCCATTTCTTTAGGACTATTTTTCTTATTATTTATTTATAGTAATTTTTTTTAAAGAAGTATTTATTTATTTTGATAGAGAAATCACAAGTAGGCAGAGAGGCAGGCAGAGAGAAATAGGGAAGCAGGCTACCCGCTGAGCAGAGAGCCCCATGCGGGGCTCAATCCCAGGATCCTGAGACCATTACCTGAGCCGAAGGCGGAGGCTTAACCCACTGAGCCACCCAGGTGCCCTATTTGTGGTAATTTTTTATTCTGGTTGTAAATCCTTTGCTAGAAGTATGTGTTAATTTTCTCTGAGTTTATGGCTTGTCTTTCTCCTTCCCTAATGATTTTTAATAAACAAGAAGTTTTTAGTTTTGATAAAGTCCAGCCTATCACTTAAAAAATTCTATGATTAGTGCCTTTTTGTTCTAGAAAAAAACTTAGCTTACCCAAGGTCACAAAAATATTCTTCCATTTTCTTTTAAAAATGTATAGTTTTAGATTCCTTATTTAAAGCCTATAGTCTATCTCAAATTAATTTTTGTCTATGATGTGAGTAGGGGCCAAAGTTCACTTTTTTCAGTTGCGATATATAATTATTCCAGCACCATTTAAGGAAAAAAAATGGAATTTTCTCCTTGAATTTGCATTGATTAAAAAATTGCATTAGGATGCCTGGTGGCTCAGTTGGTTAAGCCTCTGCCTTTGGCTCAGGTTATGATCCTGGGGTCCTGGGATTAAGCCCTGTGTTGGGCTCCCTGGTTGGTGAGGAATCTGCTTTTCCCTCCCCCTTTGCCCCTTCCCTCACTTGTGCTCTCTCTCTCTCTCAAATAAGTACATAAAATCTTTAAATAAAATTGCATTTGATATCATTGTTGTAAGTCAGTTGACTCTGTTTGTGGGTCTGTTTATGGAGTCTTATTTTTCCCCTTTGATCCGTAGGTTTCTCTGTATGCCAACACTGCCCCCCCTTTCTTTATTAACATATAATGTGTTATATGTTTCAGGGGTACAGGTCTGTGATTCATCAGTCTTACACAATTCACAGTGCTCACCATAGCACATACCCTCCCTAGTGTCCATCCGCCTGCCACCCAATCCCTCCCACTGCACTCCACTCCAGCAACCCTCAGTTTGTGTCCTGAGATTAGGAGTCTCTCTCTCTTTTTTTTTTTTTTCATAAAGATTTTTATTTATTTGTCACAGAGAGAGAGAGCACAAGCAGGAGGAGGGCAGGTAGAGCAGGCAGAGGGAGAAGCAGGCTTCCCACTGAGCAGGGAGCCTGATGCAGGACTTGATCCCAGGACTCCAGGATCGTGACCTGAGCTGAAAGCAGATGCCCAACCAACCAAGCCACCCAGGCATCCTGAGATTAGGAGTCTCTTATGATAGGTTGGTGTCCCTCTCTGGTTTCCTCTTTATTTATTTATTTATTTATTTATTTATTTATTTGACAGAGAGAGAGAGAGAGAGAGGGAGAGAGATCACAAGTAGAGAGGCAGGCAGAGAGAGAGGGGGATGCAGGCTCCCTGCTGAGTAGAGAACCCAATGCGGGGCTCGATCCCAGGACCCCGAGATCATGACCTGAGCCGAAGGCAGTGGCTTAACCCACTGAGCCACCCAGGTGCCCCTTGTTTCCTCTTGTTTCATTTTTTCCTATCTTCCCCTATGATCCTCTGCCTTGTTTCTCAGATTCCATCAGTGAGATCATATGATAATTGTCTTTCCCCGATTGAGTTACTTCGCTTAGCATAATACTCTCTAGTTCCATCCACGTTGTTGCAAATGGCAAGATTTCATTCTGTGATGGCTGCATAATATTCCATTGTATATATATAATCTTTATCCATTCATCTGTCCATGGACATCTGGGCTCTTTCCATAGTTTGACTGTTGTGGACATTGCTGCTATAAACATTGGGGTTCAGGTGCCCCTTTCATATCCCAACATTTGTATCTTTCGGGTAAATACCCAGTAGCATAATTGCTGGGTCATAGGGTAGCTCTATTTTTGACTTTTTGAGGAACCTCCATACTGTTTTCCAGAATGGCTGTACCAGCTTGCATTCCCACCAACAGTTTAGGAGGGTTCCCCTTTCTCTGCATCCTTGCCAACATTTGTTGTTTTCCTAAATAGTTAATTTTAGCCATTCTGACTGGTGTGAGGTGGTATCTTATTGTGATTTTGATTTGTATTTCCCTGATGCTGAGTGATATTGAGCACTTTTTCATGTGTCTGTTGGCCATTTGTATGTCTTCTTTGCAAAAATGTCTGTTCATGTCTTCTGCCCATTTCTTGACTGTATTATTTGTTCTTTGGGTGTTGAGTTTGACAAATTCTTTATAGATTTTGGATACTAGCTCTTTATCTGATATGTCATTTGCAAGTATCTTCTCCCATTCTGTCCGTTATCTTTTGGTTTTGTTGACAGTTTTCTTTGCTGTGCAAAAGCTTTTGATCTTGATGAAGCCTCAATAGTTCATTTTTGCCCTTGCTTCCCTTGCCTTTGGTGGTGTGTGTAGGAAGAAGTTGCTGTGGCTGAGGTCAAAGAGGTTGCTGCCTGTGTTTTCCTCAAGGATTTGGATGGATTCCTGTCTCACATTGAGGCCTTTCATCCATTTTTAGTCTATCTTTTTGTGTGTGGTGTAAGGAAATGGTCCAGTTTCATTTTTCTGCATGAGGCTGTCCAATTTTCCCAACACCTTTTGTTGAAGAGGTTTTTTTCATTGGACATTCTTTGCTACTTTGTTGAAGATGAGTTGACCATAGAGTTGAGGGTCCATTTCTGGGTTCTCTATTCTGTTCCATTGCCATTGACCTATGTGTCTCTTTTTATGCCAGTACCATACTGTTTTGATGATCACAACTTTGAAATAGATCTTGGGGTCTGGCATTGTGATGCCACCAGCTTTGGTTTTCTTTTTCAACATTTCTCTGGCTATTTGGGTTCTTTCCTGGTTTCATACAAATTTTAGGATGGTTTGTTCCTGCTCTGTGAAAAAAGTTGATAGTATTTTGATAGGGATAGCTTTGAATGTGTAGATTGCTCTAGGTAGGATGGACATTTTAACAATATTTATGCTTCTAATCCAAGAGTATGGAATGTTTTTCCATTTCTTTGTATCTTCCTCAATTTCTTTCATGAGTACTTTATAGTTTTCTGAGTACAGGTCCTTTGCCCCTTCAGTTAGATTTATTCCTAAGTATCTTAGAGTATTTGGTGCAATTGTAAATGGTATCGACTCCTTAATTTTTCTTTCTTCTGTCTCATTGTTGGTGTATAGAAATGCAACTGGTTTCTGTGCATCGATTTCATATCCTGCCACTTTGCTGAATTCCTGTATGAGTTCTAGCAGTTTTGGGGTGGAGTCTTGGGTTTTCCACATAAAGTATCATATCATCTGCAAAGAGTAAGAGTTTGACTTCTTTGCCAATTCAGATACCTTTTATTTCTTTTTGTTGTCTGACGGCTGAGGCTAGGACTTCTAGTACTATGTTGAATAGCAGTGGTGAGAGTGGACATCCCTGCCATGTTCTGACTTTAGGGGAAAGCTCTTAGTTTTTTACCATTGAGAATGATACTTGCTTTTATGATATTGAGGTATGTACCCTCTCTCCCTACCCTGTGAAGAGTTTTAATCATGAAAGGATGCTGTACTTTGTCAAATGTTTTTTCTGCATCTACTGAGAGGATCATATGGTTCTTGTCCTTTCTTTTATTAATGTATTGATTAACATTGGTTGATTTGGGGGTGTTGAACCAACCTTGCATCCCATGAATAAATTCCACTTGGTCGTGGTGAATAATCCTTTTAATGTACCGTTGGATGCTATCTAACACTATGCTTTAAGAAAAAAAATTTTTTTTAAAGATTTTATGTATTTATTTGACAGAGAGACACAGCAAGAACAGGAAAACAAGCAGGGGGAGTGGGAGAGGGAAAGCAGGCTTCCCGCTGAGCAGGGAGCCCGATGAAGGTCTCTATCCCAGGACCCTGGGATCATTATCTGAGCCGAAGGCAGATGCTTAATGACTGAGCCACCCAGGCGCCCCTAACATTATACTCTTAATGTAGCTTTCATATAGTAAGTCTTCAGGTCTGCAAGGGTGTGTTCTCCAACTTTATTATTCTTCAGGATTGTTTGCTTACTCTGTCTT
Organism: Meles meles; assembly: GCF_922984935.1. Classification (NCBI taxonomy): domain Eukaryota; kingdom Metazoa; phylum Chordata; class Mammalia; order Carnivora; family Mustelidae; genus Meles; species Meles meles. The sequence goes on from NC_060084.1 coordinate 11,948,633, forward strand.
TTGTAGTCTTATAAAAATATGAAATAGCTTATTGGTTTCTACAGAAAAAAGCCTGTTCATATCTTAATTGGAAATGTATTGACTCTGTAGATCAACTTGAGAAAATGGACACCTTGACAATAATAATGGAAGCTTCCAATCCACTAACATCATATATGTCTCTATTGGTTTGGGTTTTCTTTAATTTCTCAGTAATATTTTATATTTTCAATGCACATTTTTAAATTAAATTTGTTTCTAGGTATTTGATGCTATTGTAAATGAAAATTTTAAAATGTTTATTTCCAAATGTTTGTTTCTAATGTATAGAAATAAGTAGATTTTTATAGATTGGCTCCTATTTAAATTCACTTATTTGCTCTACTAATTTGCTGATTTTCTTGAATTATCTACGTATACAATTGGAAGTATTCTCTGCTTTAGCAGACAAAGTGTTTTTTTGTTTTGTAAGTTCATTTTGGTCTTTTTTTTTTGAGTTTTCTCCCCCCCCCCACATTTTTTTTAAACTTCTTTTTTTTTTTTAAGATTTTTATTTATTTATTTGACAGACAGAGATCACAAGCAGGTAGAGAGGCAGGCAGAGAGAGAGGAAGGGAAGCAGGCTCCCCGCCAAGCAGAGAGCCTGATGTGGGGCTCGATCCCAGGACCCTGGGATCATGACCTGAGCCGAAGGCAGAGGCTTTAATCCACTGAGCCACCCAGGCGGCCCCCCCTCCCCCATTTTACCCATCTTTTCTCTTGGTTTCATCACATGCTTAAGAGCGACACTACTTGGAAAGATGGGAAGACTGTAGCCAGTATGGATAATTCTGCATTTTCAACCACAGGTCTCTGTCAGCCTTGTCTGCTTATCATACTGGCTTGATTGCGCCCATGAAGATCCGCACAGAAGCCCCTGGGAACCTTCGTTTATACAGCGGGAGCCCCACTCGCAGTGAGAAGGAGCAGGTCTCCATCAGCTCCTTCTACTACAAGGAGCGGGTAAGCAGCAGGCCATGGTCTTTGATTCTAATTCCGGCTGGATTCTTGTTTTTTGTCTCCCTGCCTGCTATGCACAGCAGCTACGTTAGTAATCCCCCTTAGTCTTTAACTTACACAATTAGTTTGTTCAAGAAGGACCTTTGCTTTGTTCCTTACAGTTGATTTTAACTATTGTGAATTGCGTGTGTGGAGGGGTGGGTTGGTTCTGTTATAATCCATATTCTTCACTCCGCATTTAACCCTCTCCTGTTACCCCCAGTTGTTAAGGTGATTCCCATTGTTTCAGGTAGAATTATTAACCTGCACATCTTCCTGAGTGTTCTGATGTTTGTCAGCAAATTAAGGGATGCTTCTGAAGGCTTGAGATATCAGGATATTTAGAATGTCACAGCAGTGAGAAGTTTTAAAGGTGATCTGTGAGGGGTCTTACGCTTTTACTAAGTCTGCACCAGAGTGCCCCTCTGAATGGATAAGTTTATATGAAAATCCCCTGAGCCCATCCTTGTGTTCCTGGGTTCTTCAAGAACTCATCATCCCTAATGTAGCTATTTAGCTGTCAGAAGCCTTTGGTGACGATAATGTAGAGAATGTTGGCAGAGCGTAGGAATGCTAAGAACGCTCTCTGTGTTGTCAGATGGAGAGGCTGGTTTAAACTGGCTTTTAACTGACAATGATGTTTTAAACAGAGCTACCACTGAGTTATTAACCAGCTCAGTCCTTAGGAATTCTTTGTTGCTGTCCCCAACTAATTGGGAAATGATGGATTGACTATAGATGGAATGTGTTTTTTAAAAAGTTGAGTTATTTTAAATAAAAACCCAATTTCCAGCTAGTGTCAGAGGTGCCTGCACTTCGATTGCACTGTAGTGTCTGGCCTTGGTTCACGCTGGTAGGTGTGGCCACCTCCGACTTGTCGAGTCTTAGAGTTTGTATGCAACTGAAATGGACAGCAGGAGCCGATGCTTGAGGCGGACCAACCTTGGACAAGACTACTCCGTTGAATGGAGACAGTGATTATTGCCTTTCTGTAGTCCCCTTCACCTCTCTGGCACAATTGTGCCCCTCTGGCTGTCATTGACCTTCTTGGAACACCTATATCTCCCCAAGTTCTTTACGTTAAAAATTCTTAGGTTTTCTTCCTTCTAAGCAAGCTGGCAGGCATTTTATTGAAATAACAGTCAAACAAACTCATGGTTGGATAAATGGGGGAATTTTCTTCAGCATCAGGGCCAGGCTGAGGAGAGCTTTTAGCCAAGAGATAGGTCTGAATCCTCCTCCGAGTCATGTCATGTGTTACTCATGCTTGGGTTTGGATTGGGAAGAGAGGTGGACTAGCATTTTGACTCTGACAGTGCAGAAAGGGCACACCTAGTCAAAATAACTCCCGTTCCATGATGGGACCTCTCCTAATGCCAAAGCATTTGTACAGCCTGACGTTCATGTTTTTCACGGTCTGCCATAAACACCATAATCATAAAGAGGGACCAAAGGCACATAGATAGTTACCTTTTATCAGACAAGATCTGCTGGGGAGGAGGGGAAGGACTGTGATACTTCACTTTGGGATGACTCCCAGTACACAGCTTCTCCACAGAAAACAGGCTATTATAGTCCCTTAGGATGATGTAGTATAGTAAGTGATCTTGACGTTGTATTTCAGAGACTGACCATATAAAATACGGGTAGTATTATGGTAATTTTATATGAAACATTTGTATTTCTGTGTGATATACACACAGAAAAGTTCACAGATCATAAGCATATAATTCAGTGAATTAACAGTCACACAGGCCAAGAAATAGAACATTGTAAGAACCCTAGGAGCTCTGGGGGAGGGAAGCACATCTCAGTGGGTAACATATAGTAATTAGGTGAAATCCTATTAAATTACTGATACTTGACTGTTTTTAACCTCAAAAAGTTTCATGTGGTTCAACCTCATAAGCAGTTAAATGAGTGAGTCATTTTGTGATGAATCTGAAATAAATTAATCTCTCCTTGAACCTTGTTCATGTCCATCCCATTACATGGGGCAGGAGGCGGGGGCTGGGGGAGTGAGGGAAATGAAACACGCCATGATATCTTATAGAGACCATCTTCCTTCCTTTTAGAGGTCGATATAGTTTTATCCCTCAGGAGTATTTTTTTATCCTCAGATATCTAGTTTGACATGTCAAATAATACCACTTTTTATTACTTTTGTTCTCAAAATGATTCCAGATTACTACATTCCTTTGTGCTTAAGTCTTTATTTTCAGCCCCCGTTTTCCCCCTACATATTTTTATTCTCTTTCAGATCTCTACCCCTGAGATCGTTAAATGAGTAAGAGTAAAGGAAAAAGAATATAACTGCATTAAAGTGTAACATGAAGGAATTATAGAGTGTTTTGGAGATTATAAGAAGCTCTATGGACCCACTGGGGACTTTACTGTTTGTTTCTTTTGTTTTTATGTGTTTTTAACCTGCCCTACTTAGGTCATATTATTATATACATCCAAATATTCTCCGGATGGAATTCCAAGGTTCGTTCCTAAATATTTAAAAATGTGAGAGACCTAAAAAAAAAAAAAAAAATCAACAACCAAAGCCAACTATCAAATTTCACAGGAAGTTAGAAAGCCCAGAGAGATGCTAACATTCGTCTGGTAACTGGACCAACTATTAATAGTTGATGAAATATTGTTTAGTCCTAGGGCAAATCAGAGGACCCAGAACTTGTGATAAATATTAGGCCTTGGCCTATAAACATTTCTAAAATTTTGCAACCTCCACCCATGCTTCAGTTTATGTCGCTGAAATAGCTCTAATGTAAATAACTGAGGCGGTCTGGAAGTTAATAGAATAATTTCTGATTTCCATCAACAGTGCTTTTCCGCCCCCGTTTCGCACTCATGCTATTAGCGAGCGCCCGCGGGAGGGCAGCTCTTTCTCCTTGCTCCCTCTTTCCCTCCATTTCCCGTGTGTGCTTGCTTACCCATTACTCTGAAAGTAGACCTGTGGCCCTGAGGTCAAAGCTCCCAGGCCCCCCAAACCACACACCAGAAACAGTTTCTACCTTTTTAGGAATGAGAATCTTCTCACACATTCGTATGCTCTTGATGGAGAGGGGAGACCCTCCACCCATCTCTCTACTTGCCCTGCGATCCTCCCTAGAGGATCCCCAGCTTGAGCTCAGCCTCCTTATATCTTGAAATGCGTTTCAAGCTGAAGAACGATGACACTGAAACTGGGTTCGGAGTGCGATGGGTCGGGAGGGAGGTGAGGGCGTTCAGATACTGCTGTGTTTAAGTTCAGATTGGTAATCATGCAAACCCAGTTTTGCAGTGTATTGTGGTACCTTTTAATCCATCAGATGTGTGGGAAGCTTTCATTTTATTCTATATTTTTCCCTTTTAATTTTCTTGGTGTTTTTCTTCCCTCCTCCTGGGTGTAACGTTTTCACGCACAGATGTCTCCTCGCTCTGCCCGGCGACGTTGGTCCATACAAGCAATTAACGACTTCCCGGTACTGTGCGCTGTGCAAATGCTCTCCTTGACTAATCCTGTCTGCCCAAAGGCCCAAGAATAAAATGCCACCTGCCTGGCTTTGAGGAACCTGAGGGACAGGCTGGCTGGTTTTCAGGACCAGCACAAGAAATTTTTTGTTCTTGGGAGTCAGGCCCCAAGAACTTCCTCCTTGTCTCATCCAGTTTCCAATGGGCGAATACTGAGACCGTTAAGGATCGTGAACGGGCTTCTTTGAAAGTGAAGCCAGACACTGGGTTTCTTGGAAAGAACCCCAACTTAAGCCTTTTGCTCACCTGATTTCATTTGGAGTATTTGTATCATTTCCTGGAGCTTTCAAAAGCCTACCTTTGGCATGGGGTGAAGCAGAGGAAGATAGAAGAGGCTTCCACCATTCTGTCTCTGTTTTTATCGTCTTGGTCTAGTTTAAAGAGGGAAGTGCTCACCTGCTTCGTTGGCATGATGCATAAGCTAGTTTTTAATCCTTCGGGAACTTTCTGGAACAATTTTTTTTTTTTTTTCTTTACCAACAGTATTTTGCATTGCAATGAAACCTCTGCTGTGGACATCCTCTCTTCCTTTTCTTTCTCTCTTCCTCATTCCTGTTGGCCATCCCCCCTCTTCTGTCTTCCTCTCCCACCCCCTTCATGTTTCACTAGTGCCAAGGTGGCCTCGGGCTGTGAAAGGCAGCCTTGCGCCTTTTGTGTAAATTTCATTCGGTGTAAAAAATTTGGTGGGGGAAGAGTCCTTGGAGCTTTATCATACTGAGACCAGTTGAAATCAGGAGCCCTGACCAGCACGGCCCACTGCTGCTGACAGCTTGCAGGTGGAGCGGCCGTCATGCCGCCATCCCTCCAAAAGCCTGTCCCAGCCACCCGGACTGCTGGATTTCCAGCGATTTCCAGAAGTCTCAGCTCCCGCTGCTATTGAAATAGGGACTCATGTTGACTCACTGCCCACTCTGCTGATTATGCATTGTTGGTGGGGTTGCTGCGAAGCAGTTGGTGGCTTATTCTTGGGCTGTTCTACATTTAACCCATTTACTGGCATCGATGTTGCCTCCGGTTGTAGCGGTAACACTGGCGGTACAGTCGCAAGCTGGCTAAGTTGGTTGTCATTCAGTGCTGTTCGCACCGGTGCCGCCCCCCGCCCCCCGCCCCCACCCCTCCCAGTCCTTTCCTCCCTGTCCTCCGTCCTATGAGTCCATGAACGCCTTCTTGGTATGTTCAGAGGAGTATCCTGGTGCTCATCATGTGATAACTGTCTGTCTCGTTTTGTCTCTGTTCCCTCAATCCCTGCTTATGAAATCTGTGGGGCAGGGGCGTTTTCTGGGATGGGGCATTGAGAAGACCTAAGAGAAACGGGGGGCCCTTTGCCTCCCAGAGGGACCGAGCCTACTGCACAGAAAAGCGCCCCCCTTGAAGCCCGTCAGAGTGGGACTAGAGCAATGCGGGAGGTTTCGGGGGCTGTCAGGCCAGAGTGCCCTCCCCTCACCTGGAATGCTCGGCCACACCTCAGCCTGGTGTGTCGTTGTTCTCGGCATGTCGTCACCTGACAGTGGCACAGATGAGGGGTTCCTCCAATCACCAGCAAGATGTAAGGGAAAAAGAAGTCTTGGGGAAGTATGGATGGAATATGAACCCTTTTTGCTGCAAGGAAGTTATCTGTGCTCCTTCGGGAGCAGCGAGGACCTAAGGCTCTGACATCTGCTTGGAGACTGAGCATGTCTTTACGTAGGCAGACTGGCTGTATCTGTGTCTCCAGGATAACTGTCACTAGCCTGGAGTCCTGGGTGACCCCCCTAATCTGCAGGGGCGGCACTTCCTATTTAAAAACCACCAACCACTAAATAGAAAAAATGAAACTCTTTTATGGCCCCTTACAGATTTTTGATAACGTTTTGCACTCACTCCTTGCTGGATTAGATGAATGCACAGTGCGGGCCCATAATTGCTCTTATAGTTTGAGGCCTGGCGGCAGCTGTGCTCAAACCCATCCAGTGTTGGCAAAACTCCCGTTACCGGCTCAGAGGCAGCTGAGTGAGTTTCCACCGCACATCGCCTGTACGTCAGAACGGATCAGGGGAACCAGCTAGAAGCCTACCATCTCAAGAAGTTGCCAGGCAAGTCCCAGAAAATCCGGACTGTGATTTCCATAGTTCAGTGAAGGGCAATTACAGAAGGTTGTCCAGGACCACTGTCTACATTTCCATCAAGTACCTGTTGACTCCCACGAGTTTTTTTCCTCCCCATCTCTGTAACCAAGGACCCCAGATGGGCAGAGGGAAGAGTCCTAAGGCATCTCTTTGGACTCTGTTCTCTTCCCTCTGAACGTGCCGACCCCTCCCACTCCCAGAAAGGGGATGAAACAGAGTGAGGGTCAGGCTCTTGAGCCTGGCTTGAAATACAGCATCTGGGGCTGAGCCTGAGGAGCCCCCATGTAAAGCCAGTAGCCACGGCCGCCTCTTGTCCCTGCTGGTATTTGGCCTGCGGCTCTGGCTTGGTTCAGGGTGCTTGGGGTATTTGGCAGAAAAGTGAAATGAGCAGTAACTGGAGAGGCTGGGGTGTCGGACAGGCCTCCCTCCCATCAGATGTTGATCTCCTTCTATGCAGAGATGGATGCATTTAAAGATGGGCCAAACAGCTCACATAGTAACAGGTAGCTTAGTCTTAGGGCTCCTTTTTTTTCTTTTTAATCCAAAATCATGCCCTCAAAAGCAGGTTAATAAGGATGGGCTTAGCAGCCTGACAGCCTGCATTCGAATCTCAGCTCTTAGGAATGTGGCCTCAAGTAAGACTCACCTCGTCATTTGTCAAACGGAAGCAGCAGCCCCTCTTTCAGAGAGCTGTGTTGATGGCCATGCTCACAGCGAGGGAACAGCCCAGAGCAGGAGCTCATGTTGTTCATAATAACAGACCAATCTGTAAATCCTAAGTCAAACATTTATGCACTTGGACTTTTGTCCAGGACATCCCTCATTTCCTGCACAGAGGACCCTCTGTGGCCATCTGAAGGTGAGGCCGTGGGGAAATGGGACAGTTGCTCATGATCTTCCATGGTCCATGTTACCCAGGTCCTGCTCAAGTCCATTTGGCATTCTGAAGTGATCACTTTCAGAAATAACACACGTCTGCTAGGAAAAACATTTTAACATGAGCTAGTCTATACGCGAAGGGACCACTTTTGGCACACGGGCCTTCATATTTTGTTTTCACTTAAGTTTGCTTAAAAAGACAGGAAATTGTGGTGGTTTTCTGTGTGGCCTGAAAGGTAGCAGACCCCATCCCTCATGAGGCCTCCATTTATTTCCACGGTTGAGTTCCGTGGAGCTCTAGTGAAGTGGCCGGCTCTTCAGACGCTGCTCATTTTCTCTTATAAACAACGAGCCAGAGTGTCTGCCTGGAACAGTGTTTTAGACGCCTTCCACCCAGCACAGAAAACCAACAAGATGGATCATACTCCATTCCAGGTGGAATCTTTTTCATGTCCATCTTTTCCTCTTGTTTCTTTCATACTTTTTTAATCCAGGACCCTAAATCTAATTTGAGGTATGCAATTATGTGGCACCTATGGGTGTTGTTTCCTGGAATTTTTAAACTCCTGGAAACCTGGATAAAAAACATTTACGTACCTAACACCCTCCCTGTTCCAGTTCACCACACTGTGCTGTTCCTGTCACAGCCGGGTAGATGCCCACAAAAGTACCCTACCTCCAACCAGTCACGTCAAATGGTCTCACGCACATGGGCAACATCTGTCTTGGGTCGGTTCACGCCACCTGGCTCCAGCCCAGTCTGACAGGCGGTTTGCTTTTCAGCCCATTCTCCCCTTATTGCGTCCTTGTCAGGATATCTGTGGCTCCAAGGCTAGTATTTTTGTGAGTGGGTACACAATTCTTGAGAAACTAGCCTGCACAAATCGAGAATCAAAGGGCCCCTGGACGTAGTAGCTGAGGCTTCTCTTGGATTGATAGTAACGATGTGTATGAATCAAGATCACAGAGAAACTCAGTTGCTGCCAAAGATCGACTGGGTCAGAGTTGCAGATGGATAATGTAGCACATGTATTTACAAATGATGATAAACAGTTCACAGACCTCAGCCAACCTTTATGCCGCGATCCAAGCCCAGGTGTCCTGGATCTAGTCGGTTCCATAACACTTACGGAGCCCATAGGAAGCTACATGCATTGGGCATCTTTGGGGATTAGACCGGACATCGCTGGTCAGAAACGACTAAATACAGACCATGACTCATGAATGAAAGAGCGGTTGTATAACAATCACTTGCAGAAAATCAGTTACTTGTGAGTAACCCAAGTAATGATCTAATCTAAATTCCTGAGGGCTTATAATACATTTATAATCGTTACAGATTTTTTAATTGCACGTTTTCAGTATGCACTCTCACCCTTCCATTGTGGCCTTATTAAACTTGCAAGATCGGAATGGAGCTCATCGTGAGGCATAGTTCTCAGCAAGCAAAGAGGATGACATGAGACTAAGTTAATAGCAAATAAGGAGCTCGCCCAGGGTCACACTGAACCGCACAGGTGCTAATAAGACCCGCACACCTTGGTTTTCTGACTCCAGATTACAGACCCGTTCCCTAGCAACTTCGTTAATAAGTATGTCACCTTCCCCCTGAGTTGAGTCACTTTGGTGGGCCCCCTTTTAACTTCCAGCAATAAAATAAAGTAAAATATTATTTCCTCGGCTGCTTGTCATTTTGAGGATACCAGATGGGGCTACACTGATAATTCTCCCTTTCCAGGACATCTCTCATTTCCCACACACAGGGCTCCTTTGTAGGGGGTGCCCTGGGGAAATAAGCCAGTTGCTCATGGTCTTCCATGTCCATTACCCAGGTACCTCCGCTCAAGTATTTTTGACATTCTAAAACGATCACTTTTAGAAGTAATTCAAGTCTGCCAGGAAAAACCGGGTAATTCTCCTTGAGCTGCTACGTTTCTCGGTCTGCCTGCCACAGATTAAGGTTTGCAGAGCCCACACTGCTGTGTCTGAATTAAATTTTCCACAAACCCTATTAAAGCTGTCTGAGAAGAAAAAAGAAAACTTTGATTAGTTTCAAGCAAGAACTTTGACCCTAAGATTAATCCCAGCCTTAAAAGTTGTTCTTCTCCCACATTTTTGTGGTCTTTACTAACTTATTTACCTGCTGTACATTCTTTTTCTTTTCTTTTCATTTTTTTAAATTCTAGATCCGAGGTATCTCTTTTTGGGCACCTGCACAATGTATGTAGCCCTGCAGTAGGTGCATATTTTCCTGTTAGGATTTTGGAACCAACAGCTCAATGCCCTCTGCCATCCTTTTATTTCCTACAGATGCTGATTCATATAATTATGGGCATGATGTAATGTAAAGTCTCTGCAAATAACCAATGACCCAACTCTGATGTGCTCTGCGACTGTAGGTTTCCATTCATCAGAGTCCCCATTAGTTATATCTCGTCATCTCCCCCAGAAATCCAGGAGATGGAAAAGCAAGCGTGAGGGGTCAGACTCTGGCAATCGACCGATCAAGGCTGCCGGGAAAGTTATCATCCAGGACACTGCATGCCTTCTTCCTGTTCACAAATCACTGGGGGAACTGTACATGTAAGTCTGCCGTGCTTATCACACATCATAATCCATGTGGCTTCCTTTCTTTTTTTCTTTTTTTTAAAGTTTTGGAACCCTTTCGGGGCGCCTGGGTGGCTCAGTCAGTTAAGCGATCGGCTCTTGATTTCTATTCAGGTCGTGATCTGAGGGTTGTGAGTTCAAGCCCTGTGTCAGGCTCCGTGATGGACATGGAGTCTCCCTGAGATATGCTGTCTCCCTCTCCCTGCCCCTCTGCCTTCCTGCACCCCACCTCGCACACTCTCTGTGTCTCTCTCTCTCTTAAATTAAAAAAAAAAAAAAAAGTAAGGGTTGGAACCTTTTCTTCAGAAATTTTAGGAGGAGACCAGTATATGAGCTTTCTATTGCTGCATAACAAGGTACCACAAACTTAGCAACTTAAAATAACATACATTTGCTATCCCGGGTTTCCATGGGTCAGGGTCCAGGCATGGCTTTAGCTGGGTCCTTGCTCACGTCTCACCAGACTGAAACCGTAGAGGTGGCCGTGTAGTGGTATTATTTAAAACTTACAGCCCTCTTCCAAGCTCACTCAGGTTGTTAGCGGAGTTTACTTCCTTGAAGACATAGAACTTGGTGATTTTTGTCTTCGAGACCAGCAGGAGTTTCTCTCTGATGCTTCACTTTCTTTCTAAGGTCTCATTTGATTAGGTCCGGCCCACCTAAAATAATCTCTCTTTTGACACATTCAGAGAGGACGGATTAATAATCTAATCTTGGGTGTGATAGCCCATCAATATTCACTGGTATCACCCATAATTAAAGGGAGGGGATTATATTAGATGTGTGGTGGGGGAAGGCACAGAAATCTTGCAAACAGCCTCAGAATTCTGCTTTCCATACCGATATGGAAGACAGTTAAAAGCAGAGCCGCTTCGGTTGAAGGGAATTGGGAGGCTAGTGCCAGGCATAAGAGGCTGGCCAGTGGTCACCCTTATTGAACCGAACACATAACAAAAAGTGTTTATTTTGTAATATATACACAGCACACCACTCTTTGTGTTAGAAACCACAGTGTTGCACATACTTAAATTCCTTTTTATTCAACCCTTAAGTGTGGGGAAATCCACAGAAAAGCTGGTTGCTAAATTGTCATTCAGGGCTGGTTGCCTGTCCTGACTTTAGAGAGGTGAACAATTTCATCTTCCCCAGGCGCGAACCTGCAGCCTGAGCTGTGGGTAAGCTTTTTCTCCATATGATGTGACTTGAAGGGTGAAGCTTAAGGCTAACGTGGATAAAACGGTTTGGGTGATAATGAAAGGGGCAATTTTTAGTTTGTTAAATCAGGGGTCACTGATTTAGGAGGTGAGACCAGAAAGAAACTTTTTAATTCTTCTTACATTTCAGATTAAATGTGAATGATATCCAAGAAACATGCCAGAAGAATGCCACTTCTGCCTTGCTTGTTGGAAGGAAGGACCTTGTCCAGGTTTGTGCATCCCTTCTCATGGCCCTCTGGAGTTTTCTTTTTGAGCTGGTCGTTTTCACTTCATAATTTTGGTTTAGTGACCTTTCAAGGAGTGCTTCCTATTTTGCAATTTCTCTACCATTTTCTTTGCCCAACTACAGGGCTAGAGTAGCTTTCTAAATCCTTTGGGTTTTCTCTCTTTCTTAAAAAATTTTTTTATTTGGGTGCCTGGGTGGCTCAGTGGGTTAAGCCGCTGCCTTTGGCTCAGGTCATGATCTCAGTGTCCTGGGATCGAGTCCTGCATTGGGCTCTCTGCTCAGCAGGGGGCCTGCTTCCCTCTGTCTCTCTGCCTGCCTCTCTGCCTACTTGTGATCTCTTTCTGTCAAGTAAATAAATAAAATCTTTAAAAAAAAAAAAAAAGACTGGCTCATTAAAAAAAAAAAAAAATTTTTTTATTTAAGTTATCTTATCCCCAGTGTGGGGCTTGAACTCATGACCCCAAGATGAAGAGTTGCATGCTCTTCCCAGCTGAACCAGCCAAGCGCCCCACTCTGAGTCTTTTTCTTCTTTTGATCTCAGTTCAGGTCTTAATCTCTGGGTGATGATTTTTAAGCCCCACGTTGGGCTCCATGCTGGGTGTGAAGTCTACTTCAAAAAAAAAAAAAAAGTTTTGTGATCCTGGGCAACACTTAATCTTTCTGAACCTCAGTTTCCTCGAGTATGAAATAGTCCTGATTCTAGTACCAGTGAGGAAGAATTAAGGTCATATATGTAAAACTCCCATGTCTATATCTGCTAGATGGCAAATATCCAACGTATGGGACAGTCGCCACTCTGTTCCTGTAATTATCGTGGTCATTAGTGGCATGGTACTTGTAAAGGGATAGAAATGGCATCAGTACAAATGCTTGAAGAATATTTTCTGGTTCTTTTTTATCCATATGTCGATGATGATGTGTCTACTGTTCTGCAAAAAGTTGTAGAAATGAACCCAAGTGTCCACTATTCCTGTTAAAGCCATTTAAGAAATGTGTATTAAAAGTGAGGACGTAAGGGGGCTCCTGGTGGCTTGATTGGTTAAGCTTCCGACTCTTGGTTCTGGCTCAGGTCATGATCTCAGGGTTGTGAGGTCGAGCCCGGTGCCAGGCTCCACGCTCAATGGTGCATGTTGGGCGGGGACATCTGCCTGAGATTTTCTCTCCTTCTCCTTCTGCCCCTTCCGTGTTCTGTCTCTCTCTCAAAGAAAGAAAGAAATCTCTCTCTCTCTCTTTTTTTTTTAAGATTTTATTTTTATTTATTTGATAGACAGAGATCACAAGTTAGACAGAGAGAGAGAGGGAAGCAGGCTCCCCGCTGAGCAGAGAGCCCGATGTGGGGCTCGATCCCAGGACCCTGGGATCAGGACCCACGCTGAAGGCAGAGGCTTTAACCCACTGAGCCACCCAGGGGCTCCCCTCTCTCTTTTTTTAATCTGAGGAAGTAACATGCCTAAATCATCAGGGTAGTAAACATCCTCTCCTACCCCAGAAAGACATTAACTTCTCCCAGCAACCATTCAGGTGGGTCACTGGTTAGAGAGATGAAAGGAAACCTTGTGATTCTTAATCAATACTTGTGTGTTTTGAGTATCTTAGTGCCACCTAATTTAATAGGTTTTTACTATATATCTGATGTGTTTCTCTACCCGTTTTTCAGTATTTTTGTTTGTTCTTTTTTCTTAGATTATAGACTCCTTGATTAAACTCTGTGTTTTCGGGGCACCTGGGTGGCTCAGTGGGTTAAAGCTTCTGCCTTCGGCTCAGGTCATGATCCCAGCGTCCTGGGATCGAGCCCCTCATCGGGCTCTCTGCTCAGTGGGGAGCCTGCTTCCTCCTCTCTATCTCTGCCTGACTCTCTGCCTACTTGTGATCTCTGTCTGTCAAATAAATAAATAAAAACTTTAAAAAACCTGACAAAACTCTGTATTTTCTTCCTTTCAAGTTTTTCACAGAGTCTAGTCTAGTGTTTTTCAGTTAGTGGGCATACAATGATGTATTGCCACTAAGAAAGATTTCCCAGTAGTACTCCATTTTTTAAAAGTGTGGAGGGAAGGGGGCTCTGTTGACAGCATGATGTATTTAATATAGTGTGTGCTAAATCTTGGATTTAATAGTTACCTAATAGATATTAGTTTCTGCTTGATGACCCCAAGCCCTGTGAGAGTTCAGGTTTGGAGATATTTCTCAGATTTGATGTCAACCAAAAGAAAGTCAAGTCTGTTTTGTCCTGGCCTATTTTTCTTTAGCTTTAAGAGTATGCTGAAACTTTTGTGATGAAAGCAACAAAGTTGCTTTGTTGGTTTCATCACAAAAGTTTCCCATTACTTGGGCAAGGGACAGATCTGACATGTGACAGGGAATGCTTTTTTTCCCCCCTTTCCCTGCCTGTTCACTAATGAAGCAACCAAAGAAGTCACTTGAGCCAACCCATTGAGATTAATGTGTAGGGTTATTTCTTTGAGGTTTGCTTAATACAGGTTTTTAAGACTAGCATTTCTCGAGCATTACAGCCCCCAGAGAATCTTGTTAAAATGCAGATGTTGATTCAGTGTGTCTGGAAGGGGGCCTAATGTTCCCAGTTTCTGTTGCCCTCAGGGCAGCAAGGCTGTAGTCTGTGTGTGGAGGAGAGCTGGGGTTCTTTCATGCTTCCTGGTCCTGTCCTCACCAGTCTGACTTCGAGTGTTTGTCTTCCATCTGTTCCAGGTTTGGTCGCTGGCTACAGTTGCTACAGATCTTTGCCTTGGTCCCAAGTCTGACCCAGATTTGGAAACACCCTGGGCTCGACATCCATTTGGGCGACAGCTGCTGGAGTCTCTGTAGGTTTTGAGAGCTAGAAGTGAGGAAAACGAGTGATGTAAATTGTAGGTCTGTAAACCTTTCCAGTGTTTTCATCGAGGAGGTCTGAGAAATGGGAAAAAGTGAGTTCTTTCCCATTAGTGCTATAGAAATTTCTGTGCAGAACTGAATTCTTACAGCAGAAGGAAGTATACAGTATTTTTTATTTACAACAAGGATTTGAGATTCACGTGTCCTTTAGAGATTTATGCTTTAGTCCATAAGTCACACTAGTCTGAAACACAGGAGAATGAACTCTTGAAATGGTAAATTTCTGGGGTGCTATAGAGTTTTGGCCCAAAGAGCAGATTTTCTAACTCCATGTTGACTTACATGTTTCCTAAGGGCGATGATGTTTTCACCCTACTTGGCATTTTATGGAAGGCTGGATTTATTGTTCTGAAATGTGGCAGACTGGAAATACCATGTGAAAATGATTTACCACCACGTCCAACCACTTGAACCTTCATAACTGTGAGGCTCAGAGCCTGACAGAGAGACAGAGAGGCTCTGATGCCTTCAGGTGGAGGATTGCTGGACTGACTCGTTGAGGCTGGACCTGGGCCCTATGCTGAACCTTCAGTTGCCTCATGGTGATGCAGGGATGATAATCGTTGTTCTAGCCACATCACATAAGGCTCAAATGTGATGGTGTGAAAACACTTTTAAGAAACAACATGCATTGGGGTGCCTGAGTGGCTCATTTGGTTGGGCATCTGCCTTCGGCTTGGGTTGTGATCCCAGGGTCCTGGGTTCGAGTCCCGCATTGGGCTCTCTGTTTGGAGGGGAGCCTGCTTCTCCCTCTGCCTGCTGCTCTGCCTATTGTGCTTCCCTCTCTCTCTGTCAAATAAGTGAAATCTTTAAAAAAAAAAATAAAAAAAAAAAAACCAAAAACAACCCACCATGCATTGCTTGGCAGGAAAGTATCAGTATCATTCTATCACAGAGGCCACATTGCTCTGATCCCTACCTCACATCCTAGCGTAGTGGTCCTAAAAGGAGCAAAGAGGATGCAAGTATCTAAAAGGTAAAAATATCCCTTGTTATTCTTATTTAATAGCTCATATTCATAATTCCACCTTCGTGTCTTTTGCCAACTCTTCACACCATGGTGATGGTACAGTGTTCTGAGCACCTTTATATAGCATTAGGTTATGAGTGAAGTGGGAGTCTTTTTGGAATTGGGAGACCAAGAGCACATGCGTGGCCCCATTCAGATGTTTAGTTTAGTCCACTTAGTTCTTGGAGAGGCTACACTCGAGTCTGAGCCGTGCCTGGATGCCAAGCAGAAGCTTTCACATGGGTTATCCGGCTCATTTGTAATACTTGGATACATTTTTTTCCAAAACAAATTTAGCCAGACTTAAAGTACAAGCTGCTAGATCTGTAGAAAGCCCTGGATCCTGACGATTTTGTGAGGCAGAATTAAGAATCCTCCCTTCTACCCTCCGTCCACAACCCACCACAACGGTGACAGTTATCCTTCCTCTATCTCTTCTCTTAACTTTTTCTCCTCTTACCTTTTCCTCCAGGTTGGCTCACTACTGCCGACTCCGGGACGTCCAGACATTGGCCATGCTCTGCAGCGTGTTCGAAGCCCAGTCTCGGCCTCAGGGAATACCAAACCCCTTCGGACCCTTTCCCGGCCGGTCCTCTAACCTTGTGGTGTCCCACAGCCGATACGTAAGCCTGCAGCCTTGTGCTTTGTGTCCGACCGCTCCTAAAGGGAAGCCTGTTCTGACGCCGCTTCTGTTTGTCCTGCAGCCCAGCTTCACTTCCTCGGGCTCCTGCTCAAGCATGTCAGACCCAGGGCTCAACACCGGTGGCTGGAACATAGGTTGGTATGGTGCTGCCTAGGCCACGCTGATTTCTGGCACTCTGAACACTGTGTGTGAATTGTTGCTGTGTCAGCTTCGGTTGGTAGATGCACTCTGTGCTTTCCTTGTTCCTCATTTCTCTTCCAATGTAATGTGATGGGGATGCTGTCGTTAGCAAGGCCTGGACTTGAACGGGCCAGTTTCTGGTATGTCTTTGTGCCCAGCTGGGCAGCTTTTCAACGCGTAACCTTGAAAGACTGGCAGTGGGACTTCAGTGTTCACCCAGTAAACCCGACCCTCGTCCTTTCTCCCTCACACGCCCTCCCGCCCCACCCAGACAAGGTGGGGCCACTTGTTAGCTGTCTCTTCCCACGTGCCTCCTTTCAAGGTAGAGAAATAAAGATGAGCCTGATTCCAGCGGGCCATAAAGGTCTATTTAACGAACAAGTATATTTGTGGCTTCTGGATTTTTGAAATTTCTTTTTAAAAATCATCTTAATTTTCTTTTCTTCCTTCCTTTTTTTTTTTTTTCTTACTCAGAATTTATTCTTCTCTTATGTAGAACTTGAATGAGCTTGGTGATTTAGTTTCCTAGTCTATAGAATAGAAGCCACAGATACAGAAACTTGGAAATAAAAGGTGGAGCCCGTTAGAGACGGGGCAGGCGAAGAAGTCATAATTACAGTAGTTTGATAGGAAGAGATAAAAAATATTAAGAAAAAAAAAGACCCAAAGAAAAAACAGTAGTTGGTGCTTAGTAAGTACAGTGTCAAATAATTTCCTGAGAAAGTATCCCTCTCTTGCCAACCATGATTCTGGGTCGTGCAGAAAAACATTTTACCAGTACCATTTGCACAAGAAGTCGGGAAAAGTCATTTTATTATATTCAGAATAGTTTTAAAACTATGAGACTTGGGGCACCTGGGTGGCTTAGTGGGATAAGCCTCTGCCTTCGGCTCAGGTCATGATCTCAGGGTCCTGGGATCGAGCCCCACATCGGGCTCTCTGCACAGCAGGGAACCTGCTTTCCCCTTTCTCTCTGCCTGCCTCTCTGCCTACTTGTGATCTCTCTCTCTCTCTGTCAAATTCTATATATATATAGATAGATTATAGATACATATAGATATCTATATATATAGATATCTATATATATATGATTTTGTATTCTGTTTTTAATTTTATCATGAGCATTTTCTCACGTCATTGAAAAAGTCTTTATTCATAATGACTGCTTTATCTAATATCCTTTATCACTCTACCGTAATCTGCTGCTTAATTGTTGTGTGCACTTCGTTATTCGGTTACCTTAACAGTAAATATGTAAATAAAAAGGTAAGGCTACAAAAGAGCTCCCCTTAGGTACATTTCTCAGCATCTTCCACTTAGCTTATTTTCCTTCCGCGGCTAAATTGAGCACACTCTGCGTTATGAGAGCTTCCAGACAATTTCTGCGCCTTCTCTGATTTCCCTCTTCCCTTCCTGTTTGATTTGCTTCAGCGGGAAGAGAGGCAGAACATGTCTCCTCACCTTGGGGAGAGTCTTCTCCGGAAGAAATCCGCTTTGGGAGTCTCACCTACAGTGACCCCCGTGAGCGAGAACGTGATCAGCATGATAAAAATAAAAGGTAACAACCTTTCCCAGCGAGAGCTGCAGTTTCATAATGCTTAGAGTCCCCCAAATCAAGACTCTTGCTATAAGAAAGGTATGTTAACATCATTAGGGATCGAACTTGTTTTTCCTTAAAGGAACTGACAGGAAATCTTTTGAGTTTTATCCAGGCTTCTGGACCCTGCCAATACCCAGCAATTTGATGACTTTAAGAAATGCTATGGAGAAATCCTCTATCGCTGGGGTCTGAGAGAGAAACGAGCTGAGGTGCTGAAGTTTGTCTCCTGTCCTCCTGATCCTCACAAAGGGATTGGTGAATATGAATTTCTTTCTTTTCCCGTCCCTATCTGAAAGGTCCTATAATCTAATTTGTCCTAAAACATAAGACTTAGAGTGAAGTCTTCTAGCTTCTCACACAGAAACAGAAATTTCTAAGGGATTTTGTGTCTGCTCTAACCTTCCGAAAACCCTTGCATTTCATGACAGGAGTACGTTTCTCTTCTAAGGGGAAGTAATTTTACATACGGTACTCAGATGCTGATTTGAGGAGGGGTAGTCATTCACCTACTCAACTAATACATAACGGAGCTCCTGTGAGGCACAGTGCTGGCACATTCCTTCCCCTCCTGGGACTTACAGACTAGTGGGGGAGAAAAATTAGATAACTATAGGTTGTGGTCACTGTTGATGAGCAAACAAAAAGGATGTTGGTACAGGAAGAGCAGGGAGGGGGAATCTCAGGTGATGTCTGGCCTTGCGTGGGGAGAGCCTTTCTGAGGGGCTGAGGTCGAGGGATAAGAAGCCATCTGGGCGGAGAGCAGCAGACATTAAACTAGGAGAGGAAGGCCAGGGCTAGAACACAGTGAGTGAGAGGGGTACCAAATTAAATTGTAGGATAAGTAAGGACTTGCAAGTCATGGTTTTGTATTGGGATTGTATTTTGAGTCCAATGGTAAGCTTCAAAGGGTATTAAGGAGTAAGTGACATGCTCTGGTTTCTATTTTGAGAGAATCACTGATTGTTAAATGAAGAAAGGATCGGAGGAGGGCGGGGTAGAAGTTGGAAGAAGACCTTTAGGGTAGTCAGAGGGAGATCAACAGCCTAGTCTTGGGCAATGTCAATGGAGGTGGAGGGAGGGGATAGATTCGAAATACTTTCTTTTTTTTTTTTTTTTTTAAAGATTTTATTTATTTATTTGACAGAGATCACAAGTAGGCAGAGAGGCAAGCAGAGGCAGAGAGAGTGAGAGGGAAGCAGGCTCCCCGCCGAGCAGAGAGCCCGATGCGGGACTCGATCCCAGGACCCCGAGATCATGACCCGAGCCGAAGGCAGTGGCCTAAACCACTGAGCCACCCAGGCGCCCCTCGAAATACTTTCTAGAGGGAGACTCCGCATGATATGCCGACAAGCTGGATGTGGGATTGAGGGGAAGGGACAAAGCTTAGATGAGTCCTAGGTTTCCAGCCTGGGCAACTGGGTAGGTCATGGTGCCACAGTCTAAGATAGAAGAGGCTGGAAGAAAGTTCAGAGGTGTGTTTGGGACAGCTGGAGATGTGTGCGAGCTGTCAGACCGGAACATCACGTAGGTGGCCAGACGTGTCTGGAGCTCAAAGGGGAGCCTGGGGCAAGAACGAGCAGTTTGGGGCATTCGCAGCATGTAGGTGGTCCTGCGGCTGGGAGAATGGGTACATTGACCTGGGACCTGGGGGCGGGGAGGAAGAGTACAGGGAGAGCAAGAGCCCACCCGCTCTGGGCCTTGAGAGAAGCCAGTACCTGCCACTTCAGTCTAGAGGAACAGCCAGAGACAGACTCAAAAGGAGATACCAGTTTTTGAGGAAAAGCAAGAGTGTGATCTGAAAGGAGTTAAGAGATGAGGTTTTTTGTTTTGTTTTGTTTTAAGATTTTATTTCTTTATTTGACAGACAGAGATCACAAGCAGGCAAAGAGGTAGGTAGAGAGAGAGGAAGGGAAGCGGGCTCCCTGCTGAGCAGAGAGACTGATGCGGGGCTTGATCCCAGGACCCTGGGATCACGACCTGAGCCGAAGGCAGAGGCTTTAACCCACTGAGCCACCCAGGTGCCCCAAGAGATGAGTTTTAAAGGGCGACGTGGAAGATCACTGGAAAGGGTGGTCTGAGCACACATCGATGTCCTCTCTCCCAGAGGCCCCCCCACCCCCACAACCCCACAAGGGTCTATCCAGACCTTTCCTGAAAAGATATAACCATGCAAAGAGAATCATGTTGTTGATAGCATTTGGGACCAGGGAGACAGCTTAGTGGTTACTGACTTTATAGGGCCTGAACTGACAGGCAGAAAAACAGTACGACACGTGACAGAACCCCATCCCTCTCCGCCCTCTCCCCACCTTGATGGCTCAGAAGTTAGTGATATTTGACACCTCAGGAAGTGGCATGAAGGTGAGACTAAACACAGGAGTATTGTTGGGTGGCTTTTTTGGGGGTCCCCAGGTCCCAGTTTGCAGAGCAGGTTATGAGCCTTCCTCTATCACAACAGAAAATCAGGAATTTTTGTTCTCCAGAGAAGGCAGACAGCTTTCCAGATTGAAAGGGCGCGCTAAGCACCTAGTATAGTCAATGAAGAAAGACCCGGGATAAAGAAAGACCCAGGAGCTACCAGCGAGCACAGGTCCCACTCAGAGAATAAGGAATATGGGCAGCACCGCACTTCTCAGGAGCGGCGAACCAGACACTGGGAAGGAGAGGATGAGGCGGCATTGCCTTCGGAATTCTCCAGAAAATGATTTCGGACCTAGAATCCTGCCCCAAATGATCAGTCCCCGTGTGAAAGTAAACGTTCCACCTATCCAGGAAGGCAGGGAGTCGGGATGGTGGTGAAGGGAGACCCCCCCGGCAGACCTGGAGGCAGACCCCTGCAGGCTGGTGCTGAGGAGCATCGTCTCCAAGAAGAGAAAGTTAGAAAAATAGCTAGTGGATTTCAGTGTCTGCTCTGTTTTTAGAGATTCAGGTATTTGAGAGAGGGTTTGCAAATGAATTATGGTAAACAAACTAAGCCAACAACAATAAGACGGTTACTGAGAAAAGCCAAGTGTGCAAGAAGGGAAAAGTGGTCATGGTGCATGGCTTGGCTTGAGTAACGCTCACCTAGGTAGATGATGTGAAAACAGAAGGCTGATCTAACCAAGTAATAATGGAACTGTGTGGGGAAGATGAGGGGCAGGGTGTGTGTGGGGGGGGGGCTAGGGGGCAGTTGGGGAGTGAAAGAAGCTTCCGTGGGAAAGTAGAGAATGCTTAAATGTGGAAATTAAGAATTAGCTTCATAAAGGGGTGTTTGGAGATGGAAGGTAGAAATAAAAAGTTAAATGAGTTGGAAGGATTTCTTCCGGGAGTGATTGGGGGGGGGCGAGAGGGTGGAAGGGAATGCCGGTTTTGTTAATCAAACGTATAGTATTATTTGACTCTTTAAGTTGTATACATGTGGTTTCAGTTAAAAAACTCAAACAAGGGGCGTCTGGGTGGTTCAGTGGTTTAAGCCACTGCCTTCGGCTCAGGTCATGATCTCAGGGTCCTGGGATCGAGTCCCGCATCGGGCTCTCTGCTCGACAGGGAGCCTGCTTCCCTCTCACTCTCTCTGCCTGCCTCTCTGCCTACTTGTATCTCTCTCTGTCAAATAAATAAATAAAATCTTTAAAAAAACAAAACAAAAAAAAAAAAAAACAAAAAAAAACCTCAAACAAGGGACGCCTGGGTGGCTCAGTGGGTTGAGCCTCTGCTTTCAGCTTGGGTCATGATTGCAGGATCCTGGGATTGAGCCCTTTATCGGGCTCTCTGCTCAGCAGGGAACCTGCTTCCCCCTCTCTCCCTGTCTACCTCTGAGCCTGCTTGTGATCTCTCTCTCTCTGTCAAATAAATAAATAAAATCTAAAAACAAACAAAACAAAACAACCCAAACAAGGCGCCTGGCTGGCTCAGTCAGTAGAGCGTGTGACTCTGGATCTTGGGGTTGTGAGTTCGAGCCCCATGTTAGGTGTAGAGATGACTTAAAGCCTTAAAAAAATAAAAACCAAAAAAAACCAAAAACCAAGCCAGAGTAATATGGAGATTTAGGTATCGAAAAACAAGTTTTGTTTTAATATGGATTATTTTGGTGTATGTACTTGAGGGAATGTAGATGCAAAATGCTATTTGGACATTGTATTTTTCAGAGCATCTAAGTGCATGGAAGTTTATCAGAGAGAGTCATGAAGGCCTGGAGCAATTTGTCATTTAGAATTAGTTTTCAGGAAAATATATGAATCCCAGAGATAGGTAATGATACATTGCACCCTTATGACATCTATTATTATTAGCATCATGCCAGGTTCTGTTGGCCATGCAAGGTAACACGAGGTATGGTTTGGGGGGTGCTGTCAAAAAGTCTCCAATCAGAGAAGTAAAACAGGAACTTATGGAGACTTCAGTGATCCTGAAGCATGAATAGTGAGTCTTAATACCATTGCAAATGGTATTGCAAGATTTCAAAGGGGAGGGATTATGGAAGAGAGACTCACAGACAAAAGCATTATGTATTTTCTTCTTTATTAGTTATTACTTTGGAAGAATTGGACTGCTCAAATCTAGCAAACAGCAGATATTGAAAGAGAAATACTCCGGGGTTACCAGGGCTACAGTTAGTCTCAAAATTGCTGGAAACCAGCAGTTTCCTCTTGGGCTCATCACATCTGCAAGGGTCATCCCACATCAGCAGCAAATTTTGGGGATAAAATTGGTTTCATGTGAGGGGTTATATTTATAGAAAGGACTTGAGGCTTCATTTATCTTGAAGGGATAGTCCTAGACAGAACACTTTTTTAATAAACCATCTCCATTACAAGATGATTTTTTTTTTCATTTTTTAAAATTAACATATAATGTATTATTTGATTCAGCGGTACAGGTCTACGAATCATCAGTCTTACACAGTTCACAGCACATACCCTCCCCAGTGTCCATAACCCAGCCACCCTATCCCTGCCCTCCCCACCCCCCAGCAACCCTCAGTTTGATCCCTGAGATTAAGAGTCTCTTATGGTTTGTCTCCCTCTCTGCTTCGATCTTGTTTCATTTTTTCCTTCCCTGCCCCAATGACCCCCTACTCTGCCTCTCAAATTCTTTATGTCGGAGAGATCATAAGATAATTGTCTTTCTCTGATTGACTTACTTCGCTTAGCATAATACCCTCTATTCTATCCACATCATTGCAATTTTTTGATGGCTGCATAGTATTCCATTGCATATATACCACATCCTCTTTATCCATTCATCTGTTGATGGACATCTGGGCTCTTTTTTTACTTTGGCTGCTGTGGACATTGCTGCTATAAACATTGGGGTGCAGATGCCTGTTTGGATCACCACATTTGTATCTTTAGATTAAATACCCAGTAGTGCATTTGCTGGGTCATAGTGTAACTCTATTTTCAGCTTTTTGAGAAAACTCCATGCTGTTTTCCAGAGTGGCTGCACCAGCTTGCGTTCCCATCAACCATGTAGGAGGGTTCCCCTTTCTCCGCATCCTTGCCAACATCTGTCATTTCCTAACTTGTTAACTTTAGTCATTCGGACTGGTGTGAGGTGGTATCCCATTGTGGTTTTGATTTGTATTTCCCTGATGCTGAGTGACATTGAGCCCTTTTTCATGTGTCTGTTGGCCATTTGTATGTCTTCTTTGCAAAAATGTCTGTTCATGTCTCCTGCCCATTTCTTTCTTTCTTTTTTTTTTTTTTTAAAGATTTTATTTATTTATTTGACAGACAGAGATCACAGATAGGCAGAGAGGCAGACAGAGAGAGAGGAAGGGAAGCAGGCTCCCTGCTGAGCAGAGAGCCCCATGCGGGGCTCGATCCCAGGACCCTGGGATCATGACCTGAGCTGAAGGCAGAGGCTTTAACCCACTGAGCCACCCAGGCGCCCTCCTGCCCATTTCTTGACTGGATTATTTGTTCTTTGGGTGTTGAGTTTGACAAATTCTTTATAGATTTTGGATACTAGCCCTTTATCTGGTATGTCATTTGCAAGTATCTTCTCCCATTCTGTCCGTTGTCTTTTGTTTTTTTTTTGACAGTTTTCTTTGCTGTGCAAAAGCTTTTGATCTTGATGAAGCCTCAGTAGTTCATTTTTGCCCTTGCTTCCCTTGCCTTTGGTGGTGTGTGTAGGAAGAAGTTGCTGTGGCTGAGGTCAAAGAGGTTGCTGCCTGTGTTCTTCCCAAGGATTTTGATGGATTCCTGTTTCACATTGAGACCTTTCATCCATTTTTAGTCTATCTTTTTGTGTGTGGTGTAAGGAAATGGTCCAGTTTCATTCTTCTGCATGAGGCTCTCCAATTTTCCCAACACCATTTGTTGAAGGGACTTTTTTTCATTGGACGTTCTTTCCTGCTTTATCAAAGATGAGTTGACCATAGTTGAGGGTCCATTTCTGGTCTCTCTATTCTGTTCCATTGATTTATTTGTTTGTTTTTGTGCCAGTACCATACTGTTTTGATGATCACAGCTTTGTAATAGAGCTTGAAGTCTGGAATTGTGATGCCTCCAGCTTTGGTTTTCTTTTTCAACATTTCTCTGGCTATTTGGGGTCTTTTCTGGTTCCATATAAATTTTAGGATTATTTGTTCCATTTCTTTGAAAAAAAAAAAAAAAGATGGTTTTTTGATAGGGATTGCATTAAATCACACACTTGATTTTGGCTGTATTTTGGTCTATTAGAAGAAACTACCTCCCAAATTTTTAAAATTTTAAAGGAAGAAAAACGTGTATGTATATATATATATATATATATACATATATATATACACACACACACAAAAATAAGGGTAAACATGATGAAGGGATGGAATATGACTGTAAAGATGAAAATTTAAAAAGATTCTAAAAAAGGAATTGTTAAGATAAGAAGTTGGTTTAAAAAAGAAAAAAAGGTGAAAGAATGTGACCAGGCTGGAGACTAGAACAAAGCCATGCACTAGATTTAGAGTGTATTTTGATCTATTAGAAGAAACTGTATCCCAAAATTTTAAAGAAAGAAAAACCTATATGTATACAAAAAATAAGGTTAAATATAAGGAAGAATATGACTATAACAGAATATGACTATAACAATGAAAATTTTAAAAGATTTTTAAAAAGGTATTGATAAGATAAAATAGTTAAAAAATGTTAAAATAGAAAAGAGGAAAACTTAAAAATAGAATAAGAAAATAAGTAAACTTTAAACAATTTAACTTTGAAAGACTAAAGAATCATGGGAAATAAGCAATGAATTCGATATATATTTCTTTACTCTAGCTTTGGAGTTTCACAGTTCTCAGTGATCAGTCAGTCAGCTTGGTCTTGGCTGGATGTTCTTTCTGATCTTCTGGGAGTGGGGTCTGTTGGGTGATTTCTCAAATGTCTTTGCTTGAGGCGGAATTGCACCGCCTTTGCCCAGGGGTCAGGCTAAGTAATCTGTCCAGGTTCGTGCTCCCGAGCTTTTGTTCCCTGAACGCTTTCCGTAGAGCTCTGGAGGACGGGAATGAAGATGGCGGCCGCCCAATCTCTGGCCAGAGGAGCCGAGAGCTGGGGCCCCACTCCTTAGTGCTCCCTCAGAGAAAAGCCATTAGTCCCTCCCATCTCCCTGGTCTCCAGCAGCATTCTGTGCTCACCTGGCCTGTGACCGAGTGATTCTATCTCTGGCACTTGGTCCTGTTTGGAGTCTCCAAATGCAGCAGATTCCTGTAGCGTGCTTGCGCACGGCGCCGCTTCTCCCAGAAGAGAAAGGATCTGCCCGGATCCCCAGATCTACCACCTGTGCATCCCCTGCCAGCTCATCCCGGTTTAAGGTAATCCTGAGCTGAGAACCCTGACCTTGGCTCCGACTCTGAGGCGGGCTTCCCGGTCCAATACCTGGCAGCTTTGCCACACTCAGACACCCCTGTCTTTCCGTGACCCTGAGAGTCCTGAGACCACAGTGGCCCCGCAAGGGCTCCACCCCAACTTAGCTTCTGGAGTGACGTCCCTTAGTGGAGCAGACTTCTAAAAGTTCTGATTTTGTGCTCTGCTGTATCACCTGCCGGGAGCCGGCCCCTCCCCCCGCGGTCTATCTTCCAGTGGCTTCCGATTCACTTCTCCACACATCCTACTTTCCAGAAAGTGGTTGGTTTTCTGTTCCTAGAATTGCTGCTTTTCTTCTCTTCAACCTCCTGTTGAGTTTGTAGGTGTTCAGAATGGTTCGATAACTATCTGGCTGAACTCCTGGGCCCTCATTCAGGTCTCCTGCTCCTTTGCTATCTTGCTGCTCCTCTACAAGATGATTTTTGATTTTTTTTTTTGTTGTTGTTGTTGTTGTTTTTAGTTTTTTTTTGTGGTATGTGGTGCTTGGTAATTATGGCGGCACAGGTGAGGTGTTTGGGACGCCCCCCAAATCTTGCCCCAGAGGCGTGCGTCTGCTCACCTAAATTTTGTTCAGCCATTTTCTGCTTCTATGTTTATTAATTTAACATCTTATTCATCTTGCTGGTTTTATTTACATCTGTGTAATTGTTGGTAATTAATCCACATAGCTCTTCTGTATGTAGGGTCATATGGTGTTAAGTCTTGGGAGCTGGCTTCTGTCTGGGGGTTTCATAAAGCCTTAGGAATCATAATTTGATCATTTATGTGCCAGACGTATTTTTATTGTCCTTATTAGTTTGTCCATTGAGAACCAGGAATGCTCTGTTTCGCCTCTGCCAGCTTTCCCAGGCAAAGCCTGTACCTGTGGTCATATGCTTCCTTCCCTGAGATTGCCCAAGTTTGTCAGGGTTCCTGGAAAAGACACCTTGACAGCTTGTGGTTTTATACAAACTCTATATCCCTTTGTATTTCCACATGTGGCAGGAAGTGAATCTGTACACCAGCATGGCCCAGATGCGTGCCAGTCCTTCTCAACTAATGACCATTCCATGATGTAGAACAATAAGAGGCAAGAGAGAAATATTAAAATTACACGTAGTGACTAGTGTTTTTGTATTCCCTTTGTGAATTTATATCCACTTAGAAATTAGCTACATCTCCCCAAATGACTCATTTATTAAGTAAATGAAATATTAGTTCAGGTCTTAAAGTTAATAACGATTTTAGAGATCACATTTAAGCTGACATAGTATGGAGAAACACAGTTACTAGTGACATACTGAGTTTTTCAGGGAGATGACATTTTAATAATTTTACCCCGATAGATCTGGAGAGTAATTGGGTTTTCATTTACAGTTATCCCAAATGTCAAAGAACAACCCCCTTTTAAAGACATAATTCAATTTATTGAATACACAAATTTCACGTTCTCATAATTTTAAAGGTTGAATCTTGTCCAACCAATAAAACCAGTAAAGGAGATTCAAGAAATTTAAACTATTAGGCTTTTCACAAGAACATAAACCAAACTCTTACCTAAAAGTTGTGCGTAGAGGGACAAGACATGGCTATTTCTCACCAAACTTATCAAACCAGCCTAATTAATCTCAGGATTTACCTGAACTAGGACCATCATAAAATTTTTCCTTGGTTGCCATGTATTTTAAAAGTCTTTACTGGTGCATTTTTGTGACTGCCATTTGTCCTGAGTCAGAGAAATTGGCTCAGGTTCAGGAAACGAGCCTTCCTTTGTCGTAGGAGGTGGAAGGAGAAGAGAAACAAGTAGGAAAATTTGAAGGTTTGGTGGCTGGAGATGAAGGCTTCTCTTAGGGAAGAGGGGAGGCCAGCAGGTGAGAGCGGGGAGCGCTGGGTGTGCAGGGGCACACGGGCTGTGGCGGAGGCAAGAAGCACCCTGGGAAAATGGCAGCACCACCGCGGTGCGGCCCTGGGAGTCTGCTGCTTTGTTGTCGTGTATTTAGTGAGAAGCGTATCTTGTGGGCGCACCTTCCCTCAGGAATGCTGGAGGCAGATGTGGGGTAGGCAGCTGGTAGCGCTCATTGGCCTGGGGGTTCTGGTTTGTGCCGTGGAGGGAGAGTTGGGGAGACTTGCAAAAATGTGATGAAAATGTTGGCCCATGTCATTTGGTCTGGCCTCAAGGGAAACTGTCGCCAGAAAGGGTGAAGGCAGCCCTTGCTGAGGAGGTCGGGTGTGCAGAGATTCAGGGGTGGGGTGGGTTTTGAAGGCACCGGGGATGGTGCCAAGAACTGGGGTCAAGAGAAGAGAGAGAACCAAGAACAGAAGTCCTGAGAGAATGAGGTTTGGGAATGTGTGTCCAGAGTGCCGCAGGTGAGGGCAGCGAAGAGGCAAGGGTGGCGAAGCCAGGTGGCATTTCCTCCAGGGGAGAGGTGGTGGTCTTGAGGCAGTAATGGGGCCCGGGTCTGCCGCTGCCACCCCAGCGCTCCTCGGGACCCCAGATGGAAGCAGCCTTTCCTGTGGAGGCCCGCAGAGGCGGCAGGCAGCAGGCTCTAGGCAGGGCCAGACAGAGGGCGCCGTCGGGGGAGAGTGTATGGCCGTGGTCTGTTCCTGGGGAAGCACACTGGAAGCTGGGTAGGGGAGACGGGGGATCCGCATGGGCCACCTGGACTCGAGGTCATGCCTGGGGTACACTAGGATATGCAGATGGTGGGCTTAGTCCTCAGGGTCTCTTCCAGGTTGCTGGGGACCCGGCGGTCCTGACTGCAGGATCCTGACACGGCGCATCTGTGCCACTTGGCCTTTGGTGTTCAAGTCGGGAGGACTGGTGACAGTGATCAGGTGTTGCTGGGTGTCACTGAGTCCTTCAGTTCTGTCAGCCAACAGTTGGCGACCACCTCTCTGAGCCAGGCCCCTGCAGCCGTCAGCCTAGGAGAGGATGAAGTGTAGCCATCGCCTGGGCTTTTCACCCTGGGCCTCCCAGCAGCATCTATCTGCTGCACTGTCCCCCTGGACCCAGCCTGCAGCGACAGCAGCGTGTCTTTGTAAGACTCAGCAAGATTGTGGAAGAAGGGCATCTGCTGTTTAAAAAAAAAAAAAAAGAATCTCTGTTGTAATAGAATCCTTGCAGACTCCTCACATGAAGACATCATTCTCACTCACCGTGCCCAGTTTCGTTTTGCAGAACTAACCCTCCGTGTGTCTTGTTTTGGCCGCCTCCACCCACCTGCAGAGTTCGGCGTGTACTGCAGCCACTGCCGGAGCGAGGTCCGCGGCACGCAGTGTGCCGTCTGCAAAGGCTTCACATTCCAGTGTGCCATCTGCCACGTGGCGGTACGAGGATCATCCAATTTCTGCCTGACCTGCGGGCATGGTGGGCACACCAGCCACATGATGGAGTGGTTTCGGACCCAGGAGGTGTGTCCCACCGGGTGTGGATGTCACTGCCTGCTTGAAAGCACATTCTGAACTTATGGACCAGGGAAGTTGTCGCCAATCCCAGAGGACTCCATGAATGTTGGATGACTAGCTCTCCACCAGGAGGGAGGCTCCAGCAAGTCATTCCCGGCCCGACTGGAGCACGCACCCCTCAAAGACTGCCACCACACCGGCTGTGCACGAGCTTTTGCTTCTCTTCCGTTTGGCTGTTGGTGGCATAGAGGTCACCGGGAAGGAGGGGACAGATGTGCAGAGCCACAGAGCCAGGTGGAAATCTTCCTGAAAAGGAGCACCTGCCTCCAGAGCCGTGTTAACCTTCAAGGTGTGAACCTTAAACCACTGAACAGCATCCTTTCTGATGCCATTTCAGACCAAGGTCAGATACAAGGGACGGTCTCCTGAGCCAAAGGACACTGGACATTAACTCAGTTGATAAGGGAGTCTGTGATACAAGTTGGTATGTTTCAATGAACTGATGGATAGTAGCCTTTTAAAAATGACACTTAAATTATAAATACATGATGTACTTAAGGAACCTAATGATTTGTCTTATGTTTGTTATTTCTCTTCAAGCTGCCCTCCCCTTGGCTAATAAAAGTCAGGTCATTGTTTGGGGGGGAGAAAAAGGAGATGATTGAACAGTGTTTGAATGAAATTGTTTTTAATCCTTTTTCTAATTGAAGTTAACTCCTTGGGATAGGACCAAAGTCTGCTTAGATTTTCAAAGGAATGCTGATTTACTCTTGTCATCAGACAGGATAAAATAGAATTTGATATTTTAAGTTTCTTTCCAACTCCAAGAGTTTTTTGTTTTTTAAGATTTATTCATTTATTTTAGGGAGAGGGCACAGGGCTGGTGTGGAGGGGTGGGGAGGAGGAAAAGGGAGAGAGAATCTTCAACAGACTCTGCACTGAGCACGAACCCTGATGCGGGGCCAATCCCATAACCCTGAGATCATGACCTGAGTCAAAACCAAGAGCTGGGTGCTCAACTGGCTACACCCCCCAGGAGCCCAATCCCAGGAGTCTTTTAATCATTTCATTTAGCAAAAGGAAAATGAGCTGGCTTCACAGCATTAACACTCCAGTCTCCTGTTGCCACTGGGCAGGTTGTCTGAGTTCCGGTAAGTTCCTACCACTCTTCATTTGGGCTCCCCCACAGACTTTCTGTTTTTGTTTATCTGCATTCCAAGTGGCTGTGACTCAGATGTCCACCTGTTTTATTCTTCAGAATGATTTCCAACTCTTCACATATTATATGTGCCAGGAAAGAGAAATATTTTTCATATTTCTACTGGAATATATTATTTGTTTCTTAGAATTTTACAATTCCAAGTGGATTAACTTAAGAAATATAAGTACATGTCTCAAAATGTGTTGTACATCCCTGTTTTAAAACTATAGGTCAGGACCCAGTAATGGATTGTGAAACCAATTTAGTATTTAAAAACCAGCATTTAAAAAATGAAATAGAGTAGAGGAGAAGTGATGAGCATGTACCATAAAAAGGATAAATACCATTTTGTGTGACCTGTTTATGAGGGTATATGCACACACTCGCATACATGTATAATGGATCACAGTGTAAATTCATTTCTTACTGAGGATTGTGGGGCGAAGACCCATTCATATGTTACCTACGAATGACTCATTTTAGACCTAAAGGTCGAGTCCTGCATTGGGCTCCATGCTGAGCACGGAGTCTGCTTGGGATTCTCTCTCCATCTCCTTCTGCCCCTCCCTCTGCTCTCTTTCTCTCAAATAAATAAATAAATCTTGAAAAAAAAAAAAAAGAAGGGCACTCTATAATAATAAAGGGGACAATCCAACAAGAAGGTATAACAGTTGTAAATATGTGTACACCCAACATGGGAGCACTGAGATACATAAAACAATAACAACAACCATAAAGGAACTGGTCTGTGATTTTTAAGAAGCACAAAACTGATCCTAAACAGCTTTCCTACTTAATTTTCTTCTTCCTCTAAAATTCTTAGACCTCCCTTGACTGGTCTGTGATTACAATACATCAATAGTAGGCGTCTTTAACATCCCTATTATATCAGTGGGGACAGGTCACCTAAACAGAAAACCAACAAGGAAACACTGGCTTTGAATAACACACTGGACCAAATGGACTTAGCAGGTATATTCAGAACATTTCATCCTAAAACAACAGAATATACATACTTTTCAAGTGCACATGGAACATTATCCAGAATAGATTGCATATGAGGCCACAAAATAGGTCTCAACAAATACAAGAAGATTGAAGTCATCCCTGCACCTTTTCTGGCCACAGAGCTATGAGACCAGAAGTCAACCACAAGAAAATATCTGGAAAGACCAAAAATACATGGAGGTTAAATAAGATGCTACTAAACAATGGATGGGTCCACCTGGCAATAGAAGAAATTTTTAAAAATAAATGAAAATGAAAACACACTTGTCCAAAACCTTTGGGGTGCCACAAAAGTAGTCCTAAGAGGAAATAGATAGCAGTACAGGCCTATCTCAAGCAAGAAAAATCTTTTTTTTTTTTAATATATTTTATTTATTTGACAGAGAGAAATCACAACTAGGTAGAGAGGCAGGCAGAGAGAGAGAGAGGAGGAAGCAGGCTCCCCGCAGAGCAGAGAGTCCGATGTGGGGCTCGATCCTAGGACCCTGGGATCATGACCCGAGCTGAAGGCAGAGGCTTTAACCCACTGAGCAACCCAGGTGCCCCTCGAGCAAGAAAAATCTTTTTTTTTTTTTTTAAAGATTTTATTTATTCATCCGACAGAGCTCACAAGTTGGCAGAGAGGCAGGCAGAAAGAGAGGAAGGGAAGCAGGCTCCCCGCCGAGCAGAGAGCCCGATGCGGGGCTCAATCCCAGAACCCCGAGATCATGACCCGAGCCGAAGGCAGAGGCTTTAACCCACTGAGCCACCCAGGTGCCCCTCGAGCAAGAAAAATCTTAAATAAGCAACCTTCAGCTAAAGGAACTAGAAAAGAACAAACAAAGCCTAAAACTAGCAGAAGGAAGGAAATAAAGATCAGAGCAGAAATAAATGATACAGGGGCGCCTAGGTGGCTCAGTCGTTAAGCATCTGCCTTCGGCTCAGGTCATGATCCCAGGCTCGTGGGATAGAGCCCAGATTGGGCTCCCTGCTAGGTGGGAAGCCTGCTTCTCCCTCTCCCACTCCCCCTGCTTGTGTTCCCTCTCTCACTGTGTATCTCTGTCAAATAAGTAAAATCTTTGAAGAAGTGATACAGAAACTAAGAAAAGGAAAAAAAAATAGAACAGATCAGTGGAACCAGAAGCTGGTTCTTTGAAAAAATTAATAAAATTGATATACCTTTAGCGAGATTTATCAAAAAGAAAAAAGAGGGGCGCCTGGGTGGCTCAGTGGGTTAAGGCCTCTGCTTTCGGCTCAGGTCATGATCTCAGGGTCCTGGAATCGAGCCCCGCATCGGGTGCTCTGCTCAGCAGGGAGCCTGCTTCCTCCTCTCTCTCTCTCTGCCTGCCTCTCTGCCTACTTGTGATCTCTGTGTGTCAAATTAATAAGTAAATCTTTAAAAAAAAAAGGATTCAAATAAAATCACAAGTTAGAAAGGAGAAATAATGAATAGAACAGAAATACAAACAATTACAAGAGAATATTATGAAAAGCTATATGCATATGAACAAATTGGACAACCAAGAAGAAATGGGTAAATTCCTAGAGACATATAAGGTACCAAAACTGAAACAGGAAGGAATAGGAAACTGACTGATTACCAGCAAAGAAACTGAATCAATAATCAAGAAACTCCAGCAAATAAAAGTCCAGGACCAAGTGGCTTCACAGGCAAATTCTACCAAACATTTAAAGAAGAGTTAAATCCGACTCCTCAAAGAAGGAGGAGTGCCTGAGTGGCTCAGTGGGTTAAAGTCTCTGCCTTCAGCTCAGGTCATGATCCCAGGGTCCTGGGATTAAGCCCCAAATGAGCTCTCTGCTCAGCAGGGAGCCTGCTTCCTCCTCTCTCTCTCTCTGCCTGCCTCTCTGTCTACTTGTCTTCTCTGTCTGTCAAATAAATAAAATCTTAAAAAAAATAAACTGTTGAGATTACATCAAAATTAAAAGCTTCTGTACAGTGAATGAAGCCGTTAACAAAAGACAACCTATGGAATGGGAGAAGACATTTGTAAATGACATATCTGATAAAGGGTTAGTATCCAAAATACATAAAGAGCTTATAAAACTCACTCCCCAGGGACGTCTGGGTAGCTCAGTTAAGTGTCAAAATTTTGATCTCAGCTCAGGTCTTAATTTCAGGGTTGTGAGTTCAAGCCCCTCACTGGGCTCCATGCCCAGCATGGAGTCTATTAAAAAAAGAAAACACCCCCAAAATGAATAATCCAATTAAAAATGGACAGAAGACATGAATAGACATTTGACCTACAGTTGGTCAAAAGACACATAAAAAGATGCTCAACATCTCTTATCAGAGAAATGCAAATCAAAACCGCAATGATATATCACCTTACATTTGTCAGAATGACTGAAATCCACAACAGAAGAATCAACAGGTGTTGGAGGTTGTGGAGAAAGAGGAACTCTCTTGCACTGTTGGTGGGAATGCAAACTGCTGCAGCCAGCATTGAAACAGTATGGGGGTTCCTCAGTACACTAAATGTAGAACTACCCTACAATCCAGCAATTTCACTACTAGGTATTTACCCAAAGAATACAAAAATATTTATTCAGAGGGATACATGCACCCCAGTATTTATAGCAGCATTATCTACAATAGCCAAATTATGGAAACAACCCAAGCATCCACTGATGGATGAATGGGTAAAGAAGATGTGATATATATATTTAATGGACTATTACTCAGCCATAAAAAGGAATGAAATCTTGCCATTTGCAATGACATGGATGGAGCTAGAGAGTATTATACTGAGCAAAATAAGTCAGTGAGAGAAAGACTAATGCCATATGATCTCATTTGTATGTGGAATTTAAGAGAAAACCAACAAGCAAAGGTAAAAATATGAGAGAGAGGAAGAGAAAGAGGGAAATAGACTGCACATCAAGAAACAGACTCTTAACTATAGAGAACAAATTGATGGTTACCAGAAGGGAGATGGGTTAGGGGATAAGTTAAACAGGTGATGGGGATTAAGGAGTGCACTTGTCTTGATGAGCACTGGGTAATATATGGAAGTGTTGAATTAAAAAAAAATAGACTTGAACTCTAAGAAAAATAAAAATTGAAGTAGAGTTGACACACAGTATTACATTAGTTTCAAGTGTACAACATAGTGATTCAACAACTCTATAGGTTATGCTATGCTCATACACTTCCCACAATTATAGCTGCCATCTGTCATCCAATAGGCTATTACAATACCAGTGACTATATTCCCCAGGCTGTGCCTTTATCTCCATGACTTACTCATTGCATAACTGAAAGCCTGTACCTCCCATTCCCTTTCACCCATGTTGCCCAAGTCTCCACCCCTCCACTTCTGGCAACAAGCAACATGTTCTCTGTATTTATGGGTCTGTTTCTGCTTTTTTTGTTGTTGTTCTTATGTTTTGTTTTCTAAATTCCTCATCTCATGTGGTATTTATTACATCTTCTTTTTTTTTTTTAATATTTTATTTATTTGACAGAGAGAAATCACAGCCAGGCAGAGAGGCAGGCAGAGAAAGAGGAGGAAGCAGGCTCCCCGCAGAGCAGAGAGCCCAACGCGGGGCTCAATCCCAGGACCCTGGGATCATGACCCGAACCGAAGGCAGAGGCTTCAACCCACTGAGCCACCCAGGCGCCCCTATTACATCTTCTTTATCCATTCTTCTGTGGATGGATACTTGGATTTGTGTATAACATCTTCCATGTCTTGGATATTGTAAATAATGCTGCATAAACATGTATCTTTTCAAGTTAACATTTTTGTTTTCTTTGGGTAAATACTGAGTAGTGGAATTACCAGATCATATGGTATTTCTATTTTTAATTTTTAGTGGGAATCTACTGTTTTCCACAGTGGCTGTACCAATTTACATTCACACCAACAGTGCGTGAGAGTTCCTTTTCCTCCACAACCTTGCAACACTTGTTATTTGTTGTCTTTTGATTCTAGCCATTCCAACAGGTGTAAGGGGATATTTCATTGTAGGTTTGATTTGTATTTCTCTGATGATTAGTGATGTTGAACATCTTTTCATGTGTCTGCTGGCTATCTGTATGTCTTTGGAAAGATGCCTATTCAGGTACTCTGGCCTTTTTTATTTGGATGATTTGTATTTTTGGTGTTGAGTTGTCTATGTCTTTATATATTTTGGATAGGAACCCCTGATCAGATATACCATTTGCATATATTTTCTCCCATTCCATATATTACCATTTCATTTTATTGATAATTTCCTTTGCTGCACAAAAGCTTTTTATTTGATATAGTCCCAACAGTTTACTTTTGCTTTTATTTCCCTTGCCTTATGAGACATATCTAGAAAAATGTTGTGACAGCCAATATCAAATAAATTATTTCCAATGTTTTCGTCTAGGAGTTTTATAGTTTCATGTCGTACATTTAGGTCTGTAATCCATTTTGAGTATATTTGTGTGTGTGTGTGTGTGTAAGAAGTTTAATGAGTCCACTTTTATCACTATTTTAATTTTTCCGTTAATCTTTTTAAGCCATTGATCCATTTTTGCAAAATGGATATGCTATCCATACCAGTAAATAGTGAAAATGCAAATTTAATAGACAATACACTCATTTGAGAGACAAAATGAAATGACCAACAGTTTTATATGCACATATGCAAATCTTTGGAGATATCATTAAGAACATACTAATTAAGAAATGAGATGTTTATTAAAATTGTAGTTAATATTATGTGTCAAATTTGAGGAAACATATACACACACCAAATTTTCTTTTTCCCCTGGAGGGCTTGACTTGCAGACCAATTAGGAACACCCGTAATTTGAGGATCGTACTTGAGAAATAACTGCCGTAGATGACGCGGAGCCTTCGAGGGAAGTGAAATGGGAGACTGGCAGGTCAGGTCTTAATTTGACCATGTGCAAATTAGAGGTGAAGAGATGGTGGAAAGGGACACTGGTTAGAAGTCTATTTCTGTGCCTTAATTAGGACGGTAACAGTGGGAATACAGACTCTAAGGCAAAAAGAGATGAAAACCATCTCTTTGGGAAAAATGTATGGTCAGCCTTGGTACTGCTTCCCAGAATGAGAGAGCAGCTGTCGCTAAGAACAAGCACAGGGAGCTTATACTTCCCTGAACCGCTGTCTTATGGTGCCAGGATTTATTGTTGTTATTATTTTGCATTTCATGACTTTTTTTTAGTTTTTCTTTTTTCTTTTAAAATTTCATTTCTTTTTATTTACTACTGAAGTGTAGTTGACATGCAATGTTGTATTAGTTTCACATGCACAGCATAATGATCTGACAATTCTGTACATGATTCAGTGCTTGCCCTGGTAAGTGTAGTTACCATCTGTCACCACACAATGTTATTACAGTATTATTGACTGTGTTCTCTCTGCTATACTTTTCACCTTTGTGGCTTAGTTATTTTATAACTGAAAGTTTGTAGCCCTTAATCCCCTTCCTCTATTTTACCCATCTCCCCACCCACCTCCCCTCCAGTAGAATTTATTCTTTTAATATTTTTATTTTTAGGTCATTGTAGA
Source organism: Meles meles (assembly GCF_922984935.1). NCBI lineage: Eukaryota > Metazoa > Chordata > Mammalia > Carnivora > Mustelidae > Meles > Meles meles. The sequence continues at coordinate 11,985,456 of NC_060084.1, forward strand.
TTCACATATAGTTCTAAGAAATAATACAAAGTAATCTGGTGTCTTCTCCACCAGTTTCTCCCTAGGGGAACATCTTGTGTAACTGTAATAAATATCACAACCAGGAAGTTGACTTTGGTACTATCCATCAACCTTATCCACCAGTGCTAGATACACTTGTGTATGGGTGTGTGTTTAGCTTTCTGCAACTTTATCACATGTAGATCCATGTGTCCACCACAACCACAGTCAGCATATAGAGTAGTGGTCCCTCATGCTCCCCTGTGATTGCCACTGTCACTGCCCCCCCAACACACACTCACATACACACACACTCACTCACATATACACCACCTCCTAAGCTCCTGGCAGCCACCAATTTGTTTTCCAGATCTGCGATTGTGTAGTTTCCAGAATGTTCTAGAAATGGAATCATACAGCGTATAATCTTTAGAGATTGACTTTTTTCAGTCCTTGTAATTCCTTTGAGATTCAGCCAAATAGCTTGTCCCTTTTTATAGCTGAGTATATTCTATGGTCTGGATGGACCACAGTGTGCTTAACTGTTCACCTATTGAAGGACATTTGTGGTGTTTCCAGTCCTCAGAATTGATTTTTAAAAATTATTTTAATTTCTTCTTCAAAAACAAAGTTTTCACTGCAATCAGTGAAAGAATATGTGGAGACAAAATTAATAATCTTCCTCCTTCCTCCCCAGCAATCATTGTTAACAACCTTGTGCTTATCCATACACACTTTTCTCACATACAAATGTGCAAACAAATACTAGAAGGTATTTTTTGTTTGTAGAATAATGTGTATTATATGCTTTACACCACAATTAGCCTTTCTTGATAATACTTTATGACATCCCTCCAGTAATAGATGTAAAAGAAGAACTTTCCATTTGCAGCAATACACCTAGAAAATACCAAAATGGGTACATTAGTGGACCAGGACCTCTGGTCTGGGCAGGACAGGGTAGGCTTGCCTCTCCCTGCTCCTCCCTGCAAAGTGCAGCTGTTAACTCTGGAAACAATACAGGTGACAACCAGAGAACTCTGCAAGGTGGAAAGAGAAAGGTGAATTGCTTGGGATGCCAGGGCTGGAGGAACAACATAGAGGGAGGACATTTTACAACCACCTCCCCCACCAGCTGAAGAAAGTAACCTGCTCCCAGCATTTTCCAACCTCCAGCCTAGCAGCAGAAAACAGCCCAGGTGGCACGAGAGCTCCACCAAGGCCAGCTGAGTCAGGCAGCCCCAGTGAAAGATTGGTTGGGGACTTGCTGACTCCAAGAAGGGGGCAGTCTCATTTATGCCTAGCAACTACGGAAATGCTCTCCCTCCTGTCTGGGTCCGAGACCCTCTTCCCCACTGAAAGACACATGGTGACCAGTGAGCACTCTCACACTGAGACACTTAGGTGGCCAGAGACACTGGCAAGAGGAATCTCACCATAGTCAGCACCTGGCCCAGGAAGCGTCTTTAGTCCCACCTGCCCAGAGGGACCAGGCAGCCAGCCTGGAAATCTCCTTTAGCCCCCTCAGACAGCATTAGCAGGAACCAGAGGAGCCCCAGTGGTTCCAGATAAATTAAGCATCCCAAAATAACATCACAAAAGCTCTGAAAATTAAATTGTCATTGGAACTGCAGCCCAGAAAAGTAGGCCAGGCCCACTTATAAACATTAAACCTGAACAAGGTGACTGCTTGCTAAAATACAAGATTTAAATAGGACCCAGCGCCTCCTAACATAATAGCCGAAATGTTCAGGATACAATAGAAAATCACCTGTCTCACCAAGAACCAGGCCGACACAACTTGAATAGAAAAAATAATTGACTGATGCAACACTGCAGTGAATCGATGTTAGAATCTCTTGACAAGAATTTTTTTTTTTTAAAGATTTTACTTTTTTATCTGTCAGAGAGCACAAGCAGGGATAGCAGCAGGCAGAGGGAGAAGGAGGCTCCCCACTGAGAAGGGAGCCTGAAGTGGGACTCGATCCCCAGACCCTGGGATCATGACCTCAGCAGACACTTAACCTACTGAGCCGCCCAGGTGTCCTGTTGACAAGAATTTAAAGCAGCCATCATAAAAAAGCTTCTACAACCAATTACAATTTCTCTTGAAATAAAAATATAGACAAGTCTCATCAAAGAAATAGAAATTATAAAAAATAGCAAAATGGAAGTTATGGAACTGAAAATACAATAGCAAACTTTTAAAACTTGCTGGATGAAGTCAAGAGTAGAATAGAGATGACAGAAAACAGAATTAATGAATTTGAGGATAGAATTTACTCAACCTGAACAGAGAAGAAGTTGACTGAAAATAAAAAAAAAAAGATCAGAATCTTAGGAACAATAACAAAAGATATATTTGGTCCATCAGAATCTCAGAAGGGACTGGAAGCTTTCAAAAAAGAGCATTCAAAGAAATAATGGCCAGAAACTCCCCAAATTTAGTGAAAAACATAAAACTACTGTTCAACTACTTGGGATTTATTTGTCTAAAATTTTTTTAATTTATTAATTTATCAAAACAGGAGAAACCCAAAGAAATCCATGTCAAAACACATCATAATTAAACTTCTGAAAACAAAGGACAAAGAAAAAATCTTGAAAGCACCAGAGAGAAACCGCATGTTATCTCCAAGAGAACACCAATTCAAATGACAACTAAGTTCTCATCTGATACTCTCTCTGGAGGCTTGAAAGAAGGAACACTACATCAAAAACTAATGATGTATTTTATGGTGACCAACATAACACACACAAAAAAAGAAAAGAAGTGGACATTTTTCAAGAGCTGAAAAAGAAGAGCTATCAACCCAGAATTACGTGTCCAGCAAAACTATCCTGCAGAATGTAGGGAAAATGAAAAGAATTTGCAATTGTGGACATACCTTAAAAGGATAGCCAAAGGAAATTTTCAGCCAGAAGTGAATGTTAGAAGAAGGGATGTTGGAGCATCAGAAAAGAGGAAGGAACCATGGCAAGAGCAGAAATATGGGTCCATGCAATAATTATCCTCATGAGTTACATAAATCATGTTTGACAATCAAAAAAAAATTATAACATCATTTGGTACTCGACAATAATATTTAAAAGTGGGGATGTAAAGGGACCTAAATGGAAGGAAAGTTTCCACACTTCACCCAAAGGGGTAAAACTTTGATACCAGTAGGCTATGGTGTCACACGTATGTGGTAATACCCAGAACCACCACTAACCAAACTACATAGTGCGATACACTCAAAACTACTGTGAATGTAAAATGGTATAGTTGCTGTGGAAAACAGTATGGCGGTTCCTCAGAAAGTTAAAAACAGAATTACTACACGATTCTATGTGGAATTAATGGCATTTTCCCTTCTGGGTACGTACCTGAATGAACAGAAAGCAAAGGCCCAAAGAGTAATCTGTACAACCATGTTCGTAGTAGCATTAGTCACAGCAGCTAAAACATGGAAGCAAGAACCCAGGAGTTCATCATCGACTGAGTGGGTATTTATTTATATTTATGCAGTGGAATATTATTCAGCCTTAATAAAGGAAGGAATTCCGCAATGTGCTACAAAATGGGTGAACCTGAAGGATGTTATGCTAAGGGAAATCAGCCAGTCATAAGACTGTATGGTTCCACTTACATAAGGTTTTCAGAGTCGTCAAAATCATAGACAGAAAGTGGAATGGTGGTTGCCTGTGGCTAGGGGCAGGAGGGAATGAGGAGTTGTTACTTAATGAATGTAGAGCTTCCAATTTCAAGATGAACAGATTTATGGAGCTGGATGGGGTGATGTCTATGCAACAATGTAAATATACACCTAAAAATGGTTAAAATAATAAATTTTACATTTTGTGTGGTCACAATGGAAAAATTTGAAAGGAGAAAATAATATATATATAAATCAAGATGAGATTCTAAAAATGTTCAAGTAACCACAGGAAGGCAAGACATGAGAAACAGAGGAAACAGGCGCCTGACTGGCTGAGTCGGTGGAGCATGTGACTCTTGGTCTTGGGGTTGTGAGTTCAAGCCCTAATAAAAATAAAATCTTAGGGGTGCCTGGGTGGCTCAGTGGGTTAAAGCCTCTGCCTTCGGCTCAGGTCATGATCCCAGGGTCCTGGGATCGAGCCCCGCATCGGGCTCTCTGCTCAGCAGGGAGCCTGCTTCCTCCCTTCTCTCTCTCTGCCTGCCTCTCTGCCTACTTGTGATCCATCTGTCAAATAAATAAATAAATAAATAAATAAATAAATAAAATCTTAAAAAAAAAAAGGAAACAGAGAAAATCATACCAAAGTGGCCAAGATTTGTGATAGCCCCCAAATGTCATTAACCCAAATGTCCTACAGCAAGCGATTGGTTCATGAGAGCACATCTGTACCAGGTACACTACTTAGCAATAACAAGGAATGAGCTAGTGATACCCATCACCACCTGGATGAGTCTAACGGAATTATGCTGAGTAGAAAAAGACAATCCCAAAAGGTCGCATTAGTATGAGTCTCATTACGTAAGACTCTTGAAATGACATTATCAGCCTGGAGAAAAGATTACTGCTTGTCAGGGGATGGGGGGGGGGCAGGTGGGCAGAAAGGCTGTCCGAGGGCACACAAGAGATCCTTGTGACAAAGGAGCAGTTGTGTATATTGATTGTGGTGAACACACCCCTACACAGGTGTTAGCTGCACAGAATAAGTACAAGCAAAATTGCAGAAATGCGAAAAATCAGTGAATTGCATCAATGTCAAGATCCTGGGTGAGACCAGACTTGTGGAGATGTGGATGTGTTTATTACCTTGATTGTGGCGATGGTATCACAAGTTTATACATATGTCCACACCCATCAAAATGTATACATTAAATGTGTGCAATTTTAAAAATACAAATTACATCTCAGTGAAGCTATAAAAAGGGAGAAAAAAATCCTGGGTATGATATTGTACTGCAGTCTTGCAGGATGTTGCCTTTGGAGGGAACTGGGCAAAAGGTATAATACGTGTCTCTGTATTATTTCTTAAAACTGCACGTGAATCTATAATTATCTCAAAGTTTAATTGCTAAAAAAAAGAAAAGTGAGACATTGTGAGCACCACAATTGGTTCTGAGAAACAAGTATGAACTTTGGGCATCACTTGGGATGTGCTGGACCAGCTCTGGACCTAACTGAAGACTTTCTTGAGTAATGATCAGCAGATCTTGTAACCAGTCATACAGGGGCTTGTGGACTTGCTCTGTCCAGCCCAGCGGAGGGGAGGAAAAATCAATTCCTTCCCCCATTTAGGGTCTTGAGTCCCATCTGGATTTTAGTTCTCATCTGTTCCCTTATGGTGGTTGTAATTATTTTCAAGCCACACCTGTGGTCCGAAAAGCAGTTAAAACTCCCGGGAGTCGATGACGCATGTGGCGTCTGCCACTGCTTTGAAAATATGCGACTCATCTTAGGAGACTGGTTATTACCTCCCAAACCAGACTTCAGAAATCCCCAGCGCTGTCACCAGGGACACTGCCTGTCTGTGTACAGGTAAGGCCCATCAGTCAACTCTTTGAGACTGGACTAACAGAAAACCAGTGAGAAAAGTCCATTTCTTGTATCATAAAAATACTTGTTCCGGTAGCATAAATCTGGAAACAATCTTTCATTCCTACCTTTATTTTGCTACGTTAAGTCCAGATATCATATAAAGGAAGAGAAAGTGATTAGGTTAAAATGACCTTTGTTTTGTCATTGAACTCAGCTCTTGGCTGTCAGGCTCTCTGGATTGCCATTCAGGAAGACATTCTCTCACCCTCTGGGGCTTTCGGAAGGTTGCAAGTTTGCCAGCACACACGGGTCCAAGCTGGGAGGGACTCTGTCTTAAAGGTCAGGGCCAGGCCAGACATTACCTTCTTCTGTTACTTTCTTAATTTAGAGTACCCCGCAATATTGTGTTTTTTCTACTTTTCATAATGGAAATCAGCAATGGAAAAAAGGTTAAAAAGAAAAGAGAGAAAGAGAAAGGAAGGAAGGAGGAAGGAAGAAAGAAAAAAAAAAGAAAGAAAGAATATGCAACAAAGGTGAGTTTTCTTTCCCATCTGGAAAGCATCCCACTAACTAATGTTTTTGCTGGCTTTAAAAGACTTGGGTCAATCTGTAACTTTAAAGGAATCGAAACTTTTTGTCCCTTCTATGAACATTTTGGACACATTTGATACAATAGAGTGTAAAGTTTGTGCAGTACAAATAGAAGATATACTGTTTCTTGTTTTCTCCACAAAAGGCTCTGATAGAGTTGGAAAATCTGAAGTAGAGAGGGCGGAAAGAGGTCAAGGTGTAATTTTTTTTTATTTCTTTTTTTTTAAATTTTTATTTTTTTTATAAACATATAAAGTATTTTTATCCCCAGGGGTACAGGTCTCTGAATCGCCAGGTTTACACACTTCACAGCGCTCACCATATCAAGGTGTAATTTTTAAGAGCCCAGGACTTCCAGAACATTCACATCTTTGGAAGCTGAGAAATTATTACCACCAGGTGGCAGCAGAGACCTCGTTCAGAGAATCTGATGACTTCCCCGGTCTGAACCAAGGTTGAGGATAAAGGTTAATCCAGACTAGACTGTACCTGTTTCTCTACTTGTGAAATGGAAAATCTGCCTTACCTGTAATTCACCCTAGTTTCATTGATCCAGGGATTGAACAATACCCTCTGAAAAGAAAAGCCGTTCGAAATCCTGTCCCGCACCTTCTTGAGTATGAACGTGTCTCACGCACTGCTAAAATCTGAGCTTTTTTTTTTTTTTAATTTTATTTATTTATTTGTCAGAGAGGGAGAGAGATCACAAGCAAGGGGAGCTGCAGGCAGAGGGGGAAGCAGGCTTCCCGCTGAGCAAGGAGGCCGACATGGGACGCGATCCTACGACTCCGAGATCATGACCTGAACCCAAGATAGATGCTTAACCCAGTGAGCCACCCAGGTACCCCTAAAATCTGAACTCTTAACATTGATTTTAAATTGCATTTCTAAATGAGAAACCTAGTTTAAAATACAGGTGGTGGGGGGTGCCTGGGTGGCTCAGTGGATTAAGCCGCTGCCTTCCGCTCAGGTCATGATCTCAGGGTCCTGGGATCGAGTCCCGCATCGGGCTCTCTGCTCAGCAGGGAGCCTGCTTCCCTCTCACTCTCTCTGTGATCTCTGTCAAATAAATAAATAAAATATTAAAAAAAAAATAAAATACAGGTGGTGGGGCGAGGTGGTTCAGAGCATTCTACCAGCATCAATTCTGGAAGTGAATGAGAAAGGCAGAAACTGAAATATGGAGAAAGTAAAACAGTTCCGTAAAGCTGAAGTCACGTGTCATATATTATGGGTATAATGTGACTCGTCTCACCATACTCTCATTTAGGGAAATAACTTGATGAGCCCCTTTGGGTATGAAAGGTGGGCTGCTTCTGACGCCAACAAAAAAAGATGCCAAAAAATAAAGCTTTATTTTCCTGTCTAATAAGGCAAGAGGAATTTCACACTCCAGGGCGCTATGGGGAGGAGAGAGACACCAGGCAGAAGGTCTAGCCCCACAGAGGAACACCCTGAGAAATTTGCTGACATGGGGGAATGGCTGAAAAGTTTCTCAGAGTAGTGATACTTACGTTCCATTTCGGATCATTCCCTGTTCTACGCTCAGCCACAACCAATCCTTCCATCCAAGTCGGCCACACTCAGTACCTTTGCGTCGCTGGGTTTGGGGGAAGGCAGAGGAGTAAGGGTCAGGATGGAGTGATGGGTTAAAGGAGGCACTGAATCTCGTCCCCGAGTAGCAAGGAGATAGGTTGCAGCCCAGACTGCCTGGATCCACATCGGATTCCAGGAAATCAGTGAGAGCCGCAGGGAACGCCGCCCACAACCTGCCTTGCTGAGATATTAAGGAGAAAAGTCTGGGTGCTTGGGTGGCTCAGTGGGTTAAAGAGAAAAGTGACCTCGGTGAGATGGAGGTGGGGGTGTATCTGATTACACCAGAGGAGACTTCAACTTTGAATTGTTTAGCAAAACGCAATGAGCTCCAGGTCACTGGAAGAGTTCTCCTAGCAGTATCTACCCAGAGGATCATCGGGGGCGTTCTTGCTTTGATTAGGAGGCTCCACAAGAATCCCCATGAGAGAAAATCACTGCCTTTCCCTCTACCTGCTTCCTGATACCCTTTCACGCAAAGATCAACCTGCGGGTTTACAGAAATGTAATGTGCCTCAATGCACTGATGCTCGAGGGATTCTTTCTTTTTAAAAAGATTTTATTTATTTATTTGACAGACAGAGATCACAAGCAGGCAGAGAGGCAGGCAGAGAGAGAGGAAGGGAAGCAGGCTCCCCGCTGAGCAGAGAGCCTGGTGCGGGGCTTGATCCTAGGACCCCGGGACCATGACCTGAGCTGACGGCAGAGGCTTTAACCCACCGAGCCACCCAGGCACCCCTCTTTCTTTCTTTTTTAAGATTTTATTTATTTATCGGAGACAGAGAGAGCACAGGCAGGCAGAGTGGCAGGCAGAGGCAGAGGGAGAAGCAGGCTCCCCACCGAGCAAGGACCCCGATGCAGGACTCAATCCCAGGACGTTGGGATCATGACCTGAACCGAAGGCAGCAGCTCTACCGACTGAACCACCCAGGCGTCCCTCAAGGGATTATTTCTTTTTATTTTTTTATTTAAAAAAAATTTATTAACATATAATGTATTATTAGCCCCAGGGCTACAGGTCTGTGAATTGCCAGGTTTACACACTTCACAGCGCTCACCATAGCACATACCTTCCCCAATGTCCATAACCCCACCACCCTCTCCCGACCCCCCTCAGTTTGTTTTGTGAGAGTAAGAGTCTCTTATGGTTTGTCTCCTTCCCGATCCCATCTTGTTTCATTTTTTCTCGAGGGATTATTTATTTCTTAAAGGATGTTCCACTCATTCTGATTCCACTTTTCCATCCCTTCCCTTAACAAGTATCTGTTTGTTGGGTTTCAGGCACTCTGAAACGTTTGTAAGGCACACTTGTTAATTGGACACCATCCCTGCTCTCCTATGATCTTGCGTTTTGGCGTGCACAGTGCTGGTTATAAGGAGGGCTTTCTGGGTTCTCGATCTGGGGGGTAGGAAGGGCGCTGACAAATCGGAGACCTTTGTTCTCACCCCAGCTTTGCCAGGTGTGGGCAGAGCAAGGACGGGACTCCTGTAAATCTCTAATCATCACTCTGTAAAGCAAAGGTGCAGAACGATTTCAGGTGTCACCAACTCCAAAGCCTGTGGCGTTCCCGCACATAACAAGTAACATGAGGCAAGCAGATGTTATGATTTGTTTCATAATGATACCATACGTAGAATTCTCTGGAAAGGCTCTTTGCATAGTAAGCACACTGTGCCTTTTCCTCTTCCATGAGTCATTGTGTTGTCTCCCATTCTTTTTTTTTTTATTTTGAAAGATGTTAAAATGTATTAACAGTTAACATCACATAGTTATTTCGACTAGCTCTTTATTATACATGGCAACATCTTTACTAACTTAGTGCTCAAAGATTTGAGATTCACTGGATTTACGTCAGGCAAAGCAGCATCAGCAAGGAACGGTCACGTAACTGTGGGAACACACATTCAAAATGCATTTCCCTTTTGGAAACCAACAACATTCTTTTCTTGAAACCCTCAGCCTTCCAGGTCTTTCCACTTATCTTCCCACACTGATCGAGTCCTGGTGTAAGAGGTCTTAGGGGCACACAACAGACTTTACCACAGCTTTTTGAAGCAGGGAAGAGATTTATGAAAGAGAAGTAAGTCACAGAAACTTGAGGTAGCCTCAGAAATCAGGCCTGGGGGCCCTTCAGCCCGAGAGAAGGGTTCCAGGCAGGGTTCAGGATGCCTAGGCAATTTGAATTTCAGCTGGAACATGCTTGCTTGTGGTTAATCTGAAGTTCAAATTTAAGTGGGTATCTTGTATTTTTAATTGCTAAATCGGCAACCCTAGCCCAGGTCATGCTGAAATTATACCTTGGGATGATCCCAGCTGCGGGGTCCAACAGCGCACCACCCTGAGGTCTTGAAAAGACTCCCATTAGCTAATAAACCAAAGGCCAGATAACCGGTCTTACCGAAATGCAAGTTAAGACTAAGGATAGCATCAGTGAGATGGTGCTCACAGGGGTAGGAACCTGGAACCCGGTGTCCAGACTGCATGGACTGCCTCTCAGCTCAATGATGTCCTTGACACGGTGCCTCAGTTTCCTCCTCTGCAAAGTTTAAGTAACACGACAGTAGTTCCCCTTATCTGCAGCCCACTACCGTGAAACCTCCCACAGTCAACACTGATCTGGGAGCCGGTGATCCTCTTTCTGACATGTGGCCAGAAGGTCAACAGTAGCCTGAAGGTCAACACCCATGCCAGTCACCTCACTTCAGGTCATCATGTAGGCACTTACCATCTCACACCCTTACATGAGGGCCAAGTTCAGTACAGAGAAGGCATTTTGAAAGAGACTACATTCATGCAACTTTTATTACAATGTCTTGTTAGAAGTGTTCTGTTCTATTTTGTTACTGTTGTTAATCTCTTGCTGTGTCTAATTTATAAATCCCACATTATCATATATATGATATCCCCCCCATGTGTGCATGGGGGTAAACATCATACAGTATATAAGGTTTATTTCTATCTGCAGTTTCAGGCCTCCACTGGGGGTCTTGGAACATATCCCTTGGCAATAAGGGAAGACTACTGTACTTCCCCACTGGGGTTATTCTGAGCATGTACTTCTAATAGTTCCAGTATTGCCTCAGAGTTCATTGTACAGTAGCATAGCGTTCTCTCCACTCCCCTGGCAGGGTCTCCTAGAGAATTAGGGGTCTCCTGTCTCCTAATACTTAGCCTTGCCACCACAATTTACTTTGGAAACCCTCAAGACTCAAGTCATCACCTTAACCTTGCTTATGTCAACACAGGAAGTTTATAAATGTATTTCTTTTTTTTTAAGATTTTATTTACTTATTTGACAGAGATCACAAGTAGGCAGGGAGGCAGGCTCCCCGCTGAGCAGAGAGCCCGATGCGGGGCTCCATCCCAGGATCCTGAGATCATGACCTGAGCCGAAGGCAGAGTATCAACCCACTGAGCCACCCAGGTGCCGCTATAAACGTATTTCACTCAGCCAGGTGATCAAGGTCAAAAGCAACAGTGATTAGTCATGTAGACAGTGTGATATGATAGTGGATAGAGTGTGACGAACAAGGCACTCTACGTCTGGGGTCTTCCCCGGTCCACCTCTAATCCATAAGCCCAGTCTAATCATGAGAAAAACATCAGACAAATCCCAACTGGGGGACATTCTACAAAACACCTGGCCAGTACGCAAAAGTGTCAAGGTCATCAAAAACAAGGGAAGTCTGAAGAACTATCACAGCCAAGCGGAACCACAGGAGGCCTGACAGCTAAAATGTAATGGGGGATCCTGAATAGGATCCTGGAACAGAAAAGTGATCAGAAGGAACGACGAATATCAATTGTTAATAAGGAAGGAGACTGAGTGTAAGGCATGTGGGGGACTGTCTCTTAAGTCTCTTCAATTTTCCTGTAAATCTAAAATGCTTCTAAAATAAAAAGGGTTAGGGGACGCCTGGGTGGCTCAGTTGCTTAAGCATCTGCCTTCGGCTCAGGTCATGATTCCAGGGTCCTGGGATCGAGTCCCTTGTTGGGCTCCCTGCTCGGGGGCGGGGGGGGGTCCTGTTTCTTCCTCTCCTGCTGCTGCTCTCCCTGCTTGTGCCCTCTCTCTCTCTCTCTCTCTCAAATAAATAAAATCTCTTAAAAAAATGTTAGTATGAAAGTGTTGACCTTCACACTGTTTATTCTAGCAGAATAAAACGAAATAACTTAAATGTTTATAAAGAGGGACCTAAATAAACTGTGGTATGTCCAGAGGATGGCATAATATGCACCATTGGGAAAACAGGGACACAGGTTCTGCGTGCTCCCATGTATATTAACTGAAAGGACACCCAAACTGTGTATAAGGTGTGGTCCTATTCCTGTTTTTTTGTTTTGTTTTGTTTTGTTTTGTTTTTAATTTGACAGACAGAGATCACAAGTAGGCAGAGAGGCAGGCAGAGAGAGATGGGGAAGCAGGCTCCCCGCTGAGCAGAGAACCCAATGCTGGGCTCGATTCCAGGATCCTGAGATCATGACCTGAGCCAAAGGCAGAGCCTTAACCCACTGAGCTACCCAGGCGCCCCCATTCCTGCTTTTTAAAAAGATTAAAAAAATGCATATATATTTATAAAAGCAAGCATACACTAGTCATAGGAATGTTTTCTGGAGAATAGTCCTGGAAGGGTTTGGGGTGAAAAAAATATTTTTATGTTTCATTTTTAATTTTTTGAACTGCTTGATTTATTTTATTTTATTTTATTTTTTTGCTATGTTGCTTGGACTCTTTAGTGTAAAAAAGAAAAAAAACTAGTTAAATACTGTAAGTCTTCCTTGCCAAAAGCAAACAAGTAACCTTCTTTAAATATAAAAAGAGAAGTTTTTCCTGGCTGCTTAGTGCCTGACTGAGAAGAATTTTGTGTTGCTGGAGACAGCGGGGCTTAAAGCACGTGAGCCCCTCAATTTTGCTTTGAGTGGGACAGCTGTACCTGAGGCAACGTGTTTATATGGGCCGGAAAAGCCCACACCTGAAGAATACGTGCTTGTGATTTCGGGCTCTATTGAACAGGATTATCACTAAATAAATTCCAGGGGTGTGTTTCCCATTTCAGATGCAGCATCACTTGGCTCTCAAGCAGACTGTCCTCATCACCTTAAGGTTCATAGCTTAGTTAATCGGAGGTAACAAACCATATCTTAAATGTCTTCCCTATAAAAAGTGCTGGCATTTTCGTATATTACAGAGTCCTTGGGATGACAGTGGTGCCCACGAAAATGTAACTCCTTCTTATTGATTTATAAGCAGGCTCCGGGGGGCCTGGCTGGCTCAGTAAGTTAAGCAGCTGCCTTCCATGCAGGTCATGACCCCAGGGTCCTCAGATTGAGTCCCGCATCAGGCTGTCTGCTCCGAGCGGAGATGGCTTCTCCCTCTGCACCTTCCCCCCAGCTTGTGCTTGCACTCTCTCTCTCTTGCAAAAATAAATGAAGTCTTAAAAATTAAAAATAGAGGGGCGCCTGGGTGGCTCAGTGGGTTAAAGCCTCTGCCTTCGGCTCAGGTCATGATCCCTGAGTCTTGGGATGGAGCCCCGCATCGGGTTCTCTGCTCAGCGGGGAGCCTGCTTCCCTTCCTCTCTCTCTGCCTGCTTCTCTGCCTACTTGTGATCTCTGTCTGTCAAATAAATAAAAAAAGGTTTTTAAAAAATAGAAGTAGGCCCCACACCCAGCATGGAGCCCAGTGCAGGGCTTGAACTCCCAACCCTGAGATGAAGACCTGAGCCAAGATCTTGCCCAGCGTTAAACCGCCTGAGCCACCCAAGTGCCCCAGTGACTGTTGTAGTCTCAAAAGTTGAATAGAAAGTTTTAAAAATAAAAGACAGAATGTTACGTCACAGAGATAAGCTGAGGTCTGTTCCAAGACCTTCGAATTTAAGAAATTGGGAACAATTGGGAGCAAAGGATGATAATAAGAAAAAAAGATACAGCGAAGAACTTTTATTTATGTTAGAATTCCAGCTTTATCAAACAACCTGCACACGGACATATTTAAACATGGAATAAGGGGGAAAGAAACATGGAATAAGAATCGTTTCCCAGTCCAGTTTACGGCCCCTCCTCCCCCGCGGAGCAGCTGCGGCGCCGCAGCCGCTGGGTAAAGTGAGGCCCTGGCCTGCCCAGCCCCGAGGGAAGGTGCTTGGCATTAAGCTGGAAGAGCCCTGTACGGTGGTCCCGGCGGCTCCCTGGGCCCCGGGAGAGGAGGTCTACACTGGGCTCTTCAAGGATCCAAGTCTCTGGGGCCCCTGGAAGCCAAGGAGTTGAACAGGTAGGCTGGGTGGGGAGTGGTTACCCAGAGACGCGGGAGCTGGGTGCCGGGAAGGCGATCAATACCTCCCGCCGTGGGAAGCGATCGTCACTGAGGGTTGATCTATGAGCATTTGAGGGCAGGGTCTGCTGTTTTTAACCATTTCAAGAAAAAAAGCTTGTAGGCTAGGACCCCGAGGAGCACCCCTGTCAGTAAAGAGGCTGGCTTGCTGCCTCCTTGGAGAGGGGCCGAGCACCCCCAGGCCCCCGGGCTCGCTTGCTCCGTGGGGGGTGGGACCTGACTGCAGGATCTGCACGGGCGGGAGCTGATCTCACGTGGGGCCGTGGAAGCAAGTGTTGGCTCTGGCTTGGATGTTACCTTTCTGTGAGAGGCAAGGCTCGTTCTGTGACTGGACACGTTAATGAAGGTTATAGGAAGGGGAGCAGGGAGGGGTTCCAGCTGGTACTGGTAAAGCAGCAGCTGGGGGTGCCCCCTTGGCTGGGGGGCTGGTTCCTTGATGGTACTTTGTGACTTGATGGTGTTCAGGTTGTGTCTGTTATGGGGCATGAGGCTGCCGGGGTCCAGGTTTGGTCTGGCTCCAGCCTGGTCTCCGCGTGGTCCCGTCTGCTGTGGGTGCTGGGGAGGAGGACAGCAGGACTAGATGAGAGGGGGGCCAGTGGGGGGCCCGCGGGGTGGGGGAAGGAGGCGCGCTGCTTTCCTGCCTCCGGCAGGATGACAGCAAATCGCAGGCTGAAGCCATTGTCGGAGTAACAGCAAGTTCTTATCTACTAACCAAGTCCTTAGCTTCTCCCGGTTTGAGCCTCAAGGAGTTGTTTTATGTTTGTTTTAAACAAATTATACAAGAGTGTTATCACAGTGTTTATCAGTCAGAATCTTGATTTCCTCACCTTAATTCAGGGTCATTTACCTGTCAGATGCCGCAAGAAAGTTCCTCAGGTGAACAAAAACACACGGTATGATGCTGTGCATTTTCTGTGGGGCGTGTGTGTGTCTATATTGAGAACATTCTGGGGGCGCCTGGGTGGCTCCGTCGGTTAAGCGTCTACCTTTGGTTCAGGTCATGATCCTGGGATCAAGTCCCCTATTGGGCTCCCTGCTCATCGGGGTGGGGTAGGGGGTCTGCTTCTCCTTCTCTCTCTCTCCCCCTGCTTGTGCTGTCTCAAATGAATACATAAAATCTAAAACAACAACAACAACAACGACATTCTGGAAATACACATGTTAAACAGATCAGTGTGGTTCCCCGGAGTGGGAGGCGGACCAAAACAGGCAGTGATTCCTCACTTTTTTTTTCCTTTTGAGAGAGAGCGTGAGCACGAGCAGGGAGGGAGAGAGAGAAGAATCCCAAGCAGCTTCCACACTGAGTGCAGAGCCCAATGCAGGGCTTGATCTCACGACTTTGATGTCATGACCTGAACCAAAACCAAGGGTTGGATGCTCAACCGACTGAGCCACCCAGGTGCCCCAATACCTCACTTAAAAAAAAATAAGCTTTATTTTTAGTTTTTAGGTTCACGGCAGAGTTGAATGGAAAGTACTGAGGTTTCCCACATACCCCCTGTGCCTACATAGGCACAGCCTTCCCATTCCCGACATCCCCTACCATAGTGGCTCGTTTCTTACAACGGAGGGACCTGCACTGAGACATGGTCCTCACCCAAAGCCCGTGCTTTACCTCAGGGCCACTCTTCTGTCCTGCGCTCTGGGGGTTTGGACAATGGTAATCATACAGAAGTTACGGTATCATAACTTCAGTACTGTGGGAAATGGTAAATATTTGCTAAATCATTCTAACCAGGTGTCATAGTACAGCAACCATGCTCTATTTTCAAGTTTTCTAAATATTAATTGCCTACTGAGGCTTCTCCCTTTAGCTGTATTTTCAAGCCATTGTGGAATTTTAAAAGTGTGAGGCATAAATTTTTCTGTTTTCATAATGTTTCTTCCACTTAGTCCTCCATCTTTAAGCTGACCCTCCCCGACGTACATTTCAAATCCACTGCTGGGAACCTCCAAAACCTTCTTTTTTTTGGTTATGCTAATTCAGAGTTCCTAATCAGAGATGGATGGAGAGAGACCCTGAGGGTTCCAGAGGAGTCTCTGGGTGGATTCAAGGAGTCTGTAAACAGATGGGGGAACAATAGCATATTTATTTTCACTAAGCTATACTTGAAATGTGTCATTCCTTTCAATTATTACGAAGGCATGCACATTTATACTTGATCGCAACTTAACATTCCATTTAAGTTATACATTTAAGCTTTAGTTTTCCTTAAACACCCCTTTTTAAAAAACTTTTTTAAAAATTCTAAATATATATTAAAAAATTCCAAATATATACAAAGTGTATACGGTATAAAGAGCCTCACACATGTCCCCCCCATCTTCAACACCTGTCAGCCCTGTTCATCTCATTTCATTTCTAGCCTGGCCCCTTTCCCATCCCATCTTTGTCCTAGGATTGTTTTGAAGCAAATCTGGGACATCATATCATTTCATCCCTAACACTTAAGTATGTATCATCAGGAGGCCAACATTCTGTGAAACAGAGCCATGACACTTAGAACTTCTTTTTTTTTCTAAGATTTTATTTATTCATTTGACAGACAGAGATCACAAATAGGCAGAGAGGCAGGCAGAGAGAGAGGAAGGGAGGCAGCTCCCTGCTGAGCAGAGAGCCCAACGCGGGGCTCGATCCCAGGACCCGGAGATCATGACCTGAGCCAAAGACAGAGGCTTTAACCCACTGAGCCACCCAGGTGCCCCAGAACTTCTTTTTTTAAGTAAATTCTATGCCCAACATGGGGCTTGAACTCATGACTCACCCCCTGCCCCACCTCCTGCCCCCCAACCAGACCAAGAGTCACGTGTTCTACCACCTGAGCCAGCCAGGCTCCCTGACCCTTAAAACCTTTAGCAATAATTCTTTTTTTTTTTTTCCTTAAAGATTGATTGATTTCTTTATTTGACAGAGGGAGAGAGATCACAAGTAGGCAGAGTAGCACACAGAGAGAGGGGGGAAGCAGGCTCCCCACCAAGCAGAGAGCCCAATGCAGGTCTTGATCCCAGGACCCTGAAATCATGACCTGAGCCGAAGGCAGAGGCTTTAACCCACTGAGCCACCCAGGCGCCCCCAGCAATAATTCTTAAATAGTTAGCATTCAAGTTTCCTAAATTGTGCCACAAATGTTTCTTCAAACCAGTAACCAGAATCCATATATTAAATTAGTTGCTATGCTTTTTAATCTCCTTGAATCTAAAGGATCTATAGGTTTCCACTCTTTTCCATTCTTGCAATTTACCTGTCAAGGAAAAAAATCACTTTTCTCTTCCAGTTATCAAAAACAAACAAACAAAAACAAAACAAAACCCTATTGTTTCTTTACAGTTTATTTGTTGAAGGACATCTGTCCTATAGAACTTTCTACATTGTACATTTTGCTGATTGCATGCCTATGTATTTTCTGTGAATGGGTAGGTAGAACTAGAGTAGGGTTTCTAGAGAAAACACAGGACTCTCAGTAAAATCTGAGTTTCAACTTAACAGCGAATAATATTTTTTTTAGGGTAAGAATGCTCTGTGCAATATTTGGTCATCTTGTATTTTTTTTTAATCTTGTATTTTTATTGGTTAAATTTGCAACCTAATCTAGAGACTTGATTGCATTCAGGTTTTTTTGGGTTTTTTTTGGCAAAAATACATTCAATACTGTGTTGTGTTCTTCCATCAGGAGACAAATAATAACTGGTTGTTTCTCTTTTTGTGATGTGAAGAAGGATCCTGGGATTCAGGTTTTGCCAGATTTATCTGTTGTTAACGTGACTCCTCAGCTTTTTACTGCTGAGTTGGGCAGGTAATGGCCATTGCCCAGAATCATTGCTTTATTAAAGTTTGCAGAAAAATGCCTTTCCAAGCCTATCATTCCTTCTGAATTCATTAGGCGCTATTCTTCTATAAAAAACTTATTCTCCTATATGGTTTATGTAGGAAAGTTAAGGTCTTTCTTTTCCTTAACTCTAAACTTTGCAGACACCTAAGAAAAAAGCCTTACAAATCTAATAATAAAATTTTGCTAAGGATTTGGATAACTTTTATCCAATAAATTAAAAAAAAATTTAGTAAGATAAAAATTTTTTTAAAGGTTTATTTATTTATTTGAGGTGGGAGGGGCAGAGGAAGAAGGAGACAAGCAGACTCCCCACAGAGCAGGAGGCTCAATGCGGAAGCTTGATCCCAGGATCCTGAAGTTGTGACCTGAGCCAATTTGAGAGTCAGACGCTTAACTGATTGAGCCACCCAGGCACCCAAGACAAAAATCTTAAAACACTTCTGTATTTTAAAAATCAAACTTACACATTTAGAACGTCAGAACTCTTCAACATTAAAGGTTGACTGCACCTTTAGTTAAATCTTCCTTAGGATTATAATTAAAAACGAATAAAGCCTATAAAAAGAAGCAAAATGTATACAACTTTTCACACCAAGTTGGACAGTTTATTTTTTTACTTTTTTTAAAAGATTTTATTTATTTATTTGAAAGAGAGAAAGCACAAGCAGGGAGGAGGAGTAGAGGGAGAGGGAGAAGCAGGCTCCCTGCTGAGCAGGGCACCCGAGGCAGGGCTCGATCCCAGGACCCTGGAATCATGACCTGAGCTGAAGGCAGCGACTTCACTGACTGAGCCATCCAGGTGCCCACATTCTGGTCATCTATGCCATTTCCTCTGTACTAGTCTTTGTTTCCTAAGTAGATGGAATTTGGTGACCCTTCTGTAGCCCCAACGTGGGCTGCAGCTAATCGTCCCATTAGGAGCTCCCTGGAATCTCTACTCTGGGCTGTGCTTCTGCGTCCACCTTGTCAACCCCATTCCACAGCTGTTTGTAGACCAACTGAGCTGAGAACTCCAAAGGTGAAGCATGTCCCCTGCCCAAGTTTCTCATTCTCACTGGTGTATTTCGGGTAAAGACAGAGCCACTAAGAAATGAAGCAAGTGTCGCTCATGACAAGTTTTCAGTGGAAAAGCCAGGGCTGTCACTCAGGGCAACTTTCCCATGATTACTAGGTCATGAGTGGGCGGGACGTGACCTGGATTCAGTCTTGCGTGTTCGCCTTGTTAGCTCAGGTGGATGCCCTGTGCCCTTTAGCTTCTTACCTTCTGCTCTTCCATTTCCTCATACCTGTAGGTGAGAGATCATTGAAAAAGAATGAACCGTGGGCAAAAATAACATGGTGCAACAAATTGTGCCATCTGTTTTCCTTGAACACAAAAATATCTTTAATGTCATTGTTCACTCGGTTGTATAAAATAATGGCAGGTGCTGATTTGTTGAAATGGACCTTGGGGCTTTCAGGTAAAGGTATTATTTAAAGTAACCTGTATTATTTCCTTGACTGTTAAGCAACACCTTTCCAGTCTTTATTTTTTTAAGATTTTATTTATTTATTTATTTGTCGGAAAGAGAGAGGGAGCACAAGCAGGCGGGTGGGCAGCAGGCAGAGGGAGAAGCAGACTCCCTACTGAGCAGGGAGCCCCATGCAGGACTCGATCCCAAGACCCCGGGATCATGACCTGAGCCGAAGGCAGACACGTAACCAACTGAGCCACCCAGGTGTCCCCACATTTCCAATCTAAATGTAGAGTTTATGGCTACCTTGTGGTTACTTAGTCCATGTTCCTTGTTGATCTGTCCTTGTCTTATAGAAACATTTGCAGTTTCTATGACATGTGAAATAACAATCTATTCTAGAAACTCCTAAATGTTAAAAAAATTATATCCTTGTCTAATTCATTATAGTAACTTTAAAAATTCTATGTAGTTCTTTAAAAGTAGACTGCTACTCCTGAAGCCAGTACTATGCTATATTAACTAATAGGACTTAAGTAAAAACTTGAAATAAATAAATAAAACCAGAATGCAAGATAGAATCTACATTAAGGCATTCTAGCTTGAGGCATTATTATTTTCATAAGGGTGACAGTAAATGGGCTTTCATTTATCTCTCTGATGGCAATAATTTCCTTTTCCTCATGGACTCCGATTCTTTTTTTTTTTTTTTTTAAGCCTTTGTCATTGGGAACATTGTATGAATATTGGGAGTAGAGTTGGAAATTTCCCAAAGGAGTAAACCAGCCACGGGACAGATCTTGGCCAGTTCACAGAACAGAGAGGCCAAAAACACCCAGTGCCTCAAGCCTTTCCAAGTGATTCTTATGCAGCTCAACCCTAGAGGGATTCTGCCAGCTCTCAGTGGTTCTCATGGCTGGTTAAGTCCGGCTACCATATTGCAAGTAGGGTAACAACAGCTGAGCTAATAAAATCAAGACCAGAACTAAAATTCCATTTTTTTGATTCATTTGTAAAAGCAGGGTTGTAGGCAGCTCACAGCTTAAAATCTCCCTGTGGCAGGCTGGATAATGGTCCCCACACACGCGCCCATCCTAATTCTAAAACCTGTGAATGTGTTCTCATCTGTGGTATCTTAGTCTGTTTGGGCGCTGCAACAAACTACCATGGACGAGGGGGTCCATAAACAACAGAAATGTATTTCTCACAGTTCTGGAGGCTGGGAAGTCCGAGATCAAGGTGCTGGCGGATTCAGGGTCTGCTGAGAATTTGATTCCTGGTTCATAGACGACTGTCTTCTCACTGTGTCCTCCTATAGCAGAAGGAGTGAGGGGGCTCTCGGGACCTCTTCTAGAAAGTGATTCTTGCCACCTTGGAGAATGACTACAGTATTACTCAGGATGTACTTTCCCGAGAGTAGAGTAAGTTCTCAGCGATTCTTTCTCTCTCACCCCTGATGGTGCCCTCCAGAGCTTTTCTAGTCAGTACTTGATCTAAACACAAGAAGTTTTAAATAAATCTATGAAAAAAAATAATAATAATAAATCTACTATAAGTAGCCATAAAACAAATTGCCTTTTAATAACCAAAGGCAAGTAAGGACAAATCCTGGACTATTACTTCTAAGAAGTAACATGGGTCACCAGTTTGTTAGACTATTAGTTCTAGCTAGAAATGCTTTTCCAAAAAAGTAATTAGAAAAAGAGTATAGCAAAATGCCTTCTGGGGCGCCTGGGTGGCTCAGTCGTTGGGTGTCTGCCTTTGGCTCAGGTCATGATCCCAGGGTCCTGGGATCGAGCCCCACATCAGGCTCCCTGCTCAGCGGGGAGCCTGATTCTCCCTCTCCCACTCCCCCACCTATGTTCCCTCTCTCACTGTGTCTCTCTCTGTCAAATAAATAAATAGAATCTTAAAAAAAGAAAGAAAGAAAGAAAGAAAAATGTCTTCTTCTCTTGAACTGCTCAAGTTCTAAAGATCCCATGACATGAAGGTTGGTTGAATGTGTGAGTAGCTGGTGTATATCTGGGTTGTAGGAGGGTCCATCTATTGGGTTTTTATTGTTGATAATTAGCAACATTGTTATTGGTAACAGTACAAAGACTAATAGTAGGTAATTAAGATAATTACAAATGTGTTATTATTAATAGAATAAACATTGTTATCAGTAGGAAACTGGTTCTTTTTTTTTTTTTTTTTTTTTAAGATTTTATTTATTTATTTGACAGAGAGATCACAGTAGGCAGAGAGGCAGGCAGAGATAGTGAGAGGGAAGCAGGCTCCCCGCCAAGCAGAGAGCCCGATGCGGGGCTCGATCCCAGGACCCTGAGATCATGACCCGAGCCGAAGGCAGCGGCTTAAACCACTGAGCCACCCAGGTTCCCCCAGGAAACTGGTTCTTAACTCTGTCTCTCCTTTTCTCTGATTTATTCTAAGGCATAAATTTTTGTTTGCTTTATACTCATCGCCTGACTCTACTACCAAGTTTTGCAAGCAATACTCAGTCTTGTCTAATGGAAGAGTAAATACTAATAACGTATGTTTCCCTTTCTTCAGTTTTTTAAAAAGTGAGAGAGAAGTCACAAAGGACACGGTTTCAGGGGCACACATACTGATTTGACAGATTGTGAAGTGATCACCACAATGAGTTCAGTGAACAGCCGTCACCCACACAGTTACATTTTCTCCTCATGGTGAGAACTTTTAAGATGGAGTGTCTTAGCAACTTCCAGATGTATGGTACAGCCTTGTAAACTATAGTCGCGAGGCTGTCCATTACATACCCAAGACTTACAACTGGAAGTTTGTGCCATTTAACCAACTTCAGAGAGTATAGGGGCGCCTGGGTGGCTCAGTGGGTTAAGCCTCTGCCTTCGGCTCAGGTCATGATCTCAGGGACCTGGGATCGAGCCCCGCATCGGACTCTGCTTGGGGGGGAGCCTGCTTCCCCCCTCTCTCTCTGCCTGCCTCTTTGCTTACTTGTGATCTCTCTCTGTCAAAATAAATAACATCTTAAAAACAAAAGTACAAACTTTTGAGAGGTGGGTAAAATGGGTAAAGGGTAAAGGTGGTCAAATGTAGTTTTTGTGGGTAACCCAAGGAAGATAATGTATCGTCTTTCTGTTTTTATTCTGCTGGAATGTGGAAGGTTACAGGTGGTGACCACAGAATGTAGCAATGGAAGTGGGCCATGGAAAGGGTTTTTTTAAGCTCTTAAGAGAAGAGTTTCTAGGGGGAACCTGTCATTCCAAAGAGAGACCGTGAGGGTGTTGGTTTTCCCTTCTCCCCGCAAAGCAAGGTGCCTCCTCACCCTCCAGTCGCTCCCTGTGCTCTCCTCACTCCTAGCCTGGTCCCGCCCATATTGCCTCCGCTTCTCTCTCTAGCCCATAAGATCCCCCAGGACAAGGACCACTTTTATCCACCTCCACGTCTTCAGGCCTGGCAGAACCCCAAGCATGTGGTAAGCGCTTTGACAAATGTTGGCTTGAACAAATGAACTGTCAAGGGAGGTCTAAGAATTTTAGAGGAAGAAGAAAATAAAGTAGGAAAGCTGTTTAGGATCAGTTTTGTGCTTCTTAAAACCTAATCAGAGGCTGGACACTGAGTTTCAGGGGGTCATATTAGCAGCAAGAAACCCAAATCCACTGGTTCTTGGCGCCAAGTATTTCTAAGGGCTTCCAGGGGCAGCTCTTCTGAGTGCGCAGGCCACACACGTGGAGGAGGTCCGGTTGCCACCCCCTCACCAAAGTTTACATTTGGTGAACTCTGGAGCTGGGCACAGGCAACCTCCTTAACATTCATCAGTCCCGGGTGCCTGGGTGGGTTGGTCATTTGGGGGTCTGCTTTCGGCTCAGGTCATGATCCCTGCATCCTGGGATTGAGCCCCACATCGGGCTTCTGCTCAGTGGGGAGCCTGCTTCTCCTTCTCCCTCTGCCTGCCGCTCTGCCTACTTGCACTCTTTCTCTGTCAAATAAATAAATAAAACCTTTAAAACAAAGCAAAACAGCATTTTTCAGTCCCCCCATCCTGCACCTAATAGCTGTGCTTGGGAAAAGGAGCAGTCCCGCTGCTGTTCTCACTAGCTTCTGGCAGAGTCCTGGCCTGAGGGAAGGTAGAACTGTGAGTGCTCACTTTCTCTCTTGCCGCTTTCTCCAAGAGCCTGAAGCAAGGCTGCTGGTTCACTGTGGTAGATGGCCCTGCTTAAACCAACCAGGTGGGTCACCTGGGTGGCTCAGTTGGTTGTGTCTGCCTTCAGCTCAGGTCATGATCTCAGGGTCCCAGGATTGAGTCCTGCCTCGGGTTCCCTGCTCAGTGGGGAGCCAGCTTCCCCCTCCCCCTCTGCTCCCGCCCTGTCTCTGGATTTCTCTCTTTCAAATAAATAAACTCTTCAAAAAAAAAAAATAAATCAACCAGATGAATAATTCCCTCCCCTAGGAGATAGATGTGGGCCTTGAGATAGGGTCAGGGGCACATTTGAAGGCAAGGTGGTTTGCAGTCCTAGGGATGATTGACTTCTGGGACTAAGGCTTTGCTTGTAGGAAAGCAAGCAGCTCTTTGCTTCCTCTCCTCCCTGAGAGGTAGCCTCCCCCCTACACTCAGCCCCTGCACACAGCTGCCTGGAGTTGCAGCCACCAGCCCTTCTCTCTCCGCGATGTTTCCAGGATGCACCCGAGATAAATGAATCTCAGCAGTGAACGAAATTTAGACTCAAGCTGGCCATCCCTCTTTTCCCAGCTAGCACCGTACATTTGAGATCAGGGATGCATTTTGATTTTGCTGTAGGCTGCCCTTGATGACAGCGACATCGGTTAGGATGTCAGAAGGAAGACAGAAGCAACCCTCTTGGTGCACTGCGGTCCTCTTCTTCACAGCGTTATTTCGGACTGTGAGTGCTTGGCTGGCCATGTGCACGCCAGGCATGTTAGCTGTTAATTCTTTTCGTGGGTTATCGGATTTACATGGGGCATTACCTCCAAGCTCCCCGGGATGCAGGGAGAGGTTTGCTCAAACGTAGCTCAGAAGGGCTGCTCATGCCGGTGAGAACTCGGGGATATCGCGTCGACCGTGGAGACAAACTATTTGGGTTCGGACCCCAGCTCCACCACTGTCCGCCTGTGTGACCTGTGTCTCTCTTCCTTAGATGTAAGAGGGGGACAGTCACAGTACCCACTTCATAAGGTGCTTGTGAAGATTGAAATGAGTTACATAATGTCCGGAAGAGGCAAATATAGAGACAACTGTAGTGTAAGCATTTCCAGGGGCTAGAGGACTTGGGGAAAACTGCGGAACAACTACATATGGGCTCAGGGTTTCCTTCGGGGGTGACTGAGACGTTCTACAGTTGGTCTGATAGTTGCACAACTCCGTGAATATACTAAGAACCACTCAGTTGTATGTAAACTTTAGACGGGTCAGTTGCGCGATGTGCAAATGATCTCTCCATAAAGCTGTTATTAAAAAGGAGTCACATAAAATGCTTAGAACAGTGTCTACACATCATAAATGTTAGCCGTTATTGGTGTTATTATCAGAATGTGTGTCTCTCTTGAGCTTATTAGAATCTGTTCTCCCATTACTGAAGCCAGACACTGTCCTTTTTAAGGGTTTTTTTTTAGGGTCCTGGCTTGTGAATCTTGGTTCTTGTATCAGTCTGAGTTCTCCAGAGAAACAGAATAGGATGGAGAGATCTGTATCTTTGTATCTGTACCTATACCTGTATTTCTCTATATCAGATATATGTATATATAATATATAAATAATATATAATTTATGATAAAGATAAAATATATATTATAAGGGGCGCCTGGGTGGTTCAGTGGGTTAAAGCCTCTGCTTTCAGCTCAGGTCATGATCTCAGGGTCCTGGGATCGAGCCCCATATCGGGCTCTCTGCTCAGCAGGAAGCTTGCTTCCCCATTTCTCTCTGCCTGCCTCTCTGCCTACTTGTGATCTCTCTCTCTGTCAAATAAGTAAATAAAATATTTTTTTCTAAGATTTTATTTATTTATTTGACAGAGAGAGATCACAAGTAGGCAGAGAGGCAGGCAGAGAGAGAGAGGGGGAAGAAGGTTCCCTGCCGAGCAGAGAGCCCGATGCGGGACTCGATCCCAGGACCCTGAGATCATGACCTGAGCCGAAGGCAGCGGCTTAAACCACTGAGCCACCCAATTGTTTAAAACTACATAATAATATATAAATAATTTTAATATGTATCTAATATAAATAATAATTACATATAAAATATATAATATGTATATATGTGTGTGTATGTATATAGAATATATATGTGTTATGTATAATATATACATATAACATACATATGTGTATGTATATATAATATAGTATATTTACATAGTGTATATTTTATTCTATAATATACATAAATATAATACATAAACATACATTAAAATATTTGCTTAATATGTGCATATATATACACACAGGCCTATTCATCACAAAACAAGGAGGAAATACTCATGATAACTGCAGTCCTTGTTTCTGTAGCTTGTTACAAGATCATGGCTGATATTTATAACTTCCCTTCTACTATTCATCTGTATTTCTTTTGTCTTCAGCAAGCACTTGAGCGGATCATGGTTCTTTACTTGGAGAGTTTCAGACCTTCATATCTGAGGGGTCTGGGCCATTAGTAGTCCTTCCTGGACTGGATGGTGGTCATTTTCCGTTGACTTTCATCACAAGGCATGGTAATACTAAGAGACACCATTGCAGCTCTCTTGTTTTCCAGACTTTCTCCTTCTTTTCTTCATCATTGAATAGCTGCCCAGTTTGCACCTAGTGGTCGGGATCAGTCCTCTTTGCCTATTGATTCATGAGGAGCCCAAAGTGACTGGGTGGTGGGGTTAACTTTGGGTTCCGTTGGAGTCATTGTTGTGTCCCCTGGTAGAAGCAGACCTCCCTCTGGAACAGACCTCTAGCTAGCAGGGTATAAAGATGTGGGCACAGGAAGCAAAAATTTTGCTAATGGGTCAGTAGAGGTAATAGTGAGTGGGGCCACTCCCCTTTCCACCTCATGATCCCTGGACTAGTGGATCCAGGCTACTGGATAGAAACACCATCTATTGGACACAGACTTGGAGCAAATACAGACTCTGGAGAACCTTGCTAGAGCCCCACCGTGTAGTTCTACCTTGTCATTCTGGCAAGCCAGCTGCTTCAGGACGGTGGGGAACATTCTAAGACCAATGAGCATGGGCCCTTGTACACTTCTTTTGTTGTGAAGTGAGTTTTCTTGATCAGAAGTGATGCCATATGGAATACCATGGCAGGGGATAGGATATTCTGGAAGTCCACGGACGATAGTTTTGGCAGAAGCGTTGCATGCAGGGAAAGAAAATCTGTATCCGGAGTAGGTGTCTATTGCAGGAAAGACAAAATGCTGTCCCTTCCGTGATGGCGGAGGTCCAGTGTAATTGATCTGTCCCCAGGTAGCTGGTGCAGCACTCCCAAGAACGGTCCCGTATCAAGGGCCAGGGTTGGACTCAGCGGCTGGCTGAGCGGCGCTCCGTGATGGCTGTAGCCAGGTTGCCCTTGTTGAGTAGAAACCCATGTTGCTAAATGTGTGGATAACCTCCATCCCAGCCACCACAGACACTTTATTCGTGAGCCCACGGGGCGATGACAAGAGTGGGATGGGAAAGAAGCCGAGGGGTATCCAGAGAACAAGTTATCTTGTCCACTTGATTATTAAAATCTTCCTCTGCTGAGGTCACTCTTTGGTGAACATTCGCATGAGACACAAATATCTTCACATTTTTGGGCCATTCAGGGAGGTTTATCCACATACCTCTTTCTCCACATTTCTTTGTCACTACTTTCCAACCATGTTCCTTCCACGTCCCTAACCATCCATGGCTACAGACCATGAATTGGTACATAATTGCACATGTGGCCCTTTCTCCTTCCAAGCAAAGTGCATAGTTAGATGTTCTGCCTGAAGTCCTACCTGCTGAGAAAATTTCCCGGAACATTATCTTTCAGAGGTGTCCCAGAGAGGAGTTGTAGAGCTGTAGCTCTCCACTTTGGGACACGGCCTGTATATCATACGGAACAGTCTGTAAACCAGGCCTGAGTGTTTGTTTTCTCTGTCACCTAATTATAGGGAACTCCCTATAAGGCCATAGGTGAAGCCTGGGAGAAATAAGGCAGTGTAGCAGGAGTAGGGACCGTGGGCATTTGGGCCATCCAATTGCATAGCTTTCCTGGGCCTTCAGAACCTCCTCCAGCCTGATCACATAGATACCATTTCCATTTGGTGATGGAGTGTTGCCAGGAACACCCACCTTTATGGCTTGGTGTGGCATAGTATACCCCCAGTACAGGCAGCTCAGGTGGCATGGTAACCTAATGGACCATCGTCAAGTGTTCAGTCTCTACTAGGGCCCAGTTGGAGGCCAAGAGCTGTTTCTCAAAAGCAGAATAGTTATCTGTAGATAATGGCAGGGTCTTGCTCCAAAATCTAAAGACTGTGCTCTGATTCACCCTTCCTCCTCCGTCTTGTTATATTTGGGTCTTCAACAGTTTAGATGATGCTCACCCACATTGGTAAGGGTTTTCTTCTTGACTCAGTGTACTGATCCAAGTGCTAATTACTTCCAGAAGCCCACTCGCAGACAGCCAGAAATAATGTTTGGCCAGCCATCTGAGCATCCTTTAGCTCAGACAAGTTGACACATAAAATTAACCATCCCATGTAGTAACTGTTAGCTATACATAGTTATTTAAATTTAAATTAATTAGAAGAAAAATTCAGTTTCTCAGTCATGCTGGCCATATTTCATACTTTCCATAACTAGACTTAATAACCAGTGGCTACTGTGTTGGGCAGTGCAGATAGAGAATGTTTCCATCCTTGTGGAAAGTTCTAGTGGACAGGGCAGCTTCAGAGGATGAAAGAAATGAAATGATCATCTGGTTTTACAGAAATCATAGGACAGGAAAGTAGAATCACAAAGAGAAATGCTCTTCTCTGAAATAATCCCAGAATATTCGATAATGGTAGAAATGATAGAGGGGCAGGGAAGGCGGGTAATGTTTTAAAACTTTAGCTGGTCTCCCTGGACATCTTTAATTGGGTATGTGCATAAAATTCCAGTTCCTCTCCCAACATCAAGATTCTCAAAACCTCTTTCTACACAGTTTCCTTCTAGGATGAAGGCTCCCAACTTTGTCCCTGAAGTTGCTAAACCTTCTGTAAATCTGAAGCAAGTCTTTTGACCTATCTCCATCCATTTTTCTATGAATTAAATGAGAAACCGGGGAAAAGATATGCTGGTAGTGTATGTCCCTGATTTAGGCAGAATCACATACTTGCTCCCAAAGACAAAGTTAAAAATGATTCTGTTTTCTGGAAAGATGTGAGTAGATCAAACCTCTAGGTCTGAGTTTTGTATGTGTGAACAATGAACTTTCTGGCCTATTCTGGTAGGGCTCCCATGGCCCTCTGTAATAATACTGATTGCTAACATTTATTGGGGTGTTACTGGGACCACGCACTATGCCAACCACTTGTATACTTTATTTTGTAACCATCCCCTGAAGAGATTACTCTTATTCATCTCTCCTTACAAGTAGGGAGGCAACTAGAGGCTAGATGACTCTTCAAGGTCACACAGCTTACGTCTAGTGGATCCAAGATTTAACCTAGCTCGACTGACTGAAAGTACTGAAAGTTCGTGCTCAGAACTTTGACATTGTACTTTTTCTTTTCTTTTCTTTTTTTTAAAGATTTTATTTATTTATTTTACAGAGAGAGATCACAAGTAGGCAGAGAGGCAGGCAGAGAGAGAGGAGGAAGCAGGCTCCCCGTGGAGCAGAGAGCCCGATGCGGGGCTCGATCCCAGGACCCTGAGATCATGACCTGAGCCGAAGGCAGCAGCTTAATCCACTGAGCCACCCAGGCACCCCTTCTTTTCTTTTTAAAAAATGTTTATTTATTTATTTGGCAGATAGAGATCACAAGTAGGCAGAGAAGCAGGCAGAGAGAGAGAGGGGGAAGCAGGCTCTCTGCTGAGCAGAGAACCCAATGCGGAGCTCAATCCCAGGACCCTGAGATCATGACCTGAGCCGAAGGCAGAGGCTTAACCCACTGAGGCTCCCAGGTGCCCCTGTACTTTTTCTTGATTGTGTCTCTGGTATCATGTTCTGTGTTGGGTTTGCTCTATTTGCTGTCTGTCTCTCCTTTCAAGACTTGGAATGTCTTAAGGGGAAAGTCAATGCCTTCTCTTTTTTTGAAATTTATAGTTGTTTTTATTTACCAAGGCTGTTTCCATTGTTTGAGCTCCCTCCTTTTCCTGGCATTGTATAGTTTGCCTCCCACTATGGCAGCAAAAAGGACAAGAAACACTCTTTTTCTCCAGCCACCAGGGCATGGACATGGGACCTGGCTTGGCCAATCACTTCTCCCATCCAGAATATTGAACTAAGGACACAGAAGACAATGAGATGAGAAGGCCTTGCTCATGGTGTTGGTGGCATCCAGCAGTGACCTGTGGTGGCAGTGGTAGCATTCTAACCTAGTGGTTTCTGCTAAAAAAATGGTGGTTGTCTTCCTGCTTACTGGTTCTCCATAGCTGCTCCTTCTCTTGTCCATTTTCCAAGCCCACTTCTCCTGCTTCCCATCTGTTTCTTCCAGAATATCCTTTTTTTTCCTGCTACCTACAACCAAGAGTCATAACTAACACAGTCATCATGGCATATCCAAAGGATGGGGTTGGTGCATTAGTAAATGTCCTCTGAATGAATGAATGAAATCTTATAAGCCATCAATATACCTTATAGATGGATGGACCAAAAGAGTAAATAGGATAAGAATGAGTATGTTTTAAGAATTGTGGAAGGTGAGGTTGGGGGATGATAGTTTCCCATTTAAAGTCTTCCAATTTTAGTTTTCCTGATGTTATTGTAATGTAGGAGCTCTGACAAAGACAAGGTATAGGACATGAAGTATCCATTCTTAAAAGTGCAGTTAGAAAGGAAAAATCTAGGGTGCCTCTGGCTTAGTCAGTTAAGTGTTCAACTCTTGATCTCAGCTTAGGTCTTGACCTCAGGGTTGTAAGTTCAAGGCCCCAAGTTGGGCTCCGTGTTGGGTGTGGAGACTACTTAAAAAGGAAGAAGAAGGAGGAGAAGGAGAAAAAGGAGGAGGAGGGAGAGGAGGAAAAGGAGAAGGGGGGAGAAGGAGGAGGAGGAGAAGTAGAAGAAAAAAAGGAAAAAAAATCCCTCTGCTTAAATCTGAGGTGCAAGTCTTTAATTTTCTCTGAAGCTTCCTACAAAATCCACTATGGGTCCCTTCAACAACTGGTTTTCAAACACAGTCACTTTGACCCCTCCAGGTTTCTGGTTACTCTGCTCACATGGTGACATACTTGTACCCTGTGTTTTGTTTCCTGCAACTTTTTTTTTTAAGATTTTATTTATTTATTTTGACAGAGAGAGATCACAAGTAGGCAGAGAGGCAGTCAGAGAGAGAGAGAGGGAAGTAGGCTCCCTGCTGAGCAGAGAGCCCGATGTGGGACTCGATCCCAGGACCCTGAGATCATGACCTGAGCCGAAGGCAGCAGCCCAAACCACTGAGCCACCCAGGCGCCCTGTTTCCTGCAACTTTGATGAAGAGCAAAGATTAGTATGTCTTCACCTTTCATGAGTCATACCAAGACATTAGGAAAGGCTTTGAAAGGATTTTGTTCAGGCTTCCACCAGGAAGTATTTCATAAAATTAATCCTCATTAATCAGCACTCCAATACTCCAGAAGGCATCCAAGTTGACATTTGAATTCACACAAAATGCAAATGAAGAAGTGAGCACAAAAGTGGGGGAAAATTGTTGAAACCTTGTATGGAAAAATACTCATTTTTGTAGCAATCCATCAAAACAGTTAATTATGAATTATTTTTGTGCTTTCAAAGTTGTTCTTTCCTTCAATGAGTAATTATCTGATGGTCTAAACCTTCTTACTTTCTTAGTTTGGTTTTACACATTATTTACACTTGTATCAGTCATGGGTCCCCAGGAAACAGGAAGCACACTCAAGACTTTGCCTGCTATTCATCTTATTTACCAGGGAGAGAGAGAGAGAGAGAAACAAAGGGAGAGAGACATCAGAATCCTGTACCTCTGCCCTTTGAACAGATTCCAGACTCCCAGCAGTGGATTACTAGGCTTTGCAAGACTATTAGGATCCCTCGTACCTCCAATCTTATCTTATCATGCTGCACTTCTGCCTGTTCTTCAAACATTTCTGCTACTGTCTTTGTAGTAAATATGTATTTCCTACTGTGTCATTTTAATTCCTTTGTCATTTCTTTCTGAGTTTTTGTTTTGCTGGTTGCTCAATGAACCTCTTACTCCATCAGAATCTAGCTCTAACACAACTTGATCTCTATATAGCTTCATTCTCTTCCCCTCTCTCCTTCGTGCTATTATTGTCATACAGATTACATCTTTATTAATTAAGGGACATCGACACAGATCTATAATTATTGCTTGATTTCAGTTGTTTTTCAAACCAGACAGGAGAATAAAAAGACTTACAAACCAAAATACATGAATAACTGTCTTTTATGTTTACCTGTAATCTAGCCTTTACTTTATTTCTTCATGTGAGTTTAGGTCACTGTCTAGTATCATTTCATTTCAGCCTGAAGAACTCTGTCTGGTATGTCTTATAGGGCAAATTTGCTACTAACGAGTTCTTTCTGTTTTTAATTTATCTGAGAATATCTTAATTTCTCCTTCATTTTTGCAGCATAGTTTTGACAATATAGAATCCTTGATTGACAATTTTTTTTTCTTTTAGCACTCTGAATGTGTTGACCTATTGCTTATGGCTTCCATGGTTTTTATGAGATATTAGTTATTCATCTTATCGAGGCTCCCTTGAATGTGATGAATCAGTTCTCTCTTGCTGCTTTTGAGATTCTCTCTTTGTCTTTCAAAGTTTGATTATGGTATGTCTTGTTGTGGTTCTTTTTCTATTTGTTCTCTGTGGAATTTGTTGAGCTTCCTGGATATGCAGATTAATTTGTTAAATTGAATTTGGGGAGTTTTCATTATTCTTTAAATATTCTTTTTGCACCTTTCTCTCCTCTCCTTCTGGGAGCCCTATTGTACGTATGTTGGCATACTTAACGATATCCCAGAGGTCTCTGAGGCTCTGTTTATTTTTGCCCATTCATTTTTCTTCCTCCCCTCAGATTGGATAATCTCCGTTGACCTCTCTTCAAGTTCTCAGATTCTTTATTCTTCCTGATAAAATATGTTGTTGACCTCCTCTAATGACTTTTTAAATTTGTTATTGTGCTTTTCAACTCTAAAATTTGTGTTTGGTTCTTTTGAAAATTTCATCTCTTAATATTTTGTTTGGTGAGATGTTATTCTCAAACTTTTTTTAGTTCATTATAAATGTTTCAGATAGCTCTTTAAACATATTGAATATAGCCGATTTATTTTTTTTTAAAGATTTTATTTATTTATTTGACAGAGAGAGATACAAGTAGGCAGAGAGGCAGGCAGAGAGAGTGAGAGGGAAGCAGGCTCCCTGCCAAGCAGAGAGCCTGATGCGGGACTCGATCCCAAGACCCTGAGATCATGACCTGAGCCGAAGGCAGCGGCCTAAACCACTGAGCCACCCAGGCACCCAAATATAGCCGATTTAAAGTCTGTCTGATAAGCCCAGTGTCTGGGCTTCTTTTAGAGTGGTTTCTATTGATTGATTTTTTTTTTTTAAGATTTTGTTTATTTATTTGACAGAGGTCACAAGTAGGCAGAGAGGCAGGCAGAGGGGTGTGGGGAAGCAGGCTCCTGCTGAGCAGAGAGCCTGATGTGGGGCTGGATCCCAGAACCCCGAGATCATGATCTGAGCTGAAGGCAGAGGCTTAACCCACGGAGCCATCCAGGTGCCCCTATTGATTGCTTTTTTCCTTTGCAGGTTATATAGACTTTTCTTGACTTACGCAGGGTTGTACCCTGATAAACCAATTGTAAGTTGAAAATACCATAAGTTGAAAATACCATAAGTTAAAAATGGATTTAATACACCTAACCTCATAGCTTAGCCTAACCGACCTTGAATCTGCTCAGAACATTTACATTTGCCTACAGCTGGGCAAAGTAATCTAACACAAAAACTACTTCATAACAAAGTATTGACTAGTTCAAGTAATTCAGTGAATACTGTACTGAAAGTGAAAAATAAAATGGTTATATGGGTACAAAATTGTCATAAGTGTATTGGTGGTTTACCCTCATTATCACATGGCAGACTGGGAGCTGCCATATCCGGCATTACCCCAGAATATTGTACCACATATTGCTAGCCAAGGGAAAAAAATCAAAATTCAGAGTATAGTTTCTACTGAATGCATATCACTTTAGCATCATCATAAAGTCAAAAAATGATAAGTTGAACCATTGTATACTAGGAACTGTCTGTACTTCCTTGTTTCTTTGAATGTCCCACAACTTTTAATTGGAAACTGGACATTTTAGGTGATATAGTTTGGTAAATCTGGAAATCAGTTTCCTCTGTGCTCTCCCGCCAGGGTTTTTGTTGTTGCTGTCTGTTGTTAACACTTTTTTGTCTAGTGACCTTATTGAAGTAATTCTCTGAAGGCTATATTCCTTGATCATATTGGCCACTGAACTCTCTTTGCTTTGCTTAGTGTCAACTAGTGATTGGACAGAGTAAATGCCTGGAACCAATAAGTCTTTCCCAGGGAGCTTTGTATGTAGCTGGGTTTGGCTTGCCTTCTTTTCTTTTCTTTTCTTTTCCTTTCTTTTCTTTTCTTTCCTTTCCTTCCTTCCTTCCTTCCTTCCTTCCTTTCATTTTGTTTATTTGTTTATTTGAGAGAGAGAGAGAGTATGAGCAGGGGGAGGAGTAGAAAGAGGTGAAAAGAATCTCAAGCAGACTCTGTACTGGGCACAGAACCTGACGTGGAGCTCAATACAGGGTTCAGTCTCACAACCCTGAGATCATGACCTGAGCCAAAGCCAGGAGCCAGTGTTTAACTGACTGAGCAACCCAGGTGCCCCTGGGGCTTGCTTTCAATACTCAGCCTGGTAGTTGATAAAGCCACTTTAGCCTTCACTTCCCACTTGCGTAGAGCTTCAATGTCAGTCAGAGGTAAGAATTCAGAGCTTTCTTATGTCATTCTTGAGCATACACATGACCTGACACATGGATGGCTTCTAAATTTGCAAGAATGTGTCAGATATTGTGAAAGTCCGATGAAAATCTCATAACCCAGCTTTTCCTTTTAAGCTCTTTTAGAAAAAAAAAAAAAAGTCTATTCTTTGCCCCAGCTACTATCTACCACCTCAGGTGACCATGAAATTCAACTATATCTCTAAATGTTTTTGACCAATGCCGCCGGGGAAAAGGCTTTTTTCGTGGGGTGAGCTCCAAGTCAGGTGAAATTAGAACAGCCCTGCAAACAGGACTTCCAGGAAGCCACAAGTCAGGTCACATCTTGAGAATTCTCTAGGAAGGATGCTTTCAAGGAGCTCCAACCCAGCCCTCTCTGTGGGCTGCCAGACCACTGGATTGACCCATGATTTCAAGCTGTCAGTTTTCAAGGTTACCATAGAGGTGGTGAGAAAGGGTAAGGACTAGGGCAAGTTAAAACACCAAAATGTTTGCAATTCTTACCAAGATTTGGCCACTTTTCTTTCTTCCTTTTCTTTTTCTAACAAATGAAGTTTTTATTTAGCATACTTACAGAAAATTATATGGCAACTTTTCTTGAATAAATGCTCTCTGATTTGCTGCAAGAGTTTGGCTAATTTCTGAGATTCTGACCAAAAAAAATGATGCTGGACATTTTTGTCAATTTCCTCATTGTTTTTTGGAAGAGAAAATTTAGGGAGGCCCTATAGATTTGTGAGCTCACTCTAAATAAATTAGATCAACATCTCAGAGGATTGGGCAAAAAGCTGCATTTTTATAAGCAGGTGATTATAATCCCCAGTGATTCTTACCAAACCCTAAAATTTGAGAAGTCACTACTTTGAAATCACTGTTTTGTTACCACATTTAAAAAATCAGCCTTACTGAGCAGGCAAAACAGTGGAATTTACCTAACACCAGAAGCTGTAAGGACATCAGAACCTGCAAGCAATGATCATAGCGTTCTTTTCTTGTTTTTTCTAATCACTTTCCCAAAGAGAATAGAAAGTATCCCCAATCTTAGGGATCCCATGTCCAAATAGTATAGAAATTGCCACAAGAGCTTGATACCCTTGCTTTCCCTAAAACCGCTATTTTTTGCAATGCCCTTCACGCTACTGAAGAAGGTTGAAGGTGGGGCACCTGGGTAGCTCAGTGGGTTAAAGCCTCTGCCTTCAGCTCAGGTCATGATCCCAGGGTCCTGGGATCAAGCCCCACATCAGGCTCGCTGCTCCGCAGGGAGCCTGCTTCCTCCTCTCTCTCTGCCTGCCTCTCTGCCTAGTTGTGATCTCTGTCTGTCAAATAAATAAAATATTTTTTAAAAAAATTAAAAAGAAGGTTGAAGGTGATGTGGTTTGAAAGATCTTCGCCTTTGTGAAAACTACTTAAACCACATTGAAAAACATGGATAGAAGCATAGACAGTCCTCTTCTGTTCTGATCACTTCTTGAACATCAACAATCTGCAAACTGGAAATCACCAATCAAATCAGTGGGGAAGTAAGTTACGCTCTTGTACTTCTCAAGTAAAGGCAGATAGATGATTGCACATTATACTCTGTTTCT
Organism: Meles meles; assembly: GCF_922984935.1. NCBI lineage: Eukaryota > Metazoa > Chordata > Mammalia > Carnivora > Mustelidae > Meles > Meles meles. The sequence continues at coordinate 12,021,501 of NC_060084.1, forward strand.
TAATAATAGTTTAAGGAGTCAATGATATCGTGGTGGTGAAAATTTAGTTAGCCAAAGTGAATACATATTTATAGCTCAATCTTCATTAAGTTAGCCTGAAAAAGTATACAGATAAACTTATTTTCCAAAAAGACTTATATTAGGGACCTGCTTTGCCAGGTGGATGTGAGGATTTGGGGAGACAAGGTAGAAGCTGTTCATGAAGGCAGTTTCTGCCTAAGCCTTCCTGGCCTGGCTCCTTCACTCAGTAGCTACGTGGTGTAAGGCTCATTTTTTAATATGTCTAATCCTCAGTCACCTTATATGGAAAGTGAGCATAATAATGGCATATAGTCAACAGGAATGCTCTGAAGATTAAATGCAATAATACAAGAGAAACTCTTAGCACAATGCCTGGTAGGATATAAGTATGAAACATGCAGTACAGTCTGATTATAATTATTTGTTTTGTCATGACATAGGTATAAAGTGCTCAGCATAATGGCTGTTGTGTAGCCAATGCCCTGAATCTGTACTGCTCATCATAGCAGTCACAGATCACCTGTGGCTACGGAGCACTAGAAATGTGGCTAGCCTGAATTGTGATGTGCTTTGAGTATAAAACTCATACTGAATTTCAAAGACTTAATACATTGAAAAGGTAATAAAATATCTCATTAAATGTTGCTATCACTAGACAAGGATAGCGCAGAAAAAGAAAATTACAGGCCAATATTCCTGGTGAACATAGATGCAAAAATCTTCAATTAAATATTAGCAGGTCAAATTCACCAATACATTAAAAGGATCATATACCATGATTAAGTGGGATTCGTTCCAGGGATGCAAGAATGTTTCAACATATGAAAATCAATTAATGTGATATACCACATTAACAGAATAAAGGATAAAATCTCTATAGATGCCAAAAGAGCATTTCATGATATTCAACAATCTTTCATGATTAAAAACTCTCAACGAACTAGAAATAGAATGAAATTATCTTAAGATAATAAAGCCCATGACTAACATCACACTCAATGGTGAAAAACTGAAAGCTTGTCCTCTAAGATTAGGAATAAGACAAGGATACCCACTTTCCCCACTTTTATTGAACAGAGTATTGGAAGTTCTAACCATAGAAATTAGGCAGGAAAAAGAAATTAAAGGTACCCAAATCGTAAAGGAAGAAAACTGAAAAGGAAGGAAATTGTTATTATTTGCAGATGACATGATATAATACATAGAAAATCTTAAGGACTGCATCAAAAAACTGTTAGAACTAATAATTCGGTAAAGTTGCAGGATACAAAATTAATATAAAAAATATGTTGCATTTCCAAACACTAATAGTGAATTATTGGAAAGAGAAATCAAGAAAACAAGCCTGTTTACAATTGTATCTAAAAAGAACAAAATAGGCTTAGCTGGTTAAACCTCTGCCTCTGGCTCAGGTTATTATCCCAGGGTCCTGGGATCAAGTCCCACATCTTGTTTCATTTTTTTCTCTCTTCCCCTATGATCCTCTACTTTGTTTCTTAAATTCCACATATCAGTGAGATCATATGATAATTTTCTATCTCTGATTGACTTATTTTCCTTAACGTAATACCCTCTGGTTCCATCCATGGCATTGCAAACGGCAAGACTTAATTTTTTGAAGACTGAGTAATATTCCACTGTATGTATATACCACATCTTTATCCATTCATCTGTCGATGGACATCTCGGATCATTTCATAGTTTGACTATTGTGGACACTGCTGCTATAAACATTGGGGTGCAGGTGCCCCTTCGGATCACTACATTTGTATCTTTGGGGTAAATGCCTCATAGTACAATTGCTGGGTCATAGGTAACTCTACTTCCAACTTCTTGAGAAACCTCCATGCTGTCTTCCAGAGTGGCTGCACCAGCTTGCGCTCCCACCAACTGTGTAGGAGGGTTCCCCTTTCTCTGCATCCTTGCCAACATCTGTCATTTCCTAACTTGTTAATTTTAGCCTTTCTGACTGGTGTGAGGTGGTATCTCATTGTGGTTTTGATTTGTATTTCCTTGATGCTGAGTGATATTGAGCACTTTTTCTCGTGTCTGTTGGCCGTTTGGACGTCTTCTTTGCAGAAATGTCTATTCATGTCTTCTGCCCATTTCTTGATTGGATTATTTGTTCTTTGGGTGTTGAGTTTGAAAGATTCTTTGTAGATTTTGGATACTAGCCCTTTATCTGATATGTGATTTGCAAATATCTTCTCCCATTCTGTCCATCGTCTTTTGGTTTTGTTGACTGTTTCCTTTGCTGTGCAAAAGCTTTTGATCTTGATGAAGTCCCAATAGTTCTCTTTGCCTTTGTTTCCCTTGCCTTTGGAGATGTGTCTAGCAAGAAGTTGCTGCAGCTGAGGTCACAGAGGATTTTGATGGACTCCTGTCACACATTGAGGTCTTTCATCCATTTTGAGTCTGTTTTTGTGTATGGTGTAAGGAAGTGGTCCAGTTTCATTTTTCTACATGTGGCAGTCCAATTTTCCAAGCACCATTTGTTGAAGAAGATGGTCTTTTTTCCATTGGATATTCTTTCCTGCTTTGTTCAAGATGAGTTGACCATAGGGTTGAGCGTCCATTTCTGGGTTCTCTATTCTGTTCCACTGATCCATGTGTCTGTTTTTGTGCCAGTACCATATTGATGATTGATGATTTACAGCTTTGAAATAGAGCTTGAAGTCTGGAATTGTGATGCCACCAGCTTTGGTTTTCTTTTTCAACATTGCTCTGGCTATTCAGGGTCTTTTCTGATTCTTTAGAAATTTTAGGATGGTTTGTTCCAGCTCTGTGAAAAAAGTTGATGGTATTTTGATAAGGATAGTTTTGAATGTGTAGATTGCTCTAGGTAGGATAGACATTTTAACAATATTTATCCTTCTAATCTGTGAGCATGGAACATTTTCCATTTCTTTTGTGTTTTCTTCAATTTCTTTCATGAGTGTTTTATAGTTTTCTGAGTTCAGATCCTTTGCTCCTTTGGTTAGTTTTACCTGTAGGTATCTTAAGGTTTTTGGTGAAATTACAAATGGAATTGACTCCTTAATTTCTTTCTTCTGTCTCATTGTTGGTGTATAGAAATGCAACTGATTTCTGTGCATTGATTTCATATCCTGCCACTTTGCTGAATTCCTGCCCGAGTTATAGCAGTTCTGGAGTAGAGTCTTTTGGGTTTTCCACATAGAGTTCATGTCATCTGCAAAGAGTGTGAGTTTGACTTCTTTGCCAATTCGGATGCGTTTTCATTCTTTTTGTTGCCTGATTACTGAGGCTAGGACTTCTTATACCATGTTGAACAACAGTGGTGAGAGTGGATGTTCCTGATGTGTTCCTGACCGTAGGGGAAAAGCTCTCAGTTTTTCCCCATTGAGAATGATATTCACTGTGGGTTTTTCATAGATAGCTTTTATGACATTGAGATGCGAAGAATTTTAATCAAGAAGCGATGCTGTACTTTGTCAATTGCTTTTTCTGCATCTGTTGAGAGGATCATATGGTTCTTGTCCTTTCTTTTATTAATGCAGTGTATCACATTGATTGATTTGTGGATGTTGAACTAACCCTGCAGCCCAGGAATAAATCTCACTATGTCGTGGTGAATAATTCTTTTAGTGTACTGTTGGATCCTATTGCCTAGTATTTTGGTGAGAATTTTTACAACCATGTTCATCAGGGATATTGGTCTGTAATTCTCCTTTTTGGTGGGGTAATACTGGCCTCATAAAAAGAGTTTGAAAGTTTTCCTTCCATTTCAATTATTTATTTTTTTTGAAGATTTTATTTATTTATTTGACAGCGATCACAAGTAGACAGAGAGGAGGCAGGCAGAGAGAGAGGGGGAAGCAGGCTCCCTGATGAGCAGAGAGGTGGATGCGGGGTTCAATCCTAGGACCCTGAGATCATGACCTGAGTTGAAGACAGAGGCCCAACCCACTGAGCTACCCAGGCACCCCATTTTTCACTCTTTTTGAAATAGTATCTAAAGTAGTGCTCTCTTTGGGACGCCTGGGTGGCTCAGTCATTTAAGCGTCTGCTTTCAGCTCAGGTCATGATCTGAGCACTCTGCTCAGCGGGGATTCTGCTTCTCCCTCTGTGCACACTCTCTCACTCTCCCTCTCTCTCAAATAAATAAATCAATAAATCTTAAAAATAAAATAAAATGGTGCTCCTTTTTTTTATTTTTTAAGATTATTTATTTATTTGACAACAAGGGAGATCACAAGTTGGCAGAGAGGCAGGCAGAGAGAGAGAGGTGGAAGCAGGCTCCCTGTCGAGCAGAGAGCCCGATGCGGGGCTCGATCCCAGGACCATGGGATCATGACCTGAGCCGAAGGCAGAGGCTTTAACCCACTGAGTCACCCAGGCACCCCCTCATTTCAATTTTTTTTTTTATTTATACATTTGACAGACAGAGATCACAAGTAGGCAGAGAGGCAGGCAGAGAGAGAGAGAGAGGAGGAAGCAGGCTCCCTGCCAAGCAGAGAGTCTGATGTGGGGCTCGATCCCAGGACCCTGGGATCATGACCTGAGCGAAAGGCAGAGGCTTTAACCCACTGAGCCACCCAGGTGCCCCCCCTCATTTCAATTTTTTAAAAGAGCTTCCAAAGAATAGCTATGAATTCTTCTTTAAATGTTTGGTAGAATTCCCCTGGGAAGTCATCTGGCCCTGGGCTCTTGTTTGTTGGGAGACTTTTGATGACTGCTTCAATCTCCTTACTGGTTATTGGTCTGCTGTTCAGGTTTCTATTTTCCTGTTTCATTTTTGGTAGTTTATATGTCTCTAGGAATGCATCCATTTCTTCCAGGTTGTCCAATTGTTGGCATATAGTTGCTCACAATATGTTCTTCTTAATTTTTTTTAATTTTTAAAAGATTTTTATGTATTTATTTATTTGAGAGAGAGAGATAGAGAGTGAGAGAGAGCATGAGAGGGGAGAAGGTCAGAGGGAGAAGCAGACTCCCCATGGAGCTGGGAGCCCCATGCGGGACTCGATCCCAGGACTCCAGTATCACGACCTGAGCCAAAGGCAGCCACTCAACTGACTGAGCCACCCAGGCGCCCTCATAATAAGTTCTTACAATTGTTTGTATTTCGTCATTGTTGGCTGTGATCTCTCCTCTTTCATTCATGATTTTATTTATTTAGGTCCTTTCTCTTTTCTTTTTGTCTGGCCAGGGGTTTATCAATCTTATTAATTCTTTCAAAGAAGCAACTCCTAGTTTCGTTGATCTGGTCTACTGTTCCTTTGGTTTCTATTTCATTGATTTCTGCTCTAATCTTTTTTATTTCTCTTCTCCTGCTGGGTTTAGGCTTTCTTTGCTGTTCTTTCTCCAGCTCTTTAGGTGTAGGGTTAGGTTGTATATTTGAGACCTTCCTTGTTTCTTGAGAAAGACTTGTAGTGCCATACACTTCCCTCTTAAGACTGCCTTTGTTACATCTCAAGACTTTGAACAGTTGTGTTTTCATTTTCATTTGTTTCCATGAATTTTTTAGTTCTTCCTTAATTTCCTGCTTGACCCATTCATTCTTTAGTAGGATGTTCTCTATTCTCCATGTATTTTTGAGTTCTTTCCAACTTTCTTCTTGTGATTGAATTCCAGTTTCAAAACATTGTGGTCCAAAAATATGCAGGGAATGATCCCAGTCTTTGGTACTGGCTGAGACCTATTTGTGACCCAGGATGTGATCCATTCTGGAGAATGTTCCATGTGCACTCGAGAAGAATGTGCATTCTGTTGCTTTGGGATGTAATATTCTGAATAAATCTATGAAATCTATCTGGTCCAGTGAATCATTCAAAGCCCTTATTTCCTTGTTGATCTTCTGCTTAGATGATCTGTCCATTTCAGTGAGTGGGGTGTTAAATTCCCCTACTACTATTGTAATATTATCAATGTGTTTCTTTGATTTTTGTTATTATTTGGCTTATATAATTGGCTGCTCCCATGTTAGGGACATAAATATTTACAATTGTTAGATGTTCTCGTTAGACCCTTTAAGTATGATATACTGTCCTTCCTCATCGCTTATTACAGTCTTTGGTTTAAAATCTAACTTGTCTGATACAAGGACTGTCACCCCAGCTTTCTTCTGATGCCCATTAGCATGATAAATGGTTTTCCACCCCCTCACTTTAAATCTGGAGATGTGTTTGGGTCTAGAATGAGTCTCTTGCAGCCAACATATCGATGGGTCTTGCTTTTTTATCCAGTCTGATACCCTGTATCTTTTGATTGGGAGCATTTAGCTCATTTACATTCAAGGTAACTATTGAAAGATAGGAATTTAATGTCATTGTATTACCTGTAAGGTGACTGTTACTGTATATCATCTCTGTTCCTTTCTATGTTACTTTGGGGCTCTCTCTTTGCTTAGAGGACCCCTTTCAATATTTCTCTTTTTTAAAGATTTTATTTATTTATTTATTTGACACAGAGAGAGAGACCACAAGTAGGCAGAAAGGCAGGCAGATAGTAATCAAAACAGTATGGTACTGGCATGAAAGCAGGCATCTAGAGCAACGGAACAGAACAGAGAGCCCAAAAATACACCCACACATATCTGGTCCATTCATTTACAACAAAAAAAGCAAGAATACACAATTCTTTTCAATAACTGGTGTTTCAAGGACAGTCTTTTCAATAAATGGTGTTGGGAAAACTGAATAGTCTCATGCAAAAGAATGAAACTGGACCGCTATTTGATACCATATACAAAAATTAACTCAAAATGGATCAAAGACTTGAATGTAAGAACTAAAATCATGAAACACCTAGAAGAAAGCATAGGCAGAAAGCTTGACATTGGTTTTAGCAATGCTTTTTTGGGTCTGACTCCAAAGGCAACAGAAGCAAAGCAAAAATAGGCAGAACTACAGCAATTTAAAAAGATCTGCGCAGCTGGGGCGCCTGGGTGGCTCAGTGGGTTAAAGCCTCTGCCTTTGGCTCAGGTCATGATCCCAGGGTCATGGGATCAAGCCCCATATCGGGTTCTCTGCTCCGCAGGGTCCTGGGATCAAGCCCCATATCGGGTTCTCTGCTCCTCAGGGTCCTGGGATCAAGCCCCACATCGGGTTCTCTGTTCCGCAGGGAGCCTGCTTCCTCCTCTCTCTCTGCCTGCCTCTCTGCCTGCTTGTGATCTCTGTCTGTCAAATAAATGAATAGAAAATCTTAAAAAAAAAAAAAAAAGATCTGCGCAGTAAAGGAAACCATCCACGAAATGAAAAGACAACCTTCTGAATGGGAGAGGATATTTGCAAATCATATGCCTTATGAGGGGTTAATATCCAGAATATATGAAGAACTTACATAACTCAATAACAAAACAAACAAGAAAAAAACCCAAAAAGCCCAGGCAATCCAATTAAAAAATGGGCTGAGGGGGCACCTGGGTGGCTCAGTGGGTTCAAGCCTCTGCCTTCGGCTCAGGTCATGATCCCAGAGTCCTGGGATCGAGCCCCACATCGGGTTCTCTGCTCAGCAGGGAGCCTGCTTCCTCCTCTCTCTCTGCCTGCCTCTCTGCCTACTTGTGATCTCTGTCTGTCAAATAAATAAATAAAATCTTTAAAAAGAAATGGGCTGGGAATCTGAATAGACATTTTTCCAAAAAAGACATCCACAAGGTACATGAAAAGATGCTCAATGTCAGTAGTCATCAGGGAAATGCAGGTATAGATTACAAGATATCGCTTTAACCTGTCAGAATGGTTATTAAAAAAAAAACAAAACCACTCACACAACAAGAAATAGCACATGTTAGCAAGGATGTGGAGGGAAAGGAAGGCTTGTATACTGTTGTGAGACTGTAAATTGGTGTAGTTACTATGGAAAATAGTATGCAGTGTCCTCAAAAAATTAAAACTAGAAATATTATGCAATTCAGCAATTCTGCTACTGGATATCTATCTAAGGAAAATGAAAACATTAATTCAAAAAAAATACATGCACCCATATGTCCATTGCAGCATTACTGAGAATAGCCAATATATGGAGACCATCTAAGTGTCCATCAGTAAATGAACATATAAAGAAGTTATGGTAAATATATACAGTGGAATAATCCTCAGCGATAAGAAAGAATGAAACCTTGCCATTTGGGCTTCTGGGTGGTTCAGTGGGTTAAAGCCTCTGCCTTCGGCTCAGGTCATGATCCCGGGGTCCTGGGATCAAGCCCCGCATCGGGCTCTCTGCTTGGCAGGGAGCCTGCTTCCTCCTCTCTCTCTGCCTGCTGCTCTGCCTACTTGTGATCTCTGCCTGTCAAATAAATAAATAAATAAATATCTTTAAAAAAAAAATCTTGCCATTTGTGACAATGAGATGGACCTTGAGGGTATTCGGCTAAGTACTACATGATTTCATCTATATATAGAATCTAAAAAAGAAACAAAACAAAACAAAGCAAAACCCAGACTCGTAAATATAGAGAACAGATTGGTGGTTGCCTGGGCAGGGGGTACGAAATGGGTGAAGGGGGTAAAGAATACAAGCTTCCAGTTATTAAAAAAAAAAAAGAAGTCATGGGATATAATGTACAGCATGCAGAATACAGCCAATAACATTGTTTTAGCTTTGTAAGGTGACAGATAGCAAGTAGACATTACCATGGTCATTTCCCAATGTATACAAATGTCAAATCACCAGTTTGTACACCTGAAACTAATATATAACACTGTATGCCAATTATACATCAATTTTTAAAAAAGGTTTCTATGGTGATTGCATATTGTTTTGATAATATTTTGTGTACGTTGAGTTAAAATATATTATTAAAATTAATTTTACCTGTTTTTATCTTTTTAGAATCTGGCTACTAGAAAATTTAAGTTTTCATAGGTAGCTTGCATTTGTAGCTTCTATATAATTTTCCATAAAGCATACTTTATTAGGCTTATGTTTAACCAGTTTATTGAGTATCTACTCTGAACCAGGCCATGCAAAGAGGAAGGTTTCAAGCACCATCAGAGAACACAGGGAGAACTATGCCTGAGGCATCAGGGAGGCCTTCATAGAGGAGTTGGTATCAGAGCTGGGGCTCACTCTCTCCAGGTATCAGCAGGAAATTCAAGGGTGTTGACTTGCTGTGGGCTTTGCTCCCTTTAGAAGCTTTGCCCACATCCCCAAACCCGTGAAAACCGGAAGCCAGACAAATCTTGTCTGGATTTGGCCTCCTATCCACACAGAAAGTCTCCTCTGGTAGACACAGCCATTTATACCACATCACACAAGCCCTCACCACAACAAACAGCTTTCTGTTTCCACTCCACAGTGGGCTTAGAGCTGACTTTAAAAAAAAAAAAAAAAGATGAAGAAAGAAAAAAAGTCAGAAATCTTTTATAGTCAAATAATACTGATCCCATTTAGCAGTGAAAGGAAGAGAGGTGGTCATTGGTGTGGTCCTCAAGTAAAGCAAGGCACAAAGGAATCATGATCATGGGTCATCAGTAGAGCCAGCAGGACAAGAGGGATGACACTTCCACACAAATACCCTGGGGTTCAAGTTAGGTTGAACCTTGTCATTTGTGTTCAGAGTTGGACTGGGGTACTACTGGTCTGGAAGCTTCCCAGGGTTATGAGTCAGTCACAGAACAAATCTTCTCTCTAATCCCCAAAGCCTAAAACCATCCTCAGAATAATGACTTAGCCTTAGAACATTCTAGATGTTCTTCCTAATCCAAACGATTCTACTTAATCTCTTTTCCCACCCCTAGCCTACTCTTGAAACTGATTGGCTCCTTCGGACACATTGCTTAGATGTGCTAGAGTAGGATTAATTAGTTTTTCCTTTTTCTTCCCTTTCCCTTCCTCTTCCTCCTCCTCCTCCTCCTCCTTCTCCCTCTTCTTCCTCCTCCTCCTCCTCCCTCTTCTCCTTCTTCTCCTTCTTCTCCTTCCTCTCCCCCACCCCCTGCTTTTCTTCTTCAAAGGATTTCTCAGAAACTTGAATATAAATTTTGACACTCTAGGAGGGAAACAGAATTTTCAGAGACTCCCCCCAACACCCCCAGAGACAAGAGGGGCCCGAGCTGTTTTACACTCTTATCTATTAGTCATTGGCCTCAGGCTGCCCTTGGAAGGTGGGACAAAACTTCTGAAACATCTCCAGGCACCGCAGCTCTGGCCAAGGACAAGAGAACAATGTAAGTGTGAGGTGTTGGCTTCCAACAGCCTGGAGCTGGAGAAAAGGACAACCGGTCCAGTTAGGGCATCAGCTGTGCTAAGTCACACTTCACAAAAATCCACACCAAGCCTCAGTCCTTTCTATCACTTCTATCACAAAGAATTCAACTAGTCTTTGGAAGACCTGACATGGTTCACCCGGTCATTCTCACTCCGTGTCTTCATTATCTCTAAGAAACTGTCTTACCGATAACTTATCAAAAGGAAGGGGAAATTTCACCTTGAATTTTCAAGACCATGAAGGACCAAAGGCTCATTGGTGTGAATGCACATATAGAGTAGATGAAGTCTCTTAAGGAGATGGGCTTTTAGCCAAAAATGGACTTTCTTGGTTTAGAATGAACAGGTGGGGAGGGTAGAAAAATTCTCACGTTTATGGGAGCCCTGAGCCTGATGCCCGGGGTGGCTGCATTTCTGGAAGCACAGCAGGCAGACTATGTAGAGCTCCTGGGTTCATGCACTGGGGGCAGTGTGGCCTCAGCTTTTGAGAGGACAGAAGAATGCACAGTCCCCTCGTTGGGAATCCAGATCAAGGAGGAACTCCTAGTTTCTAATATTTGCCTCTTACCTGTCTGTCCTCAAGGACAGCACCAGACAATACCACTGTTCTCCTTTTCTTCACTTCTCCTAAACCAGTTCAGAACCCCACCTTCCCCTCTGCCCCCATGGTGAGTTGGGGCTCTCTGGGCAGTCCTGAAGCCTGAGCTGTTTCAATGTACCAGTGATGTTTTACACTTTTCATCCCTTCGACTTTATGAGCTTTTGCTTATTGGCACGTGTAGTCTTTTGCAGAATCTTAGAGGCTGCTGTTAGGCTTCAACATATTTGTTTCTGGTAAAAATTTGGGGACCAGAAGTGAGGGATTTCCTGCCAGTGGGGGCTGGAGCAGAAGCTGACCATCCTAAGGACTTGTTTCTGACAATGCTGAGAAACTCAGATGCTCCAAGAAGCTTTCAGTCATGAATTTGTGAAGTTGGGTACCTGACTGAAGGAAATGAACCAAGTGGGGGAGGGGTGGAAATGGGAACAGAGATAGATGGAAGAATTATAGATTGCCAGGCCTCTGAGGCAGGTTTAGGCAAACCATTAGGAAATTCTTGAGCCAAAGTTCGCTGTCACAGGAGTCCTGGGTCTACTAGGAACCGGTGTGCTGTAGTATATGTGCCATGTGTGGTCATGGTGGGGAAAAGCTCGGGCAGGCATGGCCTCGTTGCTGTCACGGTGATGGATTTCAGAGCACCACATCTGGGACACTTGTGACTCTGGTGGGTAACATGCAAGTCTGGGCTGCCTGCCTGCATAGCTTACTTTTGTCCTCTGGTTCTTCCTGGACTCAGGTTCAGGTATACCATCTTCATCTTATGACGGACCACTCTGGCATGTCCAATTTTGTGACCTGGTAAGTCCAATCTACTATCTCTCCTCTTCCAACTTACCCACTGTGCTCTGATTTGTGGTGCTGGGCTGAGACTCTGATGTTCATGTTTTCATTTGGCAACTGGCTCCTCATTGAGCTCTGCCAATTAGGGTGCAAGGGCAAACAGAAATGTGGGGACAGGGAGGAGGGAGCTGTTCCATCCTGTTTGCTCTGTTTCTACCAACCTCAATACAGCAACTGTGCTCTACCCTGACAGGCACTTTCTACGTCTCCCAAACCAGTTTCATCACTCTCCTTAAAGATAATAGCCAGAGGTGCCTTGGTGGCTCAGTGGGTTAAGCCTCTGCCTTCTGCTCAGGTCATGATCTCAGGGTCCTGGGATCAAGTCCTGCATCGGGCTCTCTGCTTGGCAGGAAGCCTGCTTCCTCCTCTCTCTCTCTCTCTGCCTGCCTCTCTGCCTACTTGTGATTTCTCTCTGTCAAATAAATAAATAAAATCTTAAAAAAAAAAAAAGATAATAGCCAGGCAGTGCCCCCTCCCTTGAAATCTGGGGCCCAGCTCTGGAAGGTCCATCCCTCAACCTTTGAGATACCACATTAACCTGGTGGGGACTTCCCCCAAGAGGTCTGAGGTGTGGCACCCTGGGCCCCTTCCTATAATCGTCTGCGTTCCAATAGACCCAATGTCTCTCCTTTGCTCCCCTAGTCCTTGGAGTGGGGAGCTGCTTCTTGAAGTTACAATATCTGCGTTATATCAGTATTCCCTTTTTGTCTTCTTCTTGCTCCAGTACCTGTTGAATTCCCTACATTGAATTCTCTCTGTTGAAATAACTAGTGTGGTTGCTGTTTTTTAGGATAGACCCTGACTGACCATCTTGTTAAAGAATGAAACACTTCTTGGAGCTCAGATTAAATGAGATAGATTGGGGCAAAGATCAAGGTCAAAGATCAAGGCCAACTTAAGAGAGTGGGAGAGAGAATCCTCACCTAGACTGGGGGGAGCACCAGCAGACTGGTTCTGCCTAGTCAAATCCCCTAGAAGATCTCACAACTCAGCTTGTCTCCCCAGCCTCTTCCTAGGCAGCGTTCCCACAATCCTACCCCTAGACCTGTGGTAGGACCTGTCTTGTCCTCTTTTCTGCACTCCTGTGTCATTGTGCGTCACCTATTACACTTAGGTCTCAGCAGACTTATGGTCACCACACCAGATCGGCTAGTCCATCGTGGGGGGTTGCTGACACTTTATTCATTGTTGTGATGCTGCCAACTGGCCCTTTACCCTGTGACTTCTTTTGGTTCATCCCTGGCCTCCCACCAAGAACAATTTCCTTCCAGCAGTTCCTTTCCATGCCCACTGCCCATCTGTATGTGACTTATCAGAGAAGATCACTTGCCCCACATTTTTTTTAAAAGATTTTATTTATTTATTTGACAGATAGAGATCACAAATAGGCAGAGAGGCAGGCAGAGAGAGAGGAGGAAGCAGGCTTCCTGCCGAGCAGAGAGCCTGATGTGGGGCTTGATCCCTGGACCCTGGGATCATGACCTGAGCCGAAGGCAGAGGCTTGAACCCACTGAGCCACCCAGCCACCCCATGTGTGTTTGTTTTGTTTTGCTTTGTTTGTTTTATTTTCTTGTTTTTATTGGCGTATAGGGGGCATATGATGTTAACATTAACTTCGGGTGTTCAACATAGTGATTTGACATCATACGTTGTCACTTTATACACAAGTGTTGCTACGGTCTGTCCAGTTACGTGCCTGTTACAATGTCATTGACTGGATTCCTTATGCTCTGCCTCTCCCCTTCACCCATTTGGCCCATCCCACCATCTCCTTTCCCTCTGGCAACCGTCATTTTGTTCTCGGTAGTTACAGGTCTGATTCTGCTTTTGTTCATTTATTCACTGGTAGTTTTGTTTGTTTTTAGATTCTATTTATGAGTGAGATCACATGGTATTAGTCTTTCTCTGTCTGAGTTCTTTCATTTAGCATCATACCCTCCAGATCCATTCCTGTTGTCTGGGATTTGGTTTTGGGGGGCATTGAGGCTGACTTCCTCCCGCAGAGGTCCTGGGCGGGTCTGGAGGGGCAGGGGTGTGGCTGGTTCCAGCCTGTCAGCAAGACTCCGCCACCTAGTGGTGAAGGGACGGGAGGGCGGGCACCCTACTGGGAGTCAGCTCCCAGCCCAGAGGTGGTCCAGCGTCCCCGCTCAACTGCCCATCCACTCCCAGGACTCCAGATGGTGACCACCCCCGACACACACCCCCAACACACCCTTGAAAGGTGCCGAATTAAAATTTTTCCTTCTGCACCTCCTTCTAGAGCTTCCATTCTGTGGCCTTCAGACGGAAGCCTCCAAGAGCCTTAAGGTTCTTGGGATGATACCCTGCCAGCTTGGTAGGGGTGAGAGCCAGGGGAGGGATACAGCCTAAGGTCATGTGGGAGGAAGAGGGTTACATTCCCATTCGGTCTTCTAAACACAACTTTCTAACCTGGTTTGTCTTCACAAAGCTTTCCTCCCCCAGCCAGGCTCTCAGGGTGCTGGGGACACACCCCTGGCATAGGTAAGGGGTCCTGAAACTCACGGGGGGGGGGGGGGGGGGGGGCAGAGGGGGTAAGGACACTGCCAGGGGCTTATACAGGGGCCTTCCTTGCTCTTTGAATTCTAAACACATCCATTACCACCTGATGAATTTTGCCATTGTTATTTAAATAAACAGCAATTTTCTTTAATGGGCTTTTTTACTGAAAAAAAAAAAGTATATAAAAAGAAACCTCTGCACCACTATCATAAATGGAAAGCCCAGTATCTCTTGCCAAAAATACCAAGTAGCTATAGGGGCACCTGGGTGGCTCAGTCAGTGAAACATCTGCCTTCAGCTCAGATCATGATCTTGGGGTCCTGAGGTAGAGCCCCAAGTTGGGCTCCCAGCTCAGTGGGAAGTCTACTTCTCCCTCTCCAGCCCCTCCCCTCGCTTGTGCCTTCTCTGGCTGTCTTTCAAATCAATCAATCAATCAGTCAATCTTTGGAAAAAATACAAACTAGATATAAAGATAAACACAACAAAAATAAAACAGTTACTTACTGTCAATCAGTCCTAGCAACTTTTTTTGGCTGCCAAAGATAATCTCCAGCAAGGCGTTAAAGCTCATCATCAGAAGGACTGGGAGAAATTGACGTAAGGATGACTTCCTGACTGTGGTATTCAATATTATTAGAGTAAAATCATCTTACCTTTGGGGAAACACAGAGAGCAAGGCAGAGTACTGGGCGGCATCTCAGCATCCAGCAGAAGAGCCTTGAGGGACTGGCCCTGCAGACCAGGTCCCAGGTTAGGTATGCTGAGAGCAAAAGGAATGGGTTATTTTCTAGGCTCTGACTCCTGGTTGGCATTTTAAGGAGCTTCTCCTTTTCCCCAAGTAGACCTACAAGTACATGTCCTGGGCTGAAGCTGAGAAGCCCCTTGATATGTTCCCTGGATGTGTGGCTGGACTCAGGGAAGCCAGGAAGATGGGTGAGGGAAGGAACCGGCTGGGCCTTGTCCCCACAAGTTAACTGTGTAGACAACCACAAGATTTCCAAAGGAGAGAAAGGATTCCAGTATGGATCTGGTAGTGATGAGGGTGGACAAGGTACTGAGGAGAAGGTATGGGGGGGGGGTGTCTACATTGAAAACGACAGAACCCTTGGCATATAAGGACTCCATTAAATTCTAGTGTGGCTTCTGGCATCATAAGGCCATGTCCCTGGGATGACCTCCCTGCTCTTCCCTACCTGCCGAAGAAAGCTCAAGTCTGCTAGGAAAGTTTAGTCTGTTCCAGGGACTTGACGCACCTTTCTTAGAGCATTTACTAGAAAGGGCTTACAATTGAAATAGTGAATCCTTCCTCTGTCTTTTTTTTCAATAAAGCTTTTATCTATTTATTTGACACACAGAGAGAGAGACAGCAAGAGAGGGAACACAAGCAAGGGAAGTGGGAGAGGGAGAGGCAGTCTCCCCACTGAGCAGGGAGCCTGGTGTGGGGCTTGATCCCAGGACCCTGGGACCATGATCTGAGCCAAAGGCAGACGCTTAAAGACTGAGCCACCCAGGCGCCCCTTTCCTCTGTCTTTGAGATGCACATGTATCTCCTGCAGCTCAGGAGTGTCTTTCTCAAGGACCTGAAGCCATTCCCATCAGAAAGGAAGGGGTCTCTGTCTCCAGGTCTCTGTGGGAAGATGGAGTCCTAATTTGGACCATTGTCAGCTAATAGAGCTAGCCTAGCCGTATTTACACTGACCAACCCTTTGTAATTTTTTACTAGAGCCCCACTTTCTTCGCCTCCTTACTTACCTCATTCTCCCTTTAAAATATCTTGTCAAAATAAATAGATAGATAGATAGATAAATAAAATAAAATACCTGGTCAAGGGGTATCTGGGTGGCTCAGTCGTTTAAGTGTCTGCCTTCAGCTTAGGTCATGATCCCAGGGTCTCGGGATCCAGTCCCTTTTCAGACTGCCTGCTCAGCAAGGAGTCTGCTTCTCCCTCTCCCTTTGCCTGTCACTTCCCCTGCTATGCTCTCTTCCTCTGTCAAATAAACAAATAAAATATTTTTAAAAAATTAAATACCTGTTCATGTCTGCACAAATCAGAGGGAGTTCAGCCCTTTCCCCTACTATCAGTAATTACTGAATAAATTCTCTTCACTGCTCTGATTAACACTGACTAATGTCCTGCTTTATTTATCTTTACTACTGGGTATATCTGTGAGACAGATGTTTATAGGCAGGTGTTTATACCTGGGCCTGTACAGTTCCTTACAGTTAAAGGGTCAGGTTAAGGAGTCATTCCACTTAGCTTAGATCTGCCCTTATTTTGATTGTGCTTGATTAACCCAAGATGGTTAATGTCCCTACTGTGTGCCATAAATTTGGGGTAGAGTATGTGGACAGGTCTCCAGGAAGCTATTCTGACCCCTGGAAATACCTCTCAAAGTCTATGTTTCCTGATAATCCATCTATAGAACCAGAAAAGACCCCGAATAGCCAGAGCAATGTTGAAAAAGAAAACCAGAGCTGGTGGCATCACAATGCCAGACTTCAAGCTCTGTTTCAAAGCTGTAGTCATTAAGACAGTACGGTACTGGCACAAAAACAGACACATGGATCAATGACACAGAATAGAGAACCCAGAAATGGACTCTCAACTCTATGGTCAACCCATCTTCACCAAAGCAGGAAAGAATGTCCAACGGAAAAAAGACAGTCTTCTTCAAGAAATGGTGTTGGGAAAATTGGAGAGCCACATGCAGAAGAATGAACTGGACCATTTCCTTACACCACCTACAAAAATAGCCTCAAAATGGATGAAAGTCCTAAATGTGAGACAGGAATCCGTCCAATCCTTGAGGAGAACACAGGAGCAACCTCTTCGACCTCAGCTACAGCAACTTCTTGCTAGACACATTTCCAAAGGCAAAAAGGAACTATTGGGACTTCACTGAGATAAAAAGCTTTTGCACAGCAAAGGAAACAGTCAACAAAACCTAAAGACAATGGACAAAATGGGAGAAGATATTTGTAAAGTGATCAGTGAAGACAGTGTTTGGTAGAATTAACCAGGGAAGTCATCTGGGTCTAAAGTCTCCTTTGTGAGAAAGTTTTAAACTATAAATTCTATTTTGTTAATAGCTATAAGACTATTCACCTGATCTATTTTTTCTTTAATTGGTTTGGTAGTTCGCATCTTTCAAGGAATTAGTCCATTTCATTTAAATTGTCAAATCTGTTTGGGAAAAATTTAAACTCTCATTAACTCTTCAATAGTGGTAGAATTTATTTTGAGCTCACCTCTCTCATTCCTGATCTTGTTAACTTACGTCTTCTTTACTCTTCCTTATCAATCTGGCTAGAAATTTATCAATTTTGATGATCCTCCCAAAGAACCAGCTTTGGTTACATTGATTTATTTCATCTTGAATAGAGGAGGATGTCTTCACATTGCCGTTTTCATTTGCTGATTGGTGCTTTTCCCTCTCTGACTTCCTATTTATTTACTGATTTATTTATCAATGGTCTTCTCTAGGATATAAGTTTTTTCAGATAGAGAACTTACCTGTTTTCTTCATCACTGTATCCACATCACCTAGAATATGCCAAAATTCTCAAGAAATTTTCATACACCTAATGCTGAGTGATGAGCTGAACATATAGTATGTGTGTTAAAAAGGAAAATCCTCCTCTGGTGATTCAATATGTCCTCTCTTCTTCTAGAGAAAGTCTTTGGTATAATCTACAGTCTGGTAAGGAGGATGGCTTATGAACAGATACAGCAAATATGAATGGGGGGAAATTAGGGTAGATATTTAAGCTGGACCCTGAGACAGAGACAAATATCAATTCATGGAAAGGGAATAACTGCCATCCCCCAAAGAGGGCACTACCACAATGAGCAAAACCTCAAAGGCAAAAGAGAGAGAGAAAGAAGGAAGGAAGGAAGAAAGGAAGGGAGGGAGGGAGGGAAAGAAAAGAAAAAAAGAAGAAAGAAAGGGAGAGGAAGGAAGGAAGGAAGAGGGAGTGAGTGGGAGGGAGGAAGGAAGAAAAAAGGTAGGAAGGAAGGAAGAAAAGGAGAGGAAGAGAGTGGGGAGGAGGAGAGAAGAGAAGAGACGAGAAAGAGAAGAGAAGAGAAGTGTGGAGTGTATTTAGGAGTAATAAATCCAGTCTGCTCTTCTGATACCTGGACAAAAACTGGAGACACAAATGAAAGGCGGATTGAGACAGATGGCAGAAGACATTGCATACTAAAAAAGGAGGGTAAATTACAGCCAGCAGCTTTTAGCAACACACCAGAAGATTTTTAACTTGACAACAGTCAGTATGTAGGTAGTATTTAAGTGCAAAGAGACTTGCATCAGGAAGGCTTTCAAAAGATTATGCTGATTCCTACTAAGAAAATTGCAAATTGACTACAAAGTTTCTCCCCTATGAGATGGGCAAGCATTCTAAAGTTTGACCACCCACCGTTGACTCTCATATATTACTAGTAAGAGTACAAAAGGGTGTCCGGGGAATGGGATTTGACCCTACCTAATAAAACTGTAAATGCATTTACCCCTCAAACCAGCAATTTCATTTTTAGGAATTTACCCTGAAAATATTCATCTAAGTCATATAAAGTCACATATACATGACTACTCATTCTGGAGTAATTTGTAATTGCAGAATACTGATAATTATCTAAATGTACATATGCAGAAAGGAGACTGGTTTAATACACTGTGATATATCCACCCTGTGTAATACTCTAAAGTTATAACAGAAAATGAGGAAAATCTCTGAAAGTTAGTAGTATTTCATATTGTCTTTGATTTTGTTTTAAGTTTATTTCTTTGTTTAAGTACTCTCTACACCCAACCTGGGGCTTGAACTCATGACCCCGAGATCAAGATTCTCATGTTTTCTGACTAAGCCAGCCAGATGTTCCCATTTCTAGGCTACATTGTTAGGTAGAAAAGGAAAGGTGCAGATGTGGAAATAAACTATGTGTCCATCAGTGGATGAAAAGATAAAGAAAATGTGGTGTGTGTGTGGAATGTTATGGAAAAAATACAATGGAGTATTATTCAGTCATAAAAAAGAAGGAAGTTCTGCTATTTCTGACAATATGAATGGACCCTGAAGGCAGTGAGACTGAAACTAACTGCAATAGAGAAGCCAAATATTGTGTGATCTCACTTATATGTGGAACTGAAGAACAAACATAGATACAGAGAACTGTTTGGTGATTGCCAGAGGCAAGAGAGGGGGAGTGTGTAGAATGGGTAAAGGTGGTCAAAAGGCACAAATTTCCAGTTACAGGATTTTTAAAAAGTCCTGGGGATGTAATGTAGAACATGGTGACTATAGCTAAAAATACTGTACTATATATTTGAAATTTATTAAGAGAATAGATCTTACAAGTTTTTATCACAAGGCAAAAAATGTAATTACATGTGATGATGGATATTAACTAAACTTACTGTTTCACGGTATATACATATGTCAAATCATTATGACATGTACCTGAAATTAATGCAAAGGTATATGTCAAGTTTAAAAAAGTATAGGGGTTGGGGTGCCTGGGTGGCTCAGTCGGTTAAGCATCTGCCCTCAGCTCAGGTCATGATCTCAGGTTCCTGAGATCAAGCCCCCCATCGGGCTCCCTGCTCAGTAGGGCATCTGCTTCTCCCTCTCCCTCTGCCTGCTGCTCCCCCTGCTTGTTTATCTCTCTCATTCTCTCTCTTCTAAATAAATAAAATCATTTTTTAAAGAAAGTATAAGGGCACCTGGATGCCTCAGTTGGTTAAGCCTCTAACTCTTGAGTTTGGTGGGGTTGTGATCTCAGGGTCACGAGAAGGAGCCCCAAGTCAGTCTCAGCGCCCAGCAGGGAGTCTGCTTGGGATTCTCTCTTTCCCTTTCTCTCTGCACCTCCTGCCCTCTCTCTTTCTCAAATAAATGAATAAAATCTTCAACACCTGAAAAAAGGACGTACATGTGGAACAGAAGTGTGGGTGGGGAGAGAATCAGAAGGAAAGATGCCACATTGTGGACCGTGACCACCCCTTGTGAGGGAAGTAGAATCAGGGGCCTGGGCTGGGGGCATGATGACTGAAACAGGACTTGCCTGACTCAATCTATAAATTTCTATGTTATATGCCTCTTTCCTTTAAAGTCAGGTTTATCGGAGTGTAATTTACATACAGTAAAATTCACCTCTATTAAGGCATACAGTTCTATGAATTTTGACAAATACAGTCATGTTACCATCACAAAAATCAAGACTTAGAATTTTTTTTTTTGCCCCCAAAAAGGTCTTTCATGACCTTTTATAATCAGCCCTCTCATTCACCTCCAGCCCTTGATCTGATTTTTATCCCTTGTAAAACATTTTTATATAGTATTAACACATCTGTGTACCACCCGTATAAATAAATATATTAATCTAAGTGAGGTTATTTTTGCTCAACCCACGATCCACACATGCTCATTTCAGGGAGAAGAAAAAAAAGCAGGAAATATGAACATGGGACGTAGCTTCAGGGAGAAAAAAAAAAAGCAGGAAATATGAACATGGGAGGTAGCTTCCAAAATCATCTTGGTGCATGTTCTGAACAACTTTCTCAAGTAGATACTCACCCGAACCAGACAGCTCTGCCAATGATTTCATATGTTTGCTTCCTGTACTCCAAATTGAGTCACTGACTTTCATCTGCCTTAGTAATTGACTAGTTATTCCAACAGTTTGTATGGAATAAAATGGTGTGAGTTCTATGACGGTCCCGGTGAGGGATGTAAGGATCTGTATCCAGACAGCGAAGATGGGGTGAAGAGGAGGGACCTCTCAGAAATAGAAAGGACACAATGCTGATTGGTTCGGATCCTTTGGGAGACGAGGACTAAAAGAGGGTTCTGAGGTCCCTCATTGAATATTCCAAGTTTCATGATGTCATTGCAGAAATAGGAGAGGCTGGATTTTTGAGGGGCAAGATAATGGGTTTGGGTTCAGGCACATGGGAAGTTTGGATGGTGATCAGAAATACCTCCTTGGATTTGAAAGAAGGTTAGGAGGGAGATATTGGTTTAAAATTCGATAACGAGAGAGGATTGTTGAGCCAAGGAAGCAAAGGGAAAAATGGAGACTTGAGGGTGACCTTGTGAAATAGTTCCATCTCAGAGGTAGTAGGAAAAAGAAAATATGCCCGTGATGGAGGAGAGAACAGGAGGGGCCATGACAGGGGCTGATAAGCATTTGGACAATGAGTGTCCCAGCAGGGGCAAGGATCCACAAGGAGTTAGAGCCGAAGCGTGAGAGCAGAACAAGAGCCACCATCTTTAAGATGCTGGTGGACATACTCACATCAACATATCGGGGCCAATGCTGGTCTGCAGAAAGTGAGAGTGCGGAGGCTCCCAACCCTCTACAAGCACCTGAGGTCCATGGCTCTCACTTCCCTGGCTCCCTTTTCATCTTCAGTCTGGGGGTTGAGTGTAAGAACATGGGGGTCAGAGGTGTGGATCGTACTATTATCTGGTGGACAAGGACGAAAACTTCCACTTCACACACTGCAGCCCAGCAAGTGTGTAGATGTCACAAAAGATCAGAAGGGCACCCTGGCGCCCAGGGAAATACCCTGCACCAATCCCTTCCCTGTGCTAACTCACCCGAGCACCTACTGCCTGGGGGAATTTTCTCACTCATTTCTCTAGACTCTCGTTTCTCAATGCGTGTATTCTCCCTGCTCTTGGCACTCAGCACCATAGCAATATATATATATATATATATATATATATATATATATATATATATATTTTTTTTTTTTTTTTTTTAATGAGTTGCTTTGGGGTGCCTGGGTGGCTCAGTGGGTTAAGCCTCTGCCTTCAGCTCAGGTCATGATCTCAGGGTCCTTGGATAGAGCCCTGCGTCGGGCTTTCTGCTCAGCGGGGAGCCTGCTTCCCCCTCTCTCTCTGCCTGCCTCTCTGCCTACTTGTGATCACTCTCTCTCTGTCAAATAAATAAATAAAATCTTTTAAAAAATAAATAAATGAGTTGCTTTACAAATACTCTATAGCTTTGTGTTCTTTTTCCCCTTTGTGGGGGCATATGGATATCTTTCATTTCTTTGGTGTCCTGGATCGGACAGTGATCAGTGATCAGAGAGTGGGTGCTTGGCCAACAAAGAAGAATTGAAGGTCACCTTCTGCCCTGATGATTTGGCTACTGTAGAGCCACTAGAAGACTTTCTCAATAACCCCAGCCTCTCACTGCCCATCCTACCTGTCTAGAGGCACCCCATGCAGAGGATTTGTTTAGATGTTATTCTACTTTCCTGTGAATAACTGAGTCCCAACAGCAGCAAGGCCAGATTATGACTCAGAAGCCCAAAGGGAGTTCTCATCCTCCTAGACAATTAGCCCCTTTGCCCTGATTGCTTTACCTGAAATGGCCAAAAATGGACATCTAGATTCAGCTGTGAGGAGTTGGTCTCTCCCAGACCTGAAGCTGGCGTTGGATAACAAACTGGCATGGAGGGAAGGCTAAGGCCAGAATGGGTAAACCTGCCCAGAAGAGTAACCATAATATCCCACTACCAGCACCCCCACAAGGCACAAGCAGGGGGCCGACGGCTCATGAGGTGCTTCTTACGTGTTCTTATTTTGTTTCAGTCCTTAAGGCAGCCAGGCCAGGGGGCTTTGTAAATCCCCATTTTACAGAGAAAGAAGCCAAATAGAGCAGCACCATTCACAGTTGCCAGAAGATGGAAATGTTGTGGATGTCCTTCAGCTGATGAATGGATAACCAAATGGGGTATATCCATTCAATAGTGGACGAGTGCTCAGCCTGGAAAAGAAATAAAGTCCTGATAGATGCTATAGATGGGGAACCTTGAGAAAAGTATACTGCGTAGAAGTAAGCAGACACAAAAGGTCTTATGTTGAATGATTCCATTTATATTAAATATCTAGAAGAGGTCAATCTGCAGAGATGGAGGGTAGATTACGGAAGCCAGAGCCTAGCGTAGGGATAGGAGCAGAAGGAAACTGGCACAGGGTTTCCTTCTGGGATGATGAAAATGTTTCAGTAGAGATGATGGTCGAACCACATTAAGAACTAAATGTCACTGAATGGTACATGTTAAAATGGTTAAAATGATACATGCTGTGTTATGGGAACTTTAACTCACTTTTTTAAAAAAAAGAAATCAGTGTTCGGTAGCTTAAGAAACTTGCTAATGTCACCGGGGCCGATATTAGGACTCAAAGTAGATTCAGGTCTTCTGACTCACAAACCAACGCTTCCACAAAACCAATGATTCCACAAAATCACAAATCTGATTTTTTTTTTTTCTCTGAGTTTGGGTTTTGTTTTTTTTTTTTTTTGAGTCTACATATAAGTGTGATCATATAGACAGCTTA